>NC_133110.1:35916222-36272192 GCF_022965805.1 Primulina eburnea
TTGTCAGTGATACAATGTCTGCACTTCTGCCTTGTTCATAGAATGTGTACATATCAAATATTTTCCCTCGTCTTTAATTGCTTTTGATACCCAGGATCCCAGGCATATTGTGTTAATCACCTTACGAATTATCCCTTGGGCAGGATAATTGCTGCAATAAGCGCTTCCCTGATATTTTTCTTGTGTTTTATTGCAGCCATTAATGCTTATAGTTCCTGATGTGCAAGATGTCTATACTCCTCTCCACAGCGATGTTGTTGTTCCACTTTCCGAGGTTCGATAATTTTTTTATTCAACTGTAGGTTTCATACGTGGAAAAATTTGAACCGGTTATGTCATTTATCATTATTTTGCATTCCATTTATTGTGTCGTCTTTGTGATTTACGCATCTTAGCTTGCTTTGTATTGCGCTTGTGAAATTTAATGGATATGGGAGAGTCAATTTCGCAGATATGAGAGAGTCATGACAAGGGTACTTATGCTTTTGCTATTGTTAAAAAGATAGAAATGATTTAATATATATTGGTGAATGCAGTGCCGTCAACATTTAGAGATATTGCTGGAGAGCCTTCCTACTATGTTTCAGAACAATAGAACTGCAGATTCAGCTTTTGGTGCTGCAATAAAGGCAAGGACCCTTGCATCTTTAAATATATTAGATATATTGTTGACAGTTCCTTGCTGAATCATTCAGTCACTGAATTGAATTTTATTGCGGACATAATAAAGTGCATCATATTCGCAAACTTAGGGTAATCGAGAGCAAATTCATCCCATTTTTATTTTGTTAGCCAATAGAATTGTTGGGATGGGTTATAAAAATAGGCAGGTTATGGAATATGAGGGACTAACTTCTGGAAAAGCATCTCTCTCATGGGAAATCTATTAGAAGCTAATTGAAACACGGTTTCATTACTTTTTAAAAAAATATGGTTTCATTAAATTTACTTATGGCCTTGTGCTTGGCTTTCAGCAATTGATAAATGACCTGAGTATGTAAAATTTATATGTTTATTCCATTTTTTTTTCCCTTTAGGCTGCCTTCCTGGCGATGAAGAGCACTGGCGGCAAACTTCTTGTTTTCCAATCAGGCAAGCTACAAATATGCCGTAACAAATTATATGCATGCATGCATCTCCTTTAAGCCGAATACCATATGATGCCAAACTATTGTGTCTTCCACAAAACGTTCTGATTTTCATGTTTAGTCATAGTCTAGTAACGAAAACAATGTTTTATCTTTGTTCTTGGTAACCTTTTATCTTCGAATATAGTCCTTTTGATTTAGGCTGTTCTTGTGTGCTGTCAGCTGTGTGTTTGTTACTTGTGACTCTTATTTTGATGGAATAATTCACTCTCTGACGTATTTCATAATTTGATTCTCAGTCTTGCCGTCAATTGGCATTGGATCTCTTTCGACTAGAGAAGCTGAGGGCAGAACTAATGTATCAGCAGGAGAAAAGGTAATGATTATGTGTAAATTTTTCTCTCTCCCCATGTTTGTATCATGTGAATGTTGTATTTGTTCAGTGGTAAATACTTGCTGGCGTTTGTTTTACAGCCCGCCTTTTCTTTATAGGGATGAAATAATGTATAATTTTTAGGATGATACCGTTGTTTTGAATTTTGATAATCTCTATTTTTAGGGATTTTGTTCCCCTTCCATCATTTGATCCTAGCCTCCTAACATGGTAGCTGATATTGTAGTTATGCCATTGAGTCTGAATGTAATGATATTGTGCTATTTTCAGTCACTTTCACTTACATTACTAGAAAACTTGAGCACAGCCACTCAGTATGCCATATAATTAGTTTTTACAAACAAGTTCAAATACAAAGATGTTAGCTATAAGAAAGTGCTTTGTTAGTGCTATCATGGGGCTTTCTGACATTCTATTTTAAATGGACGCCATGGTTAAAATTTGCTGTCTAAGAATGATGTCATATGCTGATGATTTTTATTTCTTTTAATCTTTGACTTTTAAATGGTAATCATATAAACCTCGTTTTGTCCTCCCACTTTTCTGAATCGTTCATCTGTTATTCTGGTTTCAAAAAAACTAAATAGTTTTATTTACATAGTTTATTAGGATACTTCAGATAACAAGTATTGCCATTTGGCTTAGGGGCTCTTTGGTATTATGAGACTTGATATTTGCCATTATTTGACTGATAATGAATATAGATATTAGAACTAGAGTAGATGATGTTCATTCATCGAATAGCTATAGATAAAATGTTCCCTGTAGTTAGATGTGCTTGACTTCAGTTTCATTGTCAGTGTGTCTTTTGAATGGTTATTTGTGCTCTAGTTTGGAGGTCTCTGGTGTATAAACTATATAACGACTTGATTCTTCGAGCTTGTATGTGGTCTGTACTCTGTACAGTTTTCTTAAATTTTGATTAAGACGGTTATAGGCGTCGGCCGACTGCACCGAAAAAGTGCTAGTCGGCCTCGACGCCCGAAAAAATTGCCCAAATTTTTTTAAAAAAAAGTTTTTTGTGTTTTAATTTAAATTTAGAAGTCCAATTAAAAAATGAAAAATAAATATTTTTTATAGGTCCTAAACCAAAGTCCATTAAGAAATGTGATTTGTTGGCTTGCCTTGACACACCAAATTTCATCTTATTATGTTGATACCGTGGAAGCTGCCTAGAGGCTTCTAGGATCAGCCTAGGAGGCCTAGGAGCTAGGCATTGGTGGTGCACACTGCACGCAGCACAACTATCGTCTAGCAAATTTTAATACCTTGGGTCTATTGTCTCATAGTTTGTTACATCTAGATATCAATTGTTCTATTAATTTAAATGATGATTGGATTCAGCAGGCTCACAAATTACTCCAACCAGCAGACAAAAGTCTGAAAACCATGGCCATTGAATTTGCAGAGTACCAGGTGACATTTGAACGTTTTTATCCCAGCAATCCATGATTTTTACTAAATCTAATCTCTGCCATGATTTGGTTTCGGTTCAATTTAATGTCTGTTATTATTTATAGTTTCTGAACAATTTCAGGTCTCTGTTGACTTGTTCATTACTACACAAACATATGTTGATATCACTTCTCTTTCAGTTTTTCCAAGAACTACGGGAGGACAGGTAATTTATGATAACATGAGCTACCGATCCTGTATCTGTACCGTTAATGCTGTACATGTCCATGAATTTTTAATACTTTAATAAAAATATTATGTACCTGAGTTGAATAAAATAGGCTTGTCCCTTTAAATTTCAGATTTATTTTGAACTGTAAATTTGTCCCCAGGTGTACTATTATTATCCTTTCTCAGCTCTTTCTGATCCGGCTAAGCTTTACAATGATCTTCGATGGAATGTCACAAGGCCACAAGGCTTTGAGGCTGTGATGCGTGTTAGATGCAGCCAGGTGATTATCTATTAGTTTGGGGTTTCTAAGCTTGTTATTTATGGAAAGTATCACAAATAATGTTGAGTAGCTAAATGATGGATGGTTGACAAGGGAAAAAATATTTTATGTCTAGGGTATTCAAGTTCAAGAATATTCTGGTAATTTCTGTAAGCGCATACCAACAGATGTTGATCTACCTGCTGTATGTCTCTCTTTTCCCATCTCGAAATATATTTGAAGTAATGATCCTGGTATTGATTAATGTGTCTCAAGATGTTACGAATAAAGTTATTGTAGGCAGTGTTTGATGTATTCATTGTCTATCGAACTGATCACTGAACATTTTATGTTAAAATGGCATGATCCCTTGTTTAACATCTGTGACAGCATGCCCAGCATAATAAGATTTGTTTACTAATTCAAAATGTGGAACGTATTTGTGTGAATTATTTGATAAATGCAACATGTAAGGCTCATTGTTCTCATATTAAACAAACAAAGAAATAAATAACTAAAATGCGACAAGTAGGCTTGTCTGTCCTTTTTAGCTTGGAAATTAGAATTCTGTTGCTGTTTGATCACTGGTTTGGCAACCTTTTTGTTCTAACCTTTCATCCTTTGGTTTCAACTTTGGAATAGCCTATGTTGATGCAGGACAAGTTCTTTTTCTTTGAATTTTTTGCAGATCGACTGTGACAAAGCAATAATGGTGACACTAAAACATGACGACAAATTGCAGGAAGGCTCAGAGTGTGCATTTCAGGTATAAATTTTCTTCTGTAATAATTCCCTGTAGCTGGAGAATCAGGTTTTACTGATTTTTTTATATTTTTATATTTTATAGAAAAAAGATTTCTTATAATGAGTTTTATTCTCCTTTCTTGTAATGGTAACTGATCATTAACATGTTGTGATGGCTAGTCTGCTCTTCTTTACACATCGATATATGGCCAAAGAAGGATCCGAGTTTCAACCTTGTCTTTGCCTCGCACCAGTATCCTGAGTAATCTGTTCCGTTCTGCAGACATGGACGCTCAATTTTCTTGTATATTGAAGCAAGGTGATGTGTCAGGATGAATCTTTTGTGCTTGATTCAGTTAATCTGTCTTTGTTTTCTCGAGAATAATGGACGCTATTGTTCTCTATTACATGTTTGAATCTGGAATAATAATGATGATAGGCCTGCTAGTTCCTTTATTACTCCTGGTCCTTCTCAACTGTGTTGATGCATTTCATTCAATCACTTCAATTTGACGTTCTGTGTATTGAAGGTTAACGGAATTCTGACTCTGCTGCTCTGATTTTCTCATCTGGCAGCGGCAAATGAAATTCCTTCAGCTCCTTTAACACAAGTCAGAGATCAAGCAACAAATGTTTGTGTCAACATTTTATACTCATATCGAAAGTTCTGCTCTACAGTATCTTCTGCTGGACAGCTTATCTTACCTGAAGCACTTAAACTGTTGCCTCTCTATATTCTTGGTATGTTTCATGTTACCAGCACATATAAAAAGGCAAAGCTTCCGAATTTTCTTATTGGGTTACAAATGTTTCATATCCTGAAGCTGTTTGCTGAATGTTTTTCAATTATGCTTCAATGTTACCACTTTTGTCAAAGAATGAAATTATTAACGTAACATCTATCACTAGCTCGAGCTTGTGGCGCAAATGGTTTTTAACATGTGTTGCTATTTTGGAACCTGGGGCACGTGTAATGTTATATCGAAACCAAAGTAGTACAATAGACTTTGGTTGATAAACAGTTGGAGGGGAAACCATTTAAGTGGAAGGATTAAAACATATTTGATATTCTTCACCGAATGAGTAAATAGTTGTATGCGGGAAAGGACAAAATATGCGAAACGTAATACAATATAGAAGATTAAATACTTCTGCATCTCTTTTACTCTCCTTATTGATGGAATCTATTTGAAAATTTTACCCAATGTCAAATAAGTACTGAATAGCTTTACAATGTCAACCAAGCGCAGAATAGTTTTTCTGTTAGTCACTTAACAGCTTTAAATGTTGTTTAGAGTCTACATGCTAAGACCTCACTCAATATTTAAGAAAGCTCATTGCTCTAATGTGCATTATTGTCTCTTCAAAGCGAATCATCACTAAGGCCTGAAGAGGTTTTGTAAACTTATTTTGAAGTGGAGGGATTTTTTTTTTGAAGTTGTGGCAGAGGTTTACTACAATTGAATCTCAAACTCTAGGTTTCGTCCCAAATTTAAGACCTAGGGTACCATATGAGATATAAGACATCATCAAAGTGGAGGGATATTGACTTCGTGAGCTTATCTCAATCCTGTTGCCACTCTCATTCTGGTTGTATTGATCTTCTGATAATAAATCCTTTCAACCTATCTGGTTTGCTTTTAGTGCTCTTGGCTTGGTCTCTCTGTTCTTGCTTCTTCTAAAATAATGTGTGTATATAGCTGTTCCGAGAAGTATTTAGAAATAAGATGAAGAAAACTGGTCGTTAAAAACACTTCCAGATATTCTTTTGTGCCATATTGTTTGTGATGGATTTGTCTCAACTGGTTGATTGTTCTGCTAGTCAACACTTCTCTTCTGCTCCAGCTGAAAGAGTTTTGATCTGCTTCCATCCGAGAATCTCTGTCCTGCTTCTGGTTAAGTCTAAGCCAACTTCTATAAGCTGAAAGAAATTATTTTTCCGCTTCTGGTAGAAACAACTCTTTTATGCTTCTTAATGTGGGTATAACAAACTACATGTTCAATTAAACATATTAACAACACACAAATTAGTTTTGCAATAATCAAAACAAATATCTTATTGTTCTGGTAAAATATTTTTTAAAACCATGGTACGCAAAAACCCAATATATTTTTTCAAATGGCCTTTGATGGTCTTTGTTTCTCCACTGCTCGGCTAATTTGCATTTGTATGCCTTGGATATTAATTCTAAGCATATACTCCTCGGTCTTCGGTTTACATAATGCAGTGGTGTGTTAAAAAATAGAACTTTTGTTGTGCCACTTTTCATGAGTTCAAACTTTTAGGACAAACAGTTTAAATGCTTCTTAAATGTATCCCGCACCACATAACACAGGTCGATTAATTTTTCTGGTTGAGAGCAAGAGAAATTAAATATTTTTTTTTCAAATGACACCACTAATAGTGATATTTGACCTCTATGCATATTGACATACACTACTGTGATTTCAGAAAATAGAATATGAACGAGAGTTTATTGATTAGTTTTATATTTCATACTGTGGGTAAAAGAGAACGTACCTTATAGTGCATTTGATTTATATTTTGTTGTTCGATTTCCTTTATCCGATTCCTTGATCTTTCAATACTGCTTTAATTTTAAATGTGTTTGCTTTCTGTCTTTTTCAGCTTTGCTTAAAAGCAGTGGATTACGCTCTGATGGAAGAATTGATGATAAGTCATTTTGGATTAATTATGTTTCCCCTTTACCTACTCCTTTGGTGATCCCGTTGGTGTACCCTAGAATGATAGCCATTCATGACCTTGATGAGAAGGTAAGAAGTTCAACTTACGAGTCATTATTGGTTATGCCATGTCCCCTTGGTTTCATTTCTTGATGCCAAATTGTCAGGAGTCAGATGATTCCATTATTCCTACTCCTATTCCTCTTTCTAGTGAAAATATTACTGTCGAGGGAGTGTATCTTCTTGAGAATGGTGAAGAGTGTTTAATTTATGCCGGTGACTCAGTTCAGCCAAATGTTATACAAAAATTGTTCGGCATTTCGGCAGTCGCAGAAATTTCCAATCAGGTATTTTTTCACTTGTGATTCCTGGAAACAATCTCATTTTACCGTGCATGATATTGCTAAAACTCTTAGGATTTTGTCATTGCAATTTGGAAGCATGCATTTTGGTCAATTGGGATTCCAAAATTTCTAGCATTGAGATTTCTGCATTTCAAAGATAAGGTCGCGGCAATGTCCCAAAGCACACATGTTTGATCTTTGATCCTTCAATGTGGAATTATTTGCTGATGGGTACTATTACACCCATTTTTCTACTACCCATCATGTTTCCGACCTATTTCTTATGTTAAACATTTACCGAAAATGAAGAATACATCAATAACATTATATGTATTAGTTCACTGTTTTCCGATACAAATTAGCAAAGTCAAGTCCTTGCGCTTTCCCTTCCAGTTTGTAATGCAGCAGCAAGACAATCCATTGTCAAAGAAGGTGAATGCCATAATAAATGAAATAAGGGGTCAGCGATGCTCGTATCTGCGGTAAGATTATTTCTTAAGCTGTAGTTTGTCCCAATGCAGTGAGTAATTTGGTTTCTGTGACACGTCAGAGTGTTATCTTGCACCTTTTTACCTTATTTTTCTTTTTCCTATCCCTGCAGCTTGAGATTGTGCAGAAAAGGTGATCCATCAGGTTAGTGACAGTTCAAGTTTTATACTTGCACAACACCCCTAAGTAAAACTTTACAAAATAAAGGGAGGAGACATGATGTAAAATGAAGTTTACTTGATGATGAAAGTACAAACATGTGATACTTGTTTACTGTGGGAGAAATATATGGTGGGACATCAGAAAACTATGGACCTTCATGTAGAATGCTTCTTTGCTGAGTTTTTTCCTAGCGATTATTCAACATTCAAAATGGCAATCTAATAACAATATGCATTTTAATCTATTGAATTGCACTTCACAAAACGTTTGAAGAACTGGAGAAAAATAGGATATTGGATAAGGATTTTGATCCAGCAGACTAAGCCATTTTGCCAGTTATCTGATTCAGAATTCTTTTCAACACAAACTTATTTCAGTTTTAGATAATTATATCAATTTCTCTGTCCATAAAATTCTTTATATACTCAGATTCACTCTCTTTACAGGAATGGCGTTCTTCTCTTACATGGTAGAAGACAAGATAGGCAGCATGCCATCGTATGTTGAGTACCTAATACACATCCATCGACAGATTCAAAATAAAATGCCTTGAAAACTGGCATACACAAAAGTTTTGAGAATTAGAGGAAGAAACACATGAGCTGTAGTTGGCAGATTGTGCATCTGTGGTTTAAGAATTTTTATAAATATTTTGGCATTAACATACAATAGGTTCATAATTTTGTTCTATGTAGAGGTCGTGAATGAGTGGATATTAAAGATATAATCAATGGATCATGTTGTATTCTTTTGATTTTGAGTTTTTTAATGCTTGCTTTAAAAATAATGGGAATCCTATCGATAAAGAACGAATGTCCGGCCCCGGAGGGTCTCCTCCGACAAGGACTTCCGTCGTCTTCATAACCTCCAATAGAACTAGGTACATGGTAACTCGACACTTGTTTTGTTTTATGATTATGATGATTTACAATCAAAGTCGAATTCTTAACTTTTTAATTCCTAAATATATTTTGTTTGTTTGAAAACTTCCTAAATTTTTTTTTTCCTATCATACATCTCCATACAAGCCCTAAGCCTAATTTAATAATTCAATTGAAATTCTAATATTAAATTTCGAACATTATTATTTATTCACAAAGTTATAATCTCCTACTATCTAATATAGCAAGAGGACCTTATGAAAAACCATATTTGGTATTTTTAATTGAAAATCTTAAATATGAAAAAGATGAAAAACTTTATTATACACTGTATTTGTAAGTTTGCTCCTTTTTAAAACTTTCATAACTTCCCATTTTTCCTTTATTTAATTAGTTTAATTATCATAACTTTTTTTTTATTATACCATCTTGGTTTACAACTTATTCAAATGTTTGTTATTAATTATTTATTTTAATAGTTAATTATATTACGTAGACACGTGCTTTGATTTGATTTTATTTAACAGCGGCTTTCTATTTTTGTCTCTTCCTCGGTTGTTTTTGTTTAAACAAAAGTTTCACAATTTCTTGCAAATTGGAAACAAAATACTTTAATGGTCCTGAGTGTTTTTATCGAAACTTTGAATTTTTTTCCCATATTAATTTTTTTAAATTCTATATATCAAACAAATTGTTATTTGGTTAATATGAATCCAAGGACCGGATCCCAGCGTAATTTTTTCTTCATATTTAAGTTTGAAAAATAATTGAATATAGTTAATTGAAAAATATACTTAACCGAAACCATTACGATTATCATCTCCACGGATTATTTCATGCTAGCATAAGGGTAGTACCCTAATGCTAGATCCAAGGGCCCAAAATTGATTTGGACATGTGGGGTCCATAAATTTATGTAGACCCCACATGTCCAAATCAAAATTAAACCCTTAGATATGGTACGAGGGTACTACCCTTATGCTAGCATCTCATCAACCCATCTCCACATATTAACTTGAATTCTCACGTTCTTAGTTGGTACCTAGTTTTAAGGCTCAATTTAAACTATATTTGGAGTAATTTTCTCCGCATGTCAATATCATTAGATTACATCAACTCGTAGTAATTCAATGGAAACTGACATCTTAATTTGATAATCCAAAATTGACTAAAAATTTAAATGTAGGTTAAAAAATCTTAAATATTTTTTTTTTATAAAGTTGTCCATTTGAAACGGAACTCCAAGTGTCGCATCCCTTGTCGCGACCACATGCTCTGAATCTCAACATAAATCTTGGATAGTGACAATCTCATATTTATTATACCATTTCAATTATGTTAATAAGGTCTTCATGCCACTGGATAATAGTTGAATCAAGCATAAAATAATATACTTTATATTAATTTATACTATTAGTGAGATTTTAATTTTATATCTTATTTTATTTTATGAAAACAACAATGTTTAATTTATATGACGAGATAATAAAATATGTATATAATATCGAGATTATGAATCGACATACGTAGACTAAAAAATTATATACGACTTTAATTATTTATAGAATTTGAACCGAACATAATATAAAAATATGACATGTGATAGTTTATCGTCTAATCGAACGTAATCTAACAAAATATAAAACAATGACATGTAATCATTTATCGTCTCATAGAACGAGATAAGTTCATTTATTCGATCTTAGAAATTAAAGAAACTATAACATGGAGCTACCGCCGCCGTCCATTATCGAGACTAATAAACAATTGAGGCTCGATCATTTCAACTTTCTTGCGCCTCCCCTACAAGTCCTTTTGCATGTGAGTTTAAGACTAGTATGTATCGATGCGACATTTGTCTAAAAAGCTATGTAATAATAAAGTTTGGTTCGTCTGAAATTCCTAGGATGCCTGAAGGCTACAGTTTTGTCCCATTTACACTCTGATTTATGAACTAAATCTTCTAGAAATCCTCTCCCTCTCTCCACAGTCTTCTTGGGTATTTTTGGGATCAAACTATTTTTTTCTTTTTTTTTTTGTTGTTGGATGATTTGAGCAATGGATGGTGCAGTGGTGAGTCCTGTGCACGTTTCTCATGGATTTAAGGTAAGTTGAACGAACTTCTTTTCTGGGTTTGACGATTCCTATGCTTTTTATGGTATTTACTTGTCTTGTTTAAATTTCTCTTCTTTTTAGCTTGTAAATAAAAAATCCAATCTTGGGTTCAAATAAATCTAGAATGGTGTGTAAAATCGTGGCCAACTGTGTGATTGACTGCTATACATGAAGAATACTCAGGCAGTAAGTTGAAATCGCTTTTATGTTTAAATTTTGGTTCGGTTCTTGAATGAATGGGATTTTTGTTGAATCTATTTCTTATGATGGAATCATTAGGCCTTTTTGTGAGAGTGCATTTATTTATCTGATCTATGGTCGCGGTGTTAGTTTTGTATGGAAGGTAATAATCGGTTTTCATGATGCCCAGTTCCTTTTATTCATCGATTTTTGGTTCAATTGAGGTAAATACGGCCTTTCTTTGATTAAATGCGTGTTCTACTGGGTAAAATACTCGGTTTTATGTGAAATGTGAATGATTTGATTCTTGGAGAAAAAAATTTAAATTTTTTGAAAATCGAGTAGGTTGAAGCTTCCCCTAGTTTGAGGCCTAAATCATGGCTATTCGATACTTTCCACTGGATTTTTTATAGTGAAATTGTAGTATGTTTGAGTGAAGCAGATTGTTTTTCCAAGAAAAAGTAACTATTATTAGGGGTTGGTACCAAAAGTTCGAATTATTAATGTGAATTTATTGTGAAATGTCAAAACTTAGTATTTGATGTAGGTGAGGCTTAGAAATTTAGACTTTGCTCATGTTGTAAAGGCTAAAGACTCAAAATTTCAAGATCTAGTCTAACATGACTATATGTTTATTATCTAATACGTTTTTATCTATGATCATCCACGAACTCATCATCATCATCGTAGCACATTACCGCTAGCTGCAGGTTCTCCAAACTAAACGATTTTTACACATATCATCTCTGAAACCATGATCTAAGATATCCTCGTCAACCAACTTTATCCAAGTTTTCAATGGTCTGTCACTTCTTCTACTCCTTTCATTCTTCTACTCCTTTCATTAACCTGTCAATTTAAGATATGTCGGATTGGAGCTGTGTTTGGTCTGTCTCTTATTCACATAACCTAAACCATGTTAGACGTGTCTACCTAATCTTATTCTCTATGAGAACTACACTTGAATAGTTCATAATCATTCATTCTTAATTTTATCCTTGCGCGTTTTGTCACACATCCATCTTAACATAAGTATCTCTGCTACCGCCATCTTATGCATATATAGTCCTGTAGTAGCTCAACACTTCAAGCCATAAAGCATGGTTGGTCGAACAATAATCTTATAGCATTTTCTTTTCAATCTCTCAAGCATCCTTCTGTCGCATAGGACTCCTGATGTCATCCTCCAATTCATTCACCCTGCTTTAATCATATGGTCTATATCCTCTCTAATGTTCTCAGTCTTTTGAATAATAGATCTTAAATAGCGAAAAGCTTCACATTTTAGGACTTATCGACCTTTCAATCTCAATTAGGCTATTTATTCGTCTAGATTCAGGATCAAATTTACAAGCTAAATATTCCGTTTTTGAGCGACTAATTCTAAAATCTTTGCTCTCAAGAGCTTCTAACACCTTCTTTAGTTTCATCTATCAAGAATACAACAAGGTATCTCATCATGAATATGTCCGTCAGCTCATCCATAACCAAAGCAAAGAAGTAAAGGCTTAAATCCGATCAGTGATGAAGTCCTACTGCCACAGGAAATTCACATGAAATCCCTTCAACAGACCTAACACTAGTGCCACCTTCGTACATATTTTTAATGACTTCAATGTAGCATTGAGGTACATGCTTCCTTTTAAGTACCTACCAGATTAATTTTCTAGGCACTCTATCATAGGCTTTCTTTAAATCGATAAATACCATATACAGACTCTTATGTTGTTCTCTATATTTCTCTATCATTGTCTGATCAAGAAAATAGCTTCCATTGTAGATCTACCTGGCATTAAATCATATTGGTTCTCTTGATACAATAGTGTGATACTCCTAATTCTTCGTTCGATCACTTGTTCTCATAGCTTCATTGTATGACTCATAATCTAAATCCATCTATAGTTTGAGCAGTCCTGTATATATCCTTTATTCTTATAAATTTGGACCACAATATTATGTTTCCAATATTCTGGCATTTTCTTAGTATCTGGATTCATATTAAAGAGTCTAGTCAGTGATTGGAATCCCAACTTCCCCTTGACACTTCCATACCTCACTTGGTATCTCATCCGGTCCAACTGTCTTCCTCGATTTCATCTTCTTCAGTGTCTCTGTTACTTCCTTAACACTAGCTTTACGATGGAACACTAGATGTCTTACTTCTTGCATCTCACGTCTACCTACACTTAACTCCTCCGTACTTGTCCCATTGAGTAAGTTCTTAATGTAATTCCTCAACCTATCTAGCATAACTTTATCTTGCATTAAAACTCGACCATCTTCATGCTTGATACACCTGAAATGGCTCAAGTCTTTAGTGTTTCGATCTCTGGCTTTTGCTATCTTAAAAATTTCTTTTTCTCCTTCATTTGTACTTAGCTTATAATAGAAATCATTGTAAGCTCTTTTCTTAGCATCTCGTATTGCTCTACTAGTGAGTCTCTTGGCTAGTTTATACAGCTCATACGATTCTCGGTCTAGCTTATTGTCGGTTCTTGAACCTTATTTTATTTTCCCTAATGGCTTGTTGCACCTCATTGTTCCACCATGTCTCCTTGTCCGTGTTGTCCCTTCTCTTTAGCCTCCATGTACTTCTCTCGCCTTAGTCCTTATGTGGTTAGCCATGAGTTACAAATAATTCAGAGGTATCGGTCTTATCCTTACAGCTTACATCCTCACATCCTTCGAGGACTAATTGACTATCTAAAATCTTATTCTTAAGAGTCTGGCATACATCTCCCTTCGTAGTCCACCATTTGATTCTTGGCCTAATCTGACTTTTGTTTACTCTGCTTTTACTCTTAAGGCAAAGATTTAAGATTAATAGCCTATGTTGGGTCGTCAAGCATTCTCCTAGTATGATCTTACTATTTTTACAACTACCAAGGTCTCGTCTCCTTACAATAAAGTAATCATTTTGGCTTATATTATATCCACTCCTAAATATTACTTATTACTCTCCCTCTTCTTATAGAAACTGTTTTACTATCCCAAGATCACTAGCTAAAGCAAGTCTAGAGTAGAAATACCCAGTGTTATTTTGAATCCCAAAGCCTTGATCTCCATGGACCCTCTCATACCCAACTATATCCTTAAATACATGGCCGTTTAAATCTCCGCCTAAGAAGATCTTTTCCTCACGGGGATTCTACTAAGTACATCTTCTTGAGAGTCCAAAGTTCCTTCTTAGTCTCATCGTCTAATCCCATTTGTGGTGTGTATGCATTAATGATATGAATGATACCTGGTTCTAAGGCTAAAGTGATGCACATAATCCCATCTTCAAACCTCCTAACCACAACAACTGCATCCCTACAGGCTTTATCCACAACTATTCCCCTTCCATTTCTAGTTTTATTTGTTCTTGAATAGAAAAGTTTGAAACCATCTCCTAATTCCTTAGTTTTGCTTCCCTTCCAATTTGTTTCTTGAAGGGCTAGCTATGTTTACCTGCATTTTTCGCATGATATCCACTAACTTTATTGACTTTCCCATCAATGTCCCTATGTTCCAAAAGTCTAATCTAATTCTTCCTAATCCTAGTCTGAACTAGCTTCTTTACTCGCCCCCGTCCAGTAAGGTGCGAGAACCTTTGCCTATTATCACTGCAACCGGTGCCGTTGGAGCGCGCCTAGCTCATTTGACACTACACCCGTGCGTAGGTGAAGTGCGTCGCTTGAAGCATGCGACGACCTAGCATTTCGTGTTAATCTGTTTGAACTAATATATATGTGAAGAGATGTGACGCAGTAGTTGGTTGGCTCTCACATGCCTAACACCAACGATGATAAATTTTTTACAATGCTAGGCTATCTCCGACATAGCATCAACACTCCTCCTTTATACGGGCTTGTGACGGGCATCTCATACTTGAGCAATCGGGAAAAATGGTAAATCTTGACCATTGACTTGGTTTTGTTGAGTTTTTGACAATGTGCACACTTATACTTTGTTGATCGAGAGAGAAAAAAATATATATCTTCAAGACTGCTGGTGTTGTTATGATCTGCCACAAAATGGAGACAATCATGATTGACGGATGCACATAGTTCTTGTTGAAGGGATTGGATAAAAGCTTGAAGAATCATTGGCTATGGTTAAAAAAAAAATAATGTACATGTCTTCGTTGAAAACAACACACATTAAACTGTTAAACATGCTTTATTGACTTTGATATACATTAAATTTTTTGGAATAGCTAATGACAGACTACATGTGTACGATAATTGTAAAATAACATTATCAAGAGATGAAATCACCTTACCATTATTGTCACAACCCAAGCCCATGCAACAGGACTAGGAAAACGAGCTCCACTGATGATTAATTTGCGTCCATCTTCATTTCATGAATATTATCAACACAAGATTGCTATTGGGTCAACCTCATTAAAAGGTTTCAAACTTTTTCCCCTAATTGATATGGAATAGGAGTATTCCAAATCCTCGCCCCACCACAACTCTTGAGAAGGATGAGGATAACTTATCCATCTTTTGGTGAAAGCATGAATTCTTGAAAGTTCCCATGGTAACATCTCTGTGGATGTAAGTGCTAAGCATAGGGAAACCAGGAATTCTAATACCGATAATGTCTCAACTGTCACTAGGCCCTTGATGTTTGAGTTTTGATATGAAGGATGAGGATAATTTATCCATCTTTTGGTGAAAGCATGAATTTTGGAAAGTTCCCATGGTAATGTCCTCTGTGTATGTAAGTGCAAGCATAGGGAAACCAGTAAGGCTGCGTTTGGTTGGAAGGATAGGATAAACTAATGATTAGTACGTAAATGATATAGAAAATGATTGTGGTAGGATTGTAATATATGGTGTAAAATAATATTATGTTTGGTAAGATTTTTAAGTGTAGGATAATTTTGAATTTATTGATGAAAAGACGAAATTGCCCTTCCTCTTCGCGACGGCGACAGTGGTGGCGGCGGCCGGCGGCCGGGCGGAAGTGGTATGCCGGAAAAGGTCGGCGGGTGAGATGGCCGGAAACGATTGCCGGGAATTACCGACGGATTACGAAAAACCGTCGCTAATAGCGACGGTTTTTGAAAAACAGTCGCCGATCTTGTTTAGATCGGCCACGGTTTGTCTCAAACCGTCGCTATTCGCGACGGTTTTTTACAAACCGTCGCTAATTGGCTGTCGTCAGGTGTTCGACCGGCGGTCGGCAGTTCGTCGCCTGTCGGTCGGTGGTCGGCCGCGGGCGGCGGTCCGTCGGTGTTCGGCCGGCGGCGTCGTGGAGGCGGCGGTGGTGGCGGGAAGTGGTGGTGAGTTTGAATTTAGGAGAAGGGTAAAATGGGAAAAATAGGAGGTATTAAGAGTGGGATAAATAATCCTAGGGGGTGAGGAGGTATTATTTTAACCTACCTAATATAACTTAATCATACCTAGGAGAGATAAGGTTGGTTTATTTAAAAATGAACCAAACGCTTGATTGGGCTGGATAAATTAGTCTATCCCTGTTAATCCATCGAACCAAACGGGGCGTAAGTCTAATACCGATAATGTCTCACCTGCCACTAGGCCCTTGATGTTTGAGTTTTGATATGACCACTATCCCTTGTGAAATTGTTTGAACACACTTTCATATGGTTATGAGAACTCCGGCTTAAGTTTATAGAATATTTTATTAAACAATGTACCTGATGAAATTGCTACTTTGTTTTAGAACGTTAACTAATATCAAACTTCTGTCTACTATTGACATGTGCAGAAAGAAACCTGGAAGCATACAATACTTTTGGCATTTCAAAGCCTTGGAGTGGTATATGGTCGATTGAGCACTGCTCCCTTATATGTATTTGGATCGATAGAGTCAAAGGACATTCAATCCCAAAATGAGATACATGAACTATTCTCATTTATTTTCTGGACTTTAACCATCATTCCCTTGATGAAATATGCTTTTATCGTACTGAGAGCTGATGATGATGGAGAAGGTAGCAAATTTGATAGCCTGAGTTTGGTGATATTTATGGTGAATTGCATCAACCCCTTAGGGGTGTATAAGAGGCAAATACACTAATATAACATAAATAGCCTGTGATCCCTTGTCTTCGTCTAGAAAAGGATGCTTTTATGTTCCTTATAATGGATTTGTACAACAAATAAGTCATATGCGCATTTTCTTGACAAATATAAGGAGCTCTGCCTTTTGCCCATTACACCAACGGGCTCATGTTATTCAGCTAATTTATTTTGCATCTTGAACTCAAATTTCATGGGTAATTGCAGGTGGTCCATTTTCTATCTTGAACTCAAATTTCATGGGTAATTGCAGGTGGTCCATTTTCTTTATATTCCCTACTCTGTAGACATGCCAAGGTGGGGCTAATACCATGTAATAAAGCATCAAGCAAGATTGATGATAATGAAGCTGAAAATCCATCTCTGATCAAACTGGAATCCAAAGCTAGAAGAGCTATAGAAAAACATAAAAGCACACATTATTTACTGTTATTTGTGGCTTTGCTTGGGGCATGCATGATTATTAGTGATGCAGTTCTTACCCCAGCAATTTCTGGTTTGTCACTGCAATAATTTCTTTTGTTTGTCACTTTGTCATTGGAATAATTTCTTTTCCTTGTTCCGGAATTTTTTTTGTCAATTTTATGGATTCCCCAAAAATACTGGGACGACTTATTTCAATTGTTTCAAAATCCAGTACTGTCAGCCACATCAGGTCTTGGACGATCACTCGCAAAAATTTTAGTTAAATGTAAGAGTTTTCATCCTATTTGACTTTGATTTGTATTGTTTATTTAAAAAACTTTGCTGTATATATCTGACAGGTTTATTGTCTTTTTTTCTTTCAGTTGCATCTTCTGATGAAACAAAAGATCACCTGACGAAGGCCTTGAAGAAATGTGAGTTCCAATCTGAATAATGTAGTTACATCTCGATTTTGCTCTCCCTTTATTTATTTGAAGTGGCATTGCTAGTTTTCTCATGATACTAGCTGTCTTTCTGAACAACATCATATTTCAATAGGTTTCAATTTCATAGTCGACAAAGTCTAGTTTACAAAGTGGAGAAATCATATACTCGTAGAATTGGTGGCATTAAAGTTAGCACAAGATCATTGTTTCCTTAATTTTCCAACTGACTAGTCGAATTAGTTTGGCTATGGAGTAAAGTTGGATGTTGAGTCACTGGAAAAGTAGAATAAAGTTTCATCTGCTCTATATTGTGTACGATGAATTATACATACTGATTCGAAGCAAAATTTGCCTTGAGAACCTATTTATATGCATGGTTTCAAAATATCTAAGGTGCATGGTTTAAATACTAGATCCTTCTTTATTACTCGGTACTCAACTTTCTGATTTTAATTTATATTTCCAGATGTCCCGATGCCTGTAGCATGTGCCATTTTGGTCTGCCTTTTTACTTTGCAGCACCATGGGACCGACAAAATTGGACGTATATTTGCCCCAGTTGTCATCACATGGATTTTGTTCATCAGTTGCTTTGGCATGTACAACATTATTCAGTGCGACAGTCAAATTCTTCATGCAATATCGCCAATATACATGCTCAGGTTCATCAAGAAAATTAACATCAAACACTGGAAACTACTAAGCAGCATAGTCTTATGCATTGCAGGTTGTTCAGCTACTTTGGTGTACTTAAAACTAGTCTTTAAGAATCAATCCTTTTTTCTGGATCCTTTTTTGTAATTTTTTCATCTTCCATTTTTGCATTTCTACTGACGTTGCACGAGTTAGTTTGTTAGATAGCACTTGTTATATTCTTAAAGTTTTGACTTGTTCCTAATATAAATTTTCCAGGATCAGAAGCAATGTTTGCAGATTTAGGCCATTTTTCCAAGAGATCTATTAAGGTAAGGACGACAAGGTATATGTACTTAGTCTTCACAAGGGTAGAATCATGATTATATAGTCCGACGAGAAGGTCACAGTATCAAATATTTTTAGAATAGTGATAGGAAGCAATTTCCTCTGTTGTTCAAGCCAAACGCAGACTGCTATCCACCAAATTCAATTTCCTTGGAAAACAAAAACTAAACAATCTTTCTTCATTCATTCTATTTAAACTTTAACCAATTGACATAAAAACGAAACAAATCGTATTTTTGACAAATAGCAATCAGTAGTAAAATTAACATGTAAAGAAAAGTTCCAGTGCAAAATATGATTTTAGATTGGCAGGGGATGTCAGATGTATAAGATTAAGCAAAAATTCCGGGAAAATTTAAAATAATGATATGGAAATCCTTGATGAAAATAAATGAACAATTTAAAAAGCTTAAAGAAAATGAAAGTATGCAACAGTTGAAATAAGAGCTTTTTTCTTTGATGCAGGTTACATTTGTCTGCATCGTGTATCCAGCTCTTTTGCTAACTTATGCTGGACAGGCTGCATACATCTCCAGACATTTTGGAGCCGATGACGTTTTTCATCTCAGTGAATCTATACCTAACAGTGAGCTTTGCCTTTCTTCATGTTTATTTTTATCATGGTTGCCTTGACTGTGAAAACACATCTTACTTTTGAACACGTTCATCCTCAGGGATTCTCCAGCATGCGTTTGCAGTATTATCGATATTTGCTTCAGCAATAGGAAGCCAAGCAACCATTACAGCAGGGTTCTCCATCATAAACCAGTGCCAAGCACTTGACTGTTTTCCTAGAGTTAAAGTTGTCCATACATCAGAAAAAATACATGGACAGGTTTATGTTCCAGATATGAACTGGATTTTTATGGTTTTGAGCATAGCAATCACCATTGGATTGCACGATATCTCACAGCTTGGAAAAGCAACAGGTATGCTTTTATAAAGATCCCATTTTACAAGTAATGTTTAAGAGATTGACAGTTTCAAATTTTTTTCACTTGCACATGATAAATACTCGGTCCATGCGTAACACTTAGTTTTACTCCACAGTGAAATGAATCTGCAAGCCAGAAATTTTGATGCGTTGTTCCGTACTGCCTTAATTAAAAATAGAAAATCTCAACTATATTGACAGCTATCATTAAGGTGTCATTGGTCGAGTTGATAGGAATGTCATTCTGTTTATGGCAGGTTTGGCTGTTACTGCCGGGATGCTAGTAACGACTTTTTTAATGTCTCTTGTAATCACATTGTATTGGGAGAAGAACCTGTCCATATCAGCGTGTTTTTTGCTTTTCTTTGGTTCTATTGAGGCCATGTACATGGTGGCAAGTTTGATGGGTTTTTTCCGTGGCGCATGGTGTTTGATCATCTTATTTTTTCTTTTCATGACCGTCATGGTTTCTTGGCACTATGGCACTGTAAAGAAATATGAGTTTGACGTAGAGAACAAGGTGTCTATTGAGTGGCTAACAGATTATAGCCCTGGTCTTGGAGTTTCCCGGGTACCTGGCATCGGCTTCATATACTCCGACATTGAACTGGGAATCCCTGCTTTTTTTTCCCACTTCATCACAAACCTCCCTGCCTACCACCAGGTGCTGATTTTCGTCTCTCTCAGGAGTTCACCGATACCCCACATTTCTGAAAACAGGAGGTACCTTATAGGCAGGGTCGGCCCCAGAGAATACAAGATCTATCGTTGCATAGTTCAGTATGGATACTGTGATAACGTTCGAGATACAGATGATTTTGAGAACCAGATAATCCGCTCGATCGGTGAATTTATCACGAGGGAGAATTATGATTATGAAGCTTTGGCTTCATCTGAGGGAAAGATGATGGATATTGGAAGTCCAATGGAGGATGGGATTGCACTGATCCCGTTTAAAGACAATGTCTCAAATTTCAATTCACGAGATCTTGTTTTGAGTGAATCTCGGAGGAATCTGTTGGATATTCCATCAGGAAGTGGTCATCCTCCGTCCCAGAAAAAGAAAGTTCGATTCACGATGCCTCCAAAAAGCCCTGAAATGCCAGCATCTGTGAGACAGGAACTTGAAGACATCATAGATGCAAGGGAGGGTGGCACAGCTTATATCTTGGGACAATCACATCTGATAGCAAGCCAGGGCTCAAATTTTGTCAAGAAATTCTTGATCATGGTTTATGTGTTTCTCGACAAGAACAGTCGAGAACCTCCGGTCGAGTTGAATATACCAAATGCTGCTCTTTTAGAGGTTGGTACAGTTTATACTATATGATTTGTTGTGGTTCTGAACTCTCAACGGAGTATGTTTGCATGGTACTTTCCAAAAGCTTTGTAACAAGCTCAAAGATATTGTACTGGAGAGATTGTGTATTCATAAGAAGTTGGCATTTAGCATATTATGTTTAAGTTTGGATACATAAGTTGTAGCTTTAAAAAACATTTACATAAGTTCAGTTTTCTGAAGTGTTTTCATTTGAAAAAAAATAGAAGCGGATTTGGTATTTTCCATGAATAAATGTTGAAAAGTGTTTTTGTTTTTATTTTTAAATAGAAGTAGAAGCAGAAACCCAGAAGTCATAAATTCAAGTGTCTTAAAAAATATTTTTATAAGTACTTTTATGAAACATTTTATGCGACAAAACAATATACTTTTTAAAAAGCAAAAAGGTTTTATTTATACAGTAATTTCAAGTTTTTTCGTTTTTTCGAGTTTACTTTCAGGGTGCTAATGTAATTTGGCTCGCTTGCGTCTGCCAAGTTGGATCATATCCAGTATTGTCGTATCACTTAATTTTAATTTTTTTAAGACAAAAATAAATTATTTCAAATAGTTAATTTTTGCAGTCTTCCAAATCTAAGGCTTCAAAATTTTAAAGTTTTAAAAATTACTTTTTTAAGAGGTTTTTTAAAAAAAAAAAAAAAAAGCTAAAAACAAAACATTGTGTTTATTTTTTAAAGTAAAAGAGTTTAAAAATCTTTCTTTTTGGCTTTTAGCAAAGCACTTACTGTAGTAAAAAAACATAGTAACACTTTTTTGTCTTTTATAATGCGAACAATTAATTTAAGTCCCCAATAAGGTCGACATTTAAATAAGACTAAGGTGTTTGCAGTAAAAATGAACAATATAATATTATAGGAGTCAAATAATATCTCTACGTATATAATAACGAAAATTTATTTACCTCTTTTCGTTTTTTCATCTATATTATAATTTTGTCATCTAGATTCTCGGATTTATATTTTATGTAAGGTCGACATTTAAATAAGACTAAGATGTTTGCAGTAAAAATGAACAATATAATATTATAGGAGTCAAATAATATCTCTACGTATATAATAACGAAAATTTATTTACCTCTTTTCGTTTTTTCATCTATATTATAATTTTGTCATCTAGATTCTCGGATTTATATTTTATGTATTATCTATCTTTTAATTTTTAACAATTTTTGTCGGTTTCATAGAGAGTGGTTGTGACATTGCACACCTCATCGTTATGTCGGTACCAAATTAGTCTCGCGTATATAATGTAACTTTAGTGCCACGACGAAAAAAAAAAGAAATTATAAAAAAAGAGTTGGTGAATTAAAACTTATGTTTGATAATAACTTATGTTTGATAATATTGATTATTATCAAAATCACAAAAAAATTAATATATGACCAAAAATGCAATTTTTTTTAGAATATTTCAAATAAAAAAAATATGCAATCCCTTTTTTTCGTCATGAAACTTTCGGCACAGAAATATTCTGCTAAAAAGGAAACCTGAAAAGGAAACCCTAAAACAGTATAAAAACTATTTAGAATGCATTAATTTGGCAAGAAAAGGTGAGACATGATGATCGAGCAGAATTAGAATGGGACCAAAATGGAATAGTGGAAGGAACTGATTGAACATGGATTTTATTGTACGGTAAGATCAGAAGGGAGGCCTCGCCTCCTCAATTTCCAAGAAACCCACGAGAAGTTCCTTTCAAGAAACATTGTAAGAGATGTAGAAATGCCGAGGCAAAATGACCACACCCGCTCAAGTTTTCAGACTGATTTAATTGATCGACCACTCATCTGTCAATCAAACCCGCACTCCCTTCCAAAAACAGCTCCACCCATTAAATCTTCTGTATCTATCTGTGTATCTATATATGGATCGCTGCTGGCTGGTTGATTGATTGTGTGCTTGCTAATTGTAGCTGCTGCATGCAAGTGCTTTCCTCTTCTCATTTTCTTTTAATAGTAATAAATCTTATGTAAGCTGTGGAATATTCAGATCATGGAGAGGAAATGGGACTGCGAAGATCCGCAGGAAGATGCGGCTTGCGGCTATTCTGCTGTTGTTAATGACGATCATTATGGGGAAAAAGCCGGGAAAGAAGAAGAAGATGTTAATGGCGATATTGGTCTTTTGAAGAGGGAAATTTCGTGCCATGCTTTGTATGAATCTTTGGTTCAGTCTCATTTGGAATGCTTGAAGGTACTAATCTTTCCTTTTTCTTTTTGAACACACACACACACACACACAAACACACATATATATATATATATATATATATATATATATATATATATATATATATATATATTCGTGTATAGATATAAATTTAGTCTGTATTTTCAAGAAACCTTATCTATGTTTTGTGGGTTGTTTGATTCTTGGACTTGCAAGAAAGGGTTATGGCTGTTTGAATCGATGGACTGAAATTATGTGTCTTTTTAAGAGCGATCATCTACGGAGATAGTTAGAAATATAAGCTTATGTGTGCATCTTATGCTAGGCATCAATTTTAATGTTTGAAATCGAAATCCGTTCAGTCCAATAAATTTTTAGCTGGTGTTCGAGATTCTCAACTAAATATATCTCAGTTCACATCTATGAATCCGTTTTCAAGAACAGATTCATCCATCGAAGTTGTTACGATTCATTGATCTATATTTTATGAGAGTGATTAATATATATGTTTGTATATTTAAGAATTATACACACACACATATGTGTATGTATGAAGCATCATGCTGAAGGTTGAATTTCGCAGCTTTGCTGCAATTTGGATAACATTCAAAGTGCCATTGATCCAATGGCATCTGATGATCATCAAAACCAGCTTCAAATGTCTCATCAATCAGAGTTGGACCAGTTTATGGTAATATATATATATATATGCAATGCAATATATATATATATATATATATTATATATATATATATATATATATATATATATATATATGTACTGTAAATCTTTATTTTAATCTTAATTGGTGCAGGAAGCATACTGCATGGCCTTAAAAGAGCTAAAGGGGTCAATGGAAGAACCCCAACAAGAATCAATGGCATTTATCAATTACATGTATTCTCAACTAAAAGAGGTTGTGGGCATTCCATCATCACCAACTTTATCCCCTACCAAATAAGATGTTTTTCGAATGTTCGGTAGGATAAGCTAGCTCTGGTACTGTTATTGTTATTATCAGGCTATAACAATTTTTTTTGGCTTGGTTTATATGATCTAGGAGCTTATAAAATAGTTTAAAATGATAAAAAGATGTGAGGTTGGTATATTGTTTTTGTTCAACTCATCCATGGTGGTACAGTGACATAAATTATTCTCAAATTAATGGGAGAAGCGAAAAATTTCCCATTCCCCATTTTTCCCTTTTGATGAAGATCGAGATCATGTTGATATCGAAAAAATAAACGGAATTTGTCCCACCAATATAATGGATATATGATAAAATAGTGCGTCAATGCACTATTTACAAAATAGACAACTCGAATACGATAATAAGTTATAATGTCTCTATCTATTATCAACTACATGACTTCTTTGATCGGACACAACTAGTTGTTCACATCTATCATAGCTTAGCATTAGTCATGTAACATGTTCAACAGAAACAACCCCTGAATGGTGAGCATATACAACACTACATCATCGTAATAGATAGTATATAGTTATATTAACAACAACAAAAAATATAACTAAAATCATAATAAAAATATTCCATTTTTGGACAACCAAGTCATCAGCAATATCGACAACATCACTTCCATACTACTTTACAAACAACATCAACAATATGTCACACCCATATTCCAATGACAGCAAGGTCATCAATATGTCACTCCATACTACTCAGGTGACAGCAATATTGTTAATGAGTCGCTCCCCTACTACTGCAACAACTAACATAAATAATACATCGCATTCCTGCTCCGGCGACAACATTATAGCCAAGACGTCTCCTAATAGACAGCAGCCAACGGCATCAACAAATAATAAATACAACAAATATAATATCAAATCCCTCATTCTCGATGATTTACTATCGTATAACATAATAATATTCATCAGTACTAAACAATAACAACAGATGCTCGTACATCAACACGTACCTGATAATCGAGTATATATAAGAAAACTTGTTATTTCTTTGATATCGAGGCTTGTAATGTATCTAAATAATTCAATAACAATTATTATATCATTGTCAGCGTATTAGCATAATCATAACAATCTCAATATATAATATTAAATAGCTCAACAATAATTTTTTCAACAAAGTATACAATTCGATTATAAATCTTCTCCGTTCAACAATTAATATTCTATTGTATATAGTTACGAACATTAACATAAAATACACCATAGTAAATCAACTTCTATTAATATGTTATATAAAAACATTTGTTAAACTACAAAAATTTCATATCAACAGATAATTTATACTTTATAGACTCAGAATATATAATCAAGTTTAATAATAACTGACAAACAACCTCATAATTCAATTTAATTATTAAAATTCATCTCTATAATAAATTAGAAATAATTCCGAATAACTTCACTACACTTATTTATTCCTCATTAAAATCATACATTATTCAACAATATTCAATTTCAGTATGATTTAACAATTTATCGATTTATTTCATAAATTGATTAAATTTCAAAATCGCCATAAATAAAATTTCTACCATAATTCAAAGACATCATATCAACGAATTCAAAACTGAAATCGATTAGTCAATTGATATATCGTTAAATCGACAAGTCAAAAAGAAAATCAAAACTATGCTTCGTCTCTGTTGAAAAAATGCTTCAGATGTGGTGGAAATGAATTCCACGTTAATTTCTTTTCTTTTCTTTTTTTAATATTATATAATATATTTAACTATTTTCAACATCAATATATTCGTTTGGATCAGTTAACGATCAAATTTATCAAAACTTAAAACACAAAACTTCTATATCTTTGAGTTTTTTATATCATCTCCAAATTTCAAATCATTTGAACTTCATATGACCAAGATATAATATATTTTATTATTTTAAATCATTAATTATTTAGTGATATCACATTATTAAATCAAATTTCACACTAATAATAGTCCAGTGATATGCTTTTCATCATTTTTTTTTGTTTTATGAATTTATTTTTATATATGCAGTTGCTCTTGCAGTTTATGTTTTCTACCATTGTTTTTTCCTTGTGTATTTTATCGAACGTTAACCTTGTCCGGAGAGATTAAGTGTCATTTATTATGAATATCGGTAGGATTAGACCACCTCACAGATAAAGATTCGTGAGACCATCTTACAAGAGACGTACTTTTTTTTGAAAATATATCTGTATTTTATTTTTAAAAAAATCAAAATATCTATGATTATATTTGATCTTATAGTAACAGTTGATTTGTTTGACATAATATTTTTACATGAATCAAAAAATTTAAAATATGAGATATTTTATTTATTAGTTTTGTACAAACGTAAAATAAGTTAATTTGATTGCATGAAGCTGTTGTATTTTAAATGGAATGATATTATTTGCACTTTATTTTAGTTTATATATACTCCATTTAATACTAAAAGCTTATCATTATTTTGTAAATAAATATATAAATTAAAGTGTAAATAATATTTTAATGTATTTGGATCGAGTAAATTCGATTTCCAGTTTATTATTTAAACTGATTCTAATTATTTGGATGTAACCATGGTTTCTTTTAAATTTGAAGTACATTCACTAATTAATTGAATAGTCGTGTTACATGTACAATAAGATTTGTAACAGTTTTTAAAATACAAAAAATTCAATATAAAAATTTCATTTATCAAAATCTCATATAATTCAATAAGAGCAAAATATCACGGTATAATTATTATAAATATCTATGTACGATATTTTTATTATAAAAGTTTCTATTTCGATTATGTACTTAAAAATTTAAGAAGAAATCATTCAGACATGATCTGAGACCATTTATTTTCCTTAAATTAAAGAGATGAAAGATTCAACTTTTATTTACCAAATTAGTTGGAAACCATACTCTCTGTTTCTTTCACAAAGCCATCTCCAGTCCAGTCTTTATCAGACTGCAAGCCTTTCTTCACGGCCTTCCTTCCGCGAATCGCTTCTTGTTGCCTTTTAACCAAATCCGTATGTGTCGTGAAATACACCAGTGAAGCCCTGCACAGATAAATGGCAAGAGGTGATAAGGCTAAAGTATTATAAACCACTTGACTATTAAAATTTCATGCTGATATGTATTAGGTGACAAAGATTTATCGTAAATGAATACCCCCGGAAATCTTGTATAGATGAAAAGTTGTGCTTTTTCATGAAATCTTGCAGTTCGGAGCAAAGCTTCCTTACAAGACCGTATCCGTGCATCATAACACCAGTGCACACCTAGAGTTGTTCCAAATAACAAAATGTAAGCTCCCCGGACGAATTCTTGGTAAGCCCCCACGGAATGGAAGTTATTCCATGATTATATGCAGCAAACCAGTTAGAAGTATTAATAGTGCTAGGCGACCTGAACAGTATCTGCTCCAAGAAGGATAAATTCTGCCGCATCACTGCCTGCCTCAACTCCACCAATGGCGGAAAGTGAATAATCTTTATCTGCAAATTCGTTCTTCATCATCTGTGCAATGCTCATAACTTTTGCAAGTGCAATGGGATGGACTGCTTTTGAAGAATATCCTCCAGGCGTCGAATACCTGAGTTGGCATTGAAGGTAACATTTAAGAAAATAAAGATAGAAATTTTAACTGGTGACACGAATCATATTATCCAAAGCAAAAAAACTCACCCTTCTACACAAGGCTCTGGTCGCAATGTGTCAAGATTAATTCCCATGACGCTCATGATTGTGTTGATCGCAGAAACCCCTTCACATCCAGTCCTCAAAGAAATTCTAGCAGGCTGTGAAAACAAAATATTATAGTTCACAATAAAATTAATTTCATTATATCGAAAGAAATGCATCATCGAAATTGGTTTATGGCACTTATTGCAGTAGAAAGGAAAAAAGAACAAGGAAACCTGTGTGATGTCAGTGATATTCGGAGTCATCTTCGCCCAAACTGGGACTGTGGCTTTTGCGTTAATCCATCCACACACCTCCTCCAACAACACACAATCTTGGCCAACCGCAGCACCCATTTTACGTTCCGGCATACCATGAGGACATGAAAAATTTATTTCGATTGCATCCTGCAAATCAAAAAAAGAAAGATGAAACCTTCGATACACTTGAGATTGGGATTATAATAAATTCTAGATATTTGAGTAGACTCAAAAGAACTAAGACAATATCTTACAATCCCAGTTTCCTCAACTCGGTCAATCAATTCCTCCCATGCAGCTTTGTCGTACTCTTCCATGATAGAGGCAACAAGTATCCGGTCTGGATACTCCTCTTTCAACTGTCTGAACTCTTTCAGCATAGTCTCTAGAGGTCGATCACTTATGAGTTCAATATTTTGCCACCCAATAATCTGTCCTTTTGCAGAGCCATTTGTTTCTGCTCGTAATTTAGCATAGCGTGGAGTTACATTTATAACTTTTGCAGCATCAAGGGACACCTGTGCATAATAAGTAAATATTCCCTCGATGGAAGCAGTAATAAAATTCACCCTGAATGGAACCAGTGATCTCACTCTTCCAAACAGATTTTAAATGAACAAAGTTTTATTGAGCATAACATTAACTATGGACTCAGCCAAGCAATGTAGAGCCAAGAAGCTTTGCCCCGAATAAGCTATATTATGAATTTATTGAATGATAGAAGAAAGATGGGATCTTCCACCTAATACTACATGAATATTAGGTGAAACCAATGAACTTATATACTAAGACATATGCCATCGAGGGGTCCATAATTTCTCATTAGGAAATTATGTATCCAACCATCTTTTTTTCGTTCATTATTCACCTAGATGCATCATACGTCCTCTCCTAACATCTATAGTTGTGTTTAGATGTGTCTGAATGGATGGCGGTATACAAACCTAAGCATTGGCTAATTCTGAATCGTTTAACTGAATCTAGCAAGTAAATTAACTGGATCAGAGCACAACTTAATCGTCAATAAAATGGGATAACAAACTGGAATAAAATTTCAAATAATTTACATAAATATAACCATTACCCCAAAGTTTATACATCTCTATGCAAAACCTCTATCTTTGGAGCAATCATCAAACAACCATCGAAAAGTCTTAACCGGATATCAAATCCCAACGATCGTTTGTTCAGATATTACAAGTCTCAACCATTTCAAGTTATTTTTCAATCATTCATGGACTACAAATCCTTCTACCAAATCCCATTCCTCCAATCCATACACTTACTCTCGATCATGATCGATAAATCCTTAAGGATCCCGACGTTAACACTACCAAAATTTTGAATATGCCGATAAAAACAACTTCAGAGACAGCGTATCACATTTCCACGTCAAAAAACAAAAACATAGGAACAGATCAAAATCTACAAAAATGAATTCAATACCTCTGCAGTCAAAAGGGGTAATAAAACAGTACAGGAGCCTTACAGTTTTGGCTATGACACCACCCCAACCTTCATCAAAGGCCCTTTTCATGACAGTGTAGTTGGTGCCCGGAGGACCCGACCCGATCACAAATGGGTTCGGCATCTTCAACCCATTCACCGTCACAGTAAGATCAGGCTCCGCAGCAGCATCCTGAGCAAATACTCTGAATCCAACTCGACGCTTTCTGAACCCGAAACTCTGCCTCCGCCAAGTCACCGGAAACCCGGCCACCGAGCCGCTGATCGGACGAGTCAATCCAGCAGTCTCCATTAAAAAAGTCCCTTTTCTTCTTCCCTCGTGGGATTATCGAGATTCGGAGCTGGCAGATAGGATAAAAATGAATCTCTTGGAATCAGCTGAAGGGAATTTTATTTTACTGGAAGGTGGGAGACGGAATAGAAAGAGACGCAACTTTCTTTTTCATACACGTCACACATCTCGTTGCGTGACGTATAAATTTTAATTATTATTATTAACGGATTGTGTCACAAGCAACGCCTACGTTCTCAAAAATAAAATATGTGTTATTTTTTAAAAAAATTAAATTGAAATTTGTCAATTTTTAAAATTAAAATGGTAAAAGAAAAAAACATGATGAAAAAATAGTGTGTAAATGGTATTTTTTATTATAAAAAGAAAATTTTAGGAAATGACATTCTCTTTAAATATATATTTTTTTTTAGAAAAAGTTTTTTTAAGTGTTAATCTTTTGAAATAAATGTGGTGTGGACTAAATAAAAGTTTCATCGACATACCAAAATTTAGTTATTTTAATTAATAATATTGATTAAGGAAAATTTTATGTGAGACGGTCTCACGAGTGGTATTTTGTGAGACGGATATCTTATTTGAGTCATCCATGAAAAAATATTATTTTTTATGCTAAGAGTATTACTTTTTATTGTAAATATCGATATGGTTGACCCGTCTCACAGATAAAGATTTGTGAACCGTCTCACAAAGACCTACTCGATTGATTATTATACATTAAATATTTTTAATATGAAACAAAACTATACACTCAATATCAAATTGTACAAAAGAAAAATAATATAAATTTATACTTTTGAAAAAATTACAATTATGGAGTTCGGACTCTTTAATCCGTCACAAAATTGGATTCCTAATCGACAGCCTTAGGGTGTGTTTGGTTGAGTGGATTAAATAAGGATAGATTAATAGTCCAATATTTATTGTTAAAATTTTAAGTTGTTTTAATAATCATTTTGACCCGGTTTAAGATCTAATTTTATTAATCAAATAATTATCCATAAAATTGGATCTTAAACCGGGTCAAAATGATTATTAAAACAACTTAAAATTTTAACGATAAATATTGGACTATTAATCTATCCTTAGTTAATCCACTCAACCAAACACACCCTTAAAGTTAAGAGCTTGGAGAATCATTTTTAACTTCTTATTCCTATGATCAAGAATTGTGTGCGTGGAATTATATGTATTTAATTTAACGTAGAGGAATTTCAAAACCAAACTACAATCTATTAATTATTTATTAAGATTTTTTTTAGATTAACTATTTATTTCTTGAAATTTATTCGTAATTTTTGTTGGCTGATTCTAACTTAAATTCAATAATTTCCCGATGCACAGTCTACGCTTCATCTGGTGTGGTGAAAATGATAAAATGACCTTTGGATTTGTTGGATTTTGTGCTTTGACTTTTTTGGTTTTTTTCATTTTAATGAAAATTAGATAAGTATCTTATGCCTTTTTTCTATTAGTGGATGGTAAGTGTGGAATGAAAAATATCTAAAATAAGAAAATAATATTAATATTAGTGAGCTTATATTGAGTTACACTTGTGCAGGTTTATGAATGTGTGCAAATCAATGGCCCGTTTTACACCGGAAATGCTTGACCTGTGTACGAATACGGCCTAGATGCGTCAAATGTTGGATCGATCAAGGAAAAATTCTCACCAAGATTTACCTGACTTTTGCTATTTTCCTGGATTTTTATAAAATTCACTCCAGATCTTTTTGTATGTTACATTACACCTGCCTGACTGTTGGTGCTCCAGCTGACCAACATTTGTCCTTTCAGATGGCCAATCTCTGGTTGTTTATATGGAACCTAAGTACCTATATATAGATGTAACCTCGAGTTCTTCAAGCATACCTCACACTCATTTAACTGTCGTAATATCTTTCATTCTAGGTTCTTGCTGCCCTGCTCCAGCTCCAGCTCCAGCTCCAGCTCGTGATAAAGTTTAAGTACTTGTTCAGTTCGTCCTCATAGTGAGGGGCATAGCTACATAGGTATATATCCGAGCTTTAGCCCGGGTGGTTCAAATTTATTTTAAAAAAAATTATATGTAAATTTTGTATAATTTTGAAATAATATGATATTCGCCCGGATAGATCAATTTAAAATATTAAAAGATTTTAGAGTTTATAATTCTAGCTCGAGCAGAGTCATATTTCTGACTCCGCCAATGCTCATAGTATCTTCATGCTAGGTTACTGCTGATTGTTTCTTTATATCTTATGAAACAATCATCCAACTTGATCTTCGAAGCATATATCGGAGATGACGAATCTGTTTTAAGGACATTATATTCGTATAGACATCGATTTCCTTTACTATTGTTCTTTTGTCTATTATATTTTCTCACGTCCTTGTTCCTTAATTTCTGTATCTTTTAAAAAAATTAAAATCTTTATTCTTCTTCCGATAAATGCGATACTTGTTCAACGGAATTAGTTGTATTTACATGAAATAATGTGAGGTCTACATATATCAAAAAGTTGTGCTGCTCGAACTGCAGCATAGTCTGCACCTCTATAGGTATGGTGGTTGTCAATTTTGATTAGGGATGTAAATGAACCGAACTGTTCGCGAGTTTTTCGGATCTCAGCTCGTTAAAAAGCTCGTTCGTTAAGCTTATCGAGCCAAGCCCAAGCCTTATTTTGGGCTCGACAATTTTGTGGAGCCGAGCTTGAGATTAATGATGTTCGGCTCGTTAGCTCGTGAACATGTTCGATAATAGGTTCGTGAGCTCAAAATTGAGCTCGGCTCGTTTAGCTGGCTCGTGAGCTCGAGCTCGGCTCGTTTAAGTGGTTCACGAGCTCGGGCTCGAGCTCGGCTCGTTTAGGTAGACTGTGAACTCGAATTTGAGATAATTAATGAGTTATAATATTAAAATAATTATGTATGATAAATAATAATAAATTAAAAATTATCTTAAAAATGTGAATGTTATGGCAATAATGGCATATTCCCGTAACTTACATCCTCATCTATTCCAAATCTCACATTTGTTGATTGTTAATGCAATGATATAAATATATGTTAATGCAATGATATAAATTAATTCTAGCTTATGCACTCTCACTCCGTAGAAATTAATCCTAGCGTATGTAGAGACAAAAGTTCAAAAGTTTCAATCGGTTATTGCTGCTACGGCAATGAATCTAGCGTATGCACTCTCACTCCTAATTAATTCTACATATGATTATACGTATATAATCTTATTATTTAAAAATATTATGGTTTGAAATTAATTATACATTAAAGTAAATATATAAAATAAAATAAAATATTTTAATATAATAAACTAAATATCAGACATCAATCGCCGCATAGAAGAAACCTTAGCATTGTGAGGTCCAAAAATACAAAGTCACGTACGTTATACATTATATAGTATCATATTATAATATGATATGGTCCAAAATTATATAGGTCCACGTAATTCATAATATTTATATATATAATATTCATTTATTCAAAATCCTAAAGTGTATCTTACAGAAATTACAATGTTATAACACTAGTAGAAAAATTGGATTTTACTTCGGCAGGATTTACTTCGGCAATAATAAATTACGAAGTAATACATTACCAATAACTTCAGTAATAACACAAGCGAAATAAAATAATATATTTTACTTCGGATGTTTAAAAACACGGGCTTCACTATATTTTTTTATTATATTTTACTTCGGCATATCAATGTTGACGAAGTAAAAAAATAAGAAAAATAAGTTCATGCTGAAGTAATAAGATGAACCGCGCAGATTAACAAAAACTATACTGAACATTTAGCGACGGTTTGTCGTTAACAAACCGTCGCTGATTTAATCAGCGACGGTTTTTCAAACAATCCGTCGCTAATAGCGACGGTTTTTTCTGCGCGAGTGCCTCTGTTCTCGCATCGTAGCTACTGGCCTCTTCGCGCATATGCGCGCAACAGAGCGCGCATATGCGCGAGGTCTTTTGAGCAAAAACGAGCTCGCATAACGAGCTTGTTTAACGAGCCGAACCCGAGCCAGTCTCCTTAAACAAGATAAACGAGTCATTAACGAGCCTAGCCCGAGCCGAGCCCGAGCTTCATAACTTCCGAACGAGCCGAGCCCGAGCTTCAAACCAAAGGCTCGAGCCGAGTCCGAGTCGAGCAAATAGTTTAACGAGCCGAGCCCGAGCCGGATACTGTTCGGCTCGGCTCGGCTCATTTACATCCCTAATTTTGATGTTGATTTCAGGAGCCGGAGCTATGGAACCAGCCGGTTTGGTTGCGACCCTATTGTTTTTTCTTGTGTATTTTTTATTTTTTTAATCTGTAAATAAATTTTATAGATCAAATTGTTCAATACCAGTGTTCTAAAAATCTCCGCCTAGGCGCTGACCACCCCGATTTTAGGCTAGTCGAAACTTGTAGGCACCACCATATTAATCGACGCCGTCTAGGCGGTCCGGGCGCCGCCTGGCGCAAAAGCCGTCTAGGCGATTTTACAATTAAAAATCCACCTAGGCGGTTTACACTTAAAAAAAAAAACAAATTATGAGAGAGTAAGTACTTAATTGATTATTCTATACTTATTATTATATATTTTTATATATGTATTAAATATTAATATTTTTTTAATGTAGGTCCATACTAAGAAAAGAAATAAACTAGATACCGGAAGGTTGAACAATTTAGTTTATGTTCAATTCAATGCCAAGATTATCAACAAGAAGAGAAGGCAAGAAGAAAAACGAGTGGATGTCCTACTTGCTAGTGAAGCAACTATGGCACAAGGATGGATTGTCGATGGTGGAGATGAAGATGTTGAGATAAATGTTGAAGATGTAAGGGAACTTCACGAAGAAGAATTTGTATCGGATGAAGAGGAGGAAAAAGCCATGGATTTTGAGTTTGATTCCGATACAGAAGAAATATTGGAAAAATATGGAGATGAACTAGAAGAGTTAGATGTTTAGATTTAATATCAATATATTCTGTTGGAAAAAATGTTGAACAAATTTAATTTTCATTGTACAACGGTTGTAGTAAAGTAGTAAACTGATGTAGATTATTTATATATAAAAATTTATTAATATATATTTATTATTACAATTTTAAATTTTATAATAATATATATTTCATATACAAACATAATACTTATGAACCACTTAATGAATTTAAGCTTTAAAAAAAATTGCCTAGACAACTGCCTAGGCCCCGCCTAGTAGCCTAGGCACTAGGCAGGTAGGTAACCGTCCGCCTATCGCCTATCGCTTTTTAGAATACTGTTCAATACATTAATGAATACTGTTCAATACATCAATGCTGATATATTACTATAAATATAGAACAACCGTTTGTATCTCAATAGCAAATATCATCCAAAAACCGAAATACAAAGAAGTAAATGTAAGAAAATTGTGACCCGTAACCGTAAAATAAACGTGTTGAAAATTTGTACACGGCAGCCTCAAATTTTGAAAATTGAGATGCGTATACAAATTGATTTGAATCTCGAGCTCCCAAAGCACTCGGTGATGGTATGAGTGTGCCTATAAATACCGAAAGCATTGAGGTCCCTAAACACACAATCTCATATAGAAAATACACCATCTAAAGGAGAGTTGGAGTAGTTTAGAAGGCTTCAATCGAAAGGAAATCAGAGAGCTTCAACAAATTTTCAATGGCCTGAGGTAATTCTCGATTAAAGCTTCCGCATATTATATTCATGTATACGTGCAAAACATGATTTTGAGAATAAAAACTCTAACATTTGGTATCAGAGCAACATGATACCTCTGCCTTGAAATTTTTGTTTCTGAAATTTTACGTAAATAAATAGAAGTTTTGATATCATTAGAAATTTACCTGAAAATTTCTTCGGAGAATTTTCTTCTTGATCGGAGTCTGAAGTTTTGAAATTTTTTTGAGAAGAAATTTTCATGAGGAAACTTTAATTAACTCCAGAGAGGTTGAAGATGATAATTTTACGTATAAAATGATAATAAATAATGGCGTTCGATGCATGCTTTTAATGAAATGATGATATAAATCAATCATGCACTGTCTATGGAACCCACGATTATTTTAATAATTCAAAAGTGTCGGTGACCATTGATAAATGGGGAAGTTATTTAAAAATCCCCAATCATAATATTTCTTTGCATTCACTCCCTACCCACAAAATTGTGGTACTATTTCATACAAAATGTGGTACACTTCATGTGGAAATGTGGTACACTTCATGTGGAAATGTGGTACTAAAAAAGTACCTAGGGACTGAAAACAAAGAAAAAAGGCGGCTGGGGACTGAAGCCAAATTTCCCGTTGATAAATTAAATTGGATGCATGGCCATTTGGATAAATTATTGTTTTATAATAATAATAATAAAATAATAATGATAAATGGGATGAAGACTTCAGTAAATTTTTTTAAATTTTAATGATTTATTATTATTTTAATAATAATGATAATAATAATAAATCATTAAATAAATTGATTTGGAAATAAATTTTAATATTTCTAAATTTAATGTAAATTTCAATACATATTTAAATTAATTTTGCATGTTAGATATAATGTCAAATATAATGAATAAGTATTTGATATGTACATACAAATTTAATATTATGCTTGCATTTATTCTTGAAATTATGAAATGCAAATTATGTGAAAAATATTTTTTGGCACCTAATATTCACATCATGTTCATATTAAATTATATTAAGTTATTTATAATTTTAAAGGAACATATTAAGTAAGATGTGAATATAATATTTTAAAATAAAATATTTCAGATATTCACAAATGAACAAATAACCTCACTTTATCATTACTCTGATAAAAGAGAAAAACTGATGAGGAGTCCACATTTTAGTGATCCTCACTTTATCACTACTCTAATTGAAGAGAAAAACTGATGGGAATGTATTTGTTCATATTAAGTAAAAATGTGAATATAAAGTTATTTAATGAAAAATTTTGGCTTATAAAGATTCACATAAATGTGGATAATTAAGTTGAATAATAATTATAAGGTGACGTAAGAAAACATGATCTGAGGGAGTTCTTCATAGACCGGTTTAAACTGACTTGACTAGCCACTGGTCTCCCTGATGAACATTGCTCTGTCTAGGAGTTGGGTATTAAAGGGCCTTAGCACTACCTATCTTTCCTGGGAGCACTCTTGGAAAATGTTGATTGCGAAATAATTATTATATAAAGCATTAAGTAAAGCCAAAATTTTGTCCGGTGAACCGTATAATTTTAAATAATTGAGGAATAGCCACATCATCCTTAATTATGAAAAATTATGCATTAAGTGGATTTGGATCACATAATGGACATCAATTGTAATTAAATATATAAACATAATAAAATTTACCCCACAGAGATTTTTATTATATTTATATAACTAATTAGGTTAAAATATCAAATTATATTTTTCCTTGATTTACCCACAGGAGTCAAGTAAAATACATTTTGATAGTTTTATCATAAAGTTACAAAAAATCTTATTGAATTAAATTTTAGCCCACAGGCAAATTTTATGTCACTAGATTTTGAAAACATGAATTACATTGGTAAAACATGATATTGTCTCAAAATTTTAAGCATATGATATTTTGTGCAGTTATGCAACCTGCGACTTTTTCTGATATGAAATGTGACATTCCCGATCTAAAGGGCGATAATTATAAAATTTGGAAATAAAGAATTCTTCTTCAATTAGGGTGGATGGATATTGATTATGCTATAAGGAAAGACGAACCATCTGCTATTACTGAAAACAACATTCCGGATGATGTTGATATTTATGAAAAATGGGAGCGATCTAATTAACTCTACGTAATGTTCATAAAGACCAAAATCTCTGCTGGTATGCGTGGTTCTGTCGATCAGCATAATAATGTCAAAGAATTACTAAGGCTATTGATGAACAATTTCAGTCTTCAGATAAGGCACTAGCAAGCACCCTAATTATGGAATTCTCTTCATTAAGGCTCACCAGTGTGAGAGGTGTGCGAGATTACATAATGAAAATGCGGGACATAGCGGCTTCGATTAAAGACACTTGAAGTGGAAATGTCTGAGACTTTTCTTGTGCACTACATTTTATGCACTCTTCCCCAGCAATATGGACCCTTCAAAATTTCCTACAACACACATAAGGATAAATGGTCAATTAATGAATTAATGACCATGTGTGTGCAAGAGGAAGGAATGTTGTTGATGGAAACAAGTGATAATGTCTTTATGACCACACAAGGAAAGTATAAAAAGCAAGCCAAAGTCAAGGGAAAAGGGAAAGGAATAATTTCACTCCAACCTGACATCAAGAAAGAATCCAAGTGTTCCTTCTGTAAAAAGACGGGACACATTAAGAAGGATTGCAATAAATTTAAGGACTGGCTTGAAAAGAAAGGTATTCCTACTTCATTTGTCTGTTATGAATCTAATATGGTTGATATAATTTATAACACATGGTGGATTGATTCTGGTTCTACAATCCATGTTACAAATACCTTACAGGGTATGCAAAACCTAAGGAAGCCAATAGAAAATGAGCGAAGCATCTATTCAGGAAACAAGATGTCTTCGCATTTGGAGGCTATTGGGACTTGCTGCCTAGTGTTGAATAGTGGTTATATTTTAAAATTAGAAAAGACCTTTTATGTTCCTAGTTTTTCTAGGAATTTAATTTCAGTTTCAAAACTTGTACCTCTTGGTTATTCATTTCAGTTTTGAATAAATCAATAATTTGTTTTATAAATCAAATCTTATTGGAAATGGTACAATGATTGATGGTCTTTTCTCTATTTCTTTACAAAATAATAACACCACTATGCATGTTCAGGGAGGTATTAAAATATGTGTTATAAATGAAGATTCCTCTATATTGTGGCACAGGAGATTGGGACACATTTCCATAGAGAGAATTAAAAGATTAGTAAATGATGGAGTACTCAGTACTTTAGATTTTACTGATTTTGAGACTTGTGTGGACTGCATTAAGGGAAAGCAGACCAATAAGTCTAAAAAGGGTGCCAAGAGAAGTACAGAAATATTAGAAATCATACATTCAGATATATGTTGTCCAGATATGGACATGCAAAGTCCGAAATACTCCATCTCTTTTATTGATGATTACTCACGATACATGTATATCTACATGTTTCATAACAAAAACGAAGCACTGGAAGCCTTTAAGGTTTTTAAGGCTGAAGTGGAGAAGCAATGTGGAAAACATATTAAGATCGTGAGAACTGATAGAGGTGGAGAATATTATGGTAGATACACTGAGAATGGAAAAGCACCTGGTCCGTTTGCGAAGTTTCTCCAAGAACATGGGATTGTTGCCCAATATACTATGCCTGGTTCTCCGGACCAAAATAGTGTAGCTGAGAGGAGAAACCGAACATTATTGGACATGGTGAGAAGCATGTTAAGTAGCTCAAAACTTCCTAAATCCTTGTGGACTGAAGCTCTTAAGACAGCTGTGTATATATTAAATCGAGTTCCAACTAAGGTTGTCCCAAAGACGCCATTTGAGTTATTTAAAGGTTGGAAACCGAGTTTGCAACATATACGCGTTTGGGGTTGTCCTTCAGAAATAAGTGTTTACAACCCACATGAAAAGGAACTGGACCCAAGAACTATAAGTGGATATTTCATTGGGTATGCCGAAAAATCCAAAGGGTACAGATTCTATTGTCCATCTCACAACACTAGAATTGTGGAATCAAGAAATGCAAAATTTCTTGAAAATGACTTGATTAGTGGGAGTGATCATGACATAATTTTTGAGAATGATCACATTAATGCACAACCCTCTTATTCAAATGACAGATTGGTCGTTATTCACACCCCTCAAGACCAAATGGGTGTTAGAAAACCAGTTACTGAAGTTCCACAAGTTGCTGATGAAAACCATGTAGATCAAGTTGTCAATGAAGAACAACAAGAAATTATTGATCAACCAAACAACTTAAGGAAATCTACTAGAATAAGGAGATCAGCAATATCTAATGATTATGTTGTGTATTTACAAGAATCGGACTTTAACATTGGAGCCGCAAATGATCCTGAAACGTTTTCACAAGCCATGAGTTGTAATGAGTCAAAACTATGGTTTAATGCTATGAAAAAAGAGATGAATTCAATGGCAGTTAATGGAGTCTGGGATCTTGTTCAGTTGCCTGATGGTGTAAAAGCCATTGGATGTAAATGGGTCTTCAAAACAAAGAAAGACTCATTAGGCAACATTGAAAGGTATAAGCAAGACTCGTAGCTAAAGGATTCACTCAGCATGAAGGAATCGACTACAAGGAGACTTTTTCTCCTGTATCTAAGAAAGATTCTCTTCGTATCATTCTAGCATTAGTTGCACATTTTGACTTAGATTTAGAACAAATGGATGTGAAAACAGCTTTTCTCAATGGAGAACTAGAGGAAGAAGTTTATATGAAACAACCTGAAGGATTCTTCTCTAGTAATGGTGAGCAATTGGTTTGTAAGCTTAAGAAATCTATATATGGATTGAAACAAGCTTCCCGTCAATGGTATTTGAAATTTCATGATGTTATCTCTTCATTCGGATTCGTTGAGAATCTCATGGATCAATGTATATACCATAAGGTCAGTGGGAGCAAGATTTGTTTCCTTATTCTATATGTGGATGATATATTACTTGCAACCAATGATAAGGGTCTGTTATATGAGGTGAAACAATTCCTCTCTAGAAACTTTGATATGAAGGATATGGGCGATGCATCTTATGTCATTGGCATTAAGATACATAGAGACAGAATTCGAGGTATTCTAGGTCTGTCTCAAGAAACCTATATCAACAAAGTTTTAGAGAGATATCGGATGAAAAATTGTTCACCAAGTATAGCTCCCGTTGTGAAAGGCAATAAATTCAATTTGAGCCAATGCCCAAAGAATGATCTAGAGCGGGAACAAATGAAAAACATTCCTTATGCTTCTGCTGTCGGAAGCTTGATGTATGCTCAGGTTTGCACTAGACCTGACATTGCATTTATTGTTGGGATGTTGGGAAGATATCAGAGTAATCCAGGTTTAGACCATTGGAAAGCTGCAAAGAAAGTCATGAGGTACCTTCAAGGGACCAAAGATTATATGCTTATGATCAGACGAACTGAGAATTTGGAAGTAATTGGCTACTCTGATTCAGACTACGCTGGCTGCATTGACTCAGGAAAATCCACTTCAGGATATATTTTCATGCTAGCTGGTGGAGCTGTATCTTGGAGAAGTGCAAAGCAGACATTGACTGCTACTTCCACTATGGAAGCTGAGTTCGTAGCTTGTTTTGAGGCAACCTCACATGGTGTATGGTTGAAGAGTTTCATTTCAGGGCTTAGAATTATGGATTCTATATCTAGGCCATTAAGAATATATTGTGACAATTCAGCTGCTGTTTTTATGGCTAAAAATACCAAAAGTGGTAGTCAAAGCAAGCACATCGACATTAAGTATTTAGCCATACGAGAACGTGTTAAAGATAAAACCATGGTTATCGAGCACATTAGCACTGAATTGATGATTGCATATCCTTTGATTAAAGGCATGCCACCATTTAAATTCAAGGATCATACAGAAAGAATGGAACTTTGTTCTTTTATGTAATTTTGTTGTAAAAACAAAATTAATGGAACTCATTAAGTTATGATATTTTTCATATTCAGTTATGTACATATTCAGTTATCATGAAAAATATCAATAAAGTTGGACCTCGAATAAACATAGGGTTTATTCATTAAGTTATTTGAGAGATATAATACATTGTGATACATGGAAGATAATAATCGCTTTTAGATGACCTATCGCTATGATTCATGTATTTTGTTTTCTCCTATGGTAAATGAGATATACAGGTCAAGTGGGAGAATGTAAGAAAATTGTGACACGTAACCGTAAAATAAATGTGTTGAAAATTTGTACACGGCAGCCTCAAATTTTGAAAATTGAGATACGTATACAAATTTGATTTGAATCTCGAGCTCCCAAAGCACTCGGTGATGGTATGAGTGTGCCTATAAATACCGAAGGCATTGAGGTCCCTAAACACACAATCTCATACAGAAAATACTGTTTTTTGGAAATGTTCGAAAGTGTTGTTCGAACCTGGTGATGTCCTTCTCTCTCGGATTCTGGAACACAGTAACAGCAACGGTTCTTTCAGTCGAGGCAAGGATAAATCCTTTATCCGCAAGACGATATTGCCCGTATACAAGTGCTTTACGTTAACGGCAATCGTCCCTAAGATACAACGACTTCGATCAAGAGTAGTAGCACAACAAACTCAAGATTGCAACGAAAAAAGATTGCAACAACCTTCAAGTGAGTAGAACGAAATTTTGCAGCAATATGTGGGAAAGAATTTTGATGCAACCAAAAGTGTTTAAATGAATGCAAGTGAGGGACATTTATAGAGTATCAAAGATCATCTCGAGTGGGCACAATCTTTCGCACAAAGGTGCATGCTTTGGGTGAACAGACATGTGATTTCGGTGAAGGAACGCTTCCGCACAGCAAGGCGCGCGCGTCCGCGCGAGAACTGGCACGGCCGCGCGCCCTGTTCTGTCTGCCCCACTGAAAAACAGTGTGTCGCGCGCGGCTGCGCGACATCATGCGCGGCCACGCGTTGCCTTCTGTTCGCGGGCACATGAATGCGCGCATCCGCGCATGAACACGCGCAAGGGCGCATTAGCTTCTGTTTTCGGACACCAACAAAACTTATTCCATCAAATAATTTTGGTCCAAAAAGATTAATGTTGGTCAAAGACCACACCACACCTCACCTCACCGCACCGCGCCGAGCCGGGTCGGGCGGGCGGGCGCGTGTGTGTTTAGTAGTTCACCGAGACCTAGCCTAGAAGCGTCTCCCCCCTTCTAAAAGCTTTGGTACCCCTTGGGGCCCAAACCCTTAGTCCACACTAGAACTAATAAGGAGGAAAACCTTTTCCTAAGCTTCCAATGTGGGACAACCACATTTCCATTCACATTTCCATTTTATTCACATTTTCTCTAACAATCCCCCACATGAATGAAATTTATGCATGTATGCAGATCCACTTGAAAGTTCTTTTGAACTATTATTGCATCGGGAAAGGTAGCTTTTGGCTTTGAACTTTCCGTAGTAAAATACTACCGGATTTACTAGTTGCTTGGTGACGCGATGTCTTGAACCATTCAACCGTTTATGTAAATCAAGTCAACAGCATTTACACAATAATAGCTCTAACAAATTTTGTTCTCATGTTGTGTCCGTTTCGGCCCTGGACCATATCTTAGATTCATAAGTGTTCTTGAAGCGGCCATCACTTCGCACTTACATAGGTGATTTCCTATCAAGAGTATCCTGCCATACTCTACCTCTTAGGTATAGGAATCATTAAAATAAATTAACCTCACCACATGTCGCAGGTACATTTTACTTGGACATTTTAGGAATGAGCCTTCATTGTTTCCAAGTGTTCAACCAATATTTATAACTTAGTTTTCCCATTGAACCAAGGTTTTGGGATCTCCAATTCACAAGGTTGGGTTACCGCTATAAACATTTTTATTTTGTGGCTTTCAAGCTCATTCCCCTTATGAGCTTGTACAATTGATCTCGATTTATACCTTTAGTAAACGGATCCGCTAGGTTTCCTTTGATTTCACATATTCAACAGAGATAACCCTATTTGAGATCAATTGTCTTATGGTATTATGTCTTCGACGAATATGTCGAGACTTACCATTGTACATACTGCTTTGTGCTCTTCCTATTGCTGATTGACTATCACAATGAATAACAATAGAAGAAACTGGTTTATTCCAACAAGGAATATTTTCTAGGAAGTTTCTTAGCCACTCGGCTTCTTCTCCTGCTTTGTCCAAAGCAATAAATTCGGATTCCATCGTGGATCGAGCTATACATGTTTGCCTAGAAGATTTCCATGACACCGCTCCTCCACCAATCGTGAACACATATCCACTTGTGGACTTGGAGTCTTTTGTGTCAGATATCCAATTTGCATCACAGTATCCTTCCAATACTGCTGGATATTTCGTATATACCAATCCAAAGTTCATGGTGTATTTTAAATATCCAAGCACTCTCGTCAAGGCTTTCCAATGATCCTTATTTGGATTGCTTGTAAACCTACTTAACTTGTTTACGGAATATGCAAGATCTGGTCGGGTACAATTAGTCAAGTACATTAGACTACCGATTATCCTTGCATATTCTAGTTGATCAATAGGTTCTCCTCGATTCTTTGCTAAATGAACACCCAAATCTAAAGGTGTTCTTGCTGAAGGATTGTCGAGTGCCTTGAACCTTTCAAGAACCTTTTCAACATAATGAGTTTGTGATAATATAATTCCTTCAGAATTCCTAGAGATTTTAATCCCTAATATTATATCACATAACCCCAAGTCTTTCATATCAAAATGTTTTTTCAACATTTTCTTAGTATTCATGATCATTTCCCATGATTAACATGTCATCTACATAAAGGCAAACAATTACATATACATTTTCATTTCCTTTAATGTAGACGCACTTGTCACATTCATTGATTTTGAAACCATTTGATATCATTGTGGTGTCAAACTTTTCATGCCACTGTTTAGGTGCTTGTTTGAGTCCGTATAGGGACTTGACAAGTTTGCACACCTTTTTCTCTTGTCCGGGTACAACAAACCCCACGGGTTGTACCATATAAATTTCTTCCTCCAATACTCCATTTATAAAGGCTGTTTTAACATCCATTTGATGAATCTCAAGGTCATGCAACGCTGCAATGGCTATGAGAACACGAATGGATGTGATTCTCGTCACTGGAGAGTATGTGTCAAAGAAATCATATCCCTCTTGTTGTCTAAACCCTTTGGCAACCAATCGAGCTTTATATTTATCTAAAGATCCATCTTCTTTGTATTTCCTCTTAAGGATCCATTTGCATCCTAAAGGTTTACAACCCGGAGGAAGATCAACTAACTCTCATGTGTGGTTGTACATTATGGAATCTATTTCACTTTTGATTGCTTCTTTCCAGAAAGGAGCTTCTGGATTTGATAGAGCCTCTTGAATAGTTCTTGGTTCATTATCTAACATGTATGTTAGAAAATCGGGACCAAATGACTTTTCAACTCTTGCTCTCTTACTGCGCCTTATATCTTCATTGCCTTGAACGGGTGCAATCGAAGTTTCATAAGGTCTTTTGTTTAGACGGGATTCTTTCCTTTCTTTACAAGGAAACATATTTTCAAAGAATACGGAGTTCCTTGATTCAATTATCGTTCCCTCATTGATATCAGGAACTTCAGATATGTGCACTAAGAAGCGATATGCACTACTATTAGTTGCATATCCAATGAAGATGCAGTCAATTGTTTTAGGCCCAATCTTAACTTGTTTTGGCTTTGGTATTTCTACTTTAGCCAAACACCCCCACACTTTGAGGTATTTGTAAGATGGTTTACGCTTTTTCCATTTCTCATATGGAGTCTCATTGTTTCCTTTGAATGGTATCTTATTGAGAATGTAGTTCGCTGAGAGAATCGCTTCCCCCCACAAGTTTTGGGGTAAGCCTGAGTTTATCAACAACGCATTCATCATCTCCTTAAGAGTACGATTCTTGCGTTCTGCTACTCCGTTTGATTGAGGTGAGTATGGGGCTGTAGTTTGATGAATTATGCCCGATGTTGTGCAAAATTCTTCAAACGGAGCAACATACTCTCCACCTCGATCACTTCTTATCATTTTGATCTTTGAACTGATTTGATTCTCTACTTCATTCTTATAAGCTTTGAATGTTTCTATTGCTTCATCTTTGCTTTTTAATAAATAGACATAGCCAAACCATCAATGAATGTTATGAAATAATTCTTGCCACCTCGAGTTTGAACATATTTCAAATCACATATATCAGTATGGATTAACTCAAGCGGCGTAGTACTTCTTGTTACCGAATGGAAATGGACCTTTGCCATTTTTGCTTCAACACAGATCTCACACTTGTGTTGTGGATCCTTTTTAAATGTAGGTATTACATTTTGGTTTGCAAGTCTTTGCAACGTGTTAAAGTTAATATGTCCCAATCTTTCATGACATAAATTTGAACTTTCAATCAAGTACGCAGAATTTATAACTTTATTCTTCGCCTCTTGGTGGATAACATTCATTACATTCATCTTAAAGAGCACATTATCTTGGTACCCTTTGCCTATAAAAACACCACTCTTGGTTAATACAAATTTGTCCGATTCGAACACAAGCCTAAAACCGGCCTTACTCAACAAAGAACCAGAAACCAAGTTCTTCCGAATGTCCGGCACATGCAGTACATTCTTGAGCGTTACTTCTTTGCCTGAAGTCATCTTCAGCACTACTTCTCCAACTCCTACGACATCAGACGTTGCAGAGTTTCCCATAAATAGTTTCTTTTTACTGTTGGGAGAGTAGGATGAGAACATCTCCTTCTCGGCACAAATGTGGCTAGTAGATCCGGTGTCTATCCACCACTCTCTTGGATTGTCCACCAAGTTGGCTTCAAATACAACAGCAAATAAATCAAGTTGCGACATATCAATTGGTACATACCGTTCTTCGACGAAATTCGCTTGCCTTTGTTTCTGCTTATTCTTGTCTCTTTTTGGAAGACGGCAATCTTTTGCCATGTGATTCGGCTTGCCACAATTGAAGCAGTTCCCTTTGAACTTCTTGGATTTTCCTTGTTTCTTGTCATCGTTCAGTCGCTTTCTCTTGTGGCTGGTACTTGATTCCGCTAGATTTGCTTTAGCTTCAGATTCCATCGCCCTTTTATATGTCTTGGCCTCACAGTTTCGGTTGTCTTCCTCGATTCTAAGTCTCACTATTAGATCTTCGAGTTTCACTTCCTTGCGCTTGTGCTTGAGATAGTTTTTGAAGTCCTTCCACATAGGTGGTAACTTTTCGATGAGTGCTGCTACTTGGAAGGGCTCATTCAATAACATTCCCTCAGAAAGCAAGTCATGAAGAATGATTTGAAATTCCTGCACTTGGCTAATCACGGTTTTGGAGTCAGTCATTTTGAAGTCTAGGAATTTCCCAACAACAAACTTCTTGATGCCCGCATCCTCCGTCTTGTACTTTTTCTCCAAGGAATCCCACAATTCCTTTGCAGTCTTTACTGAACAATAGACACTATAAAGTGTGTCATCAAGTCCATTTAGGATGTAATTCCTGCATAAGAAATCGTTGTGATTCCATGCTTCCACAGCGTTTCTTCGTTGGGTATCGGTATCATCTTCTACAATTGTAGGTGGATCCTCCTTCAAAAATCGAGAGAGGCTTAGGGTAGTGAGATAGAACAGCATTTTCTGTTGCCAACGTTTGAAGTCGGCACCGGTGAACTTCGATGGCTTTTCACCATGAGCAGGAGCATTAGCAATGGGAGAGAATGATGTGCTCGACATTTTCAGAATTCAGAGATAGTAGAACACGAATATCGTCTTGCGATTGTTGTTTGGAAATGTTCGAAAGTGTTGTTCGAACCTGGTGATGTCCTTCTCTCTCGGATTCTGGAACACAGTAACAGCAACGGTTCTTTCAGTCGAGGAAAGGATAAATCCTTTATCCGCAAGACGATATTGCCCGTATACAAGTGCTTTACGTTAACGGCAATCGTCCCTAAGATACAACGACTTCGATCAAGAGTAGTAGCACAACAAACTCAAGATTGCAACGAACAAAGATTGCAACAACCTTCAAGTGAGTAGAACGAAATTTTGCAGCAATATGTGGGAAAGAATTTTGATGCAACCAAAAGTGTTTAAATGAATGCAAGTGAGGGACATTTATAGAATATCAAAGATCATCTCGAGTGGGCACAATCTTTCGCACAAAGGTGCATGCTTTGGGTGAACAGACATGTGATTTCGGTGAAGGAACGCTTCCGCACAACAAGGCGCGCGCGTCCGCACGAGAACTGGCGCGGCCGCGCGCCCTGTTCTGTCTGCCCCACTGAAAAACAGTGTGTCGCGCGCGGCTGCGCGACATCATGCGCGGCCACGCGTTGCCTTCTGTTCGCGGGCACATGAATGCGCGCATCCGCGCATGAACACGCGCAAGGGTGCATTAGCTTCTGTTTTCGGACACCAACAAAACTTATTCCATCAAATAATTTTGGTCCAAAAAGATTAATGTTGGTCAAAGACCACACCACACCACACCTCACCTCACCGCACCGCGCCGAGCCGGGTCGGGCGGGCGGGCGCGTGTGTGTTTAGTAGTTCACCGAGACCTAGCCTAGAAGCGTCTCCCCCCTTCTAAAAGCTTTGGTACCCCTTGGGGCCCAAACCCTTAGTCCACACTAGAACTAATAAGGAGGAAAACCTTTTCCTAAGCTTCCAATGTGGGACAACCACATTTCCATTCACATTTCCATTTTATTCACATTTTCTCTAACAATCCCCCACATGAATGAAATTTATGCATGTATGCAGATCCACTTGAAAGTTCTTTTGAACTATTATTGCATCGGGAAAGGTAGTTTTTGGCTTTGAACCTTCCGTAGTAAAATACTACCGGATTTACTAGTTGCTTGGTGACGCGATGTCTTGAACCATTCAACCGTTTATGTAAATCAAGTCAACAGCATTTACACAATAATAGCTCTAACAAATTTTGTTCTCATGTTGTGTCCGTTTCGGCCCTGGACCATATCTTAGATTCATAAGTGTTCTTGAAGCGGCCATCACTTCGCACTTACATAGGTGATTTCCTATCAAGAGTATCCTGCCATACTCTACCTCTTAGGTATAGGAATCATTAAAATAAATTAACATCACCACATGTCGCAGGTACATTTTACTTGGACATTTTAGGAATGAGCCTTCATTGTTTCCAAGTGTTCAACCAATATTTATAACTTAGTTTTCCCATTGAACCAAGGTTTTGGGATCTCCAATTCACAAGGTTGGGTTACCGCTATAAACATTTTTATTTTGTGGCTTTCAAGCCCATTCCCCTTATGAGCTTGTACAATTGATCTCGATTTATACCTTTAGTAAACGGATCCGCTAGGTTTCCTTTGATTTCACATATTCAACAGAGATAACCCTATTTGAGATCAATTGTCTTATGGTATTATGTCTTCGACGAATATGTCGAGACTTACCATTGTACATACTGCTTTGTGCTCTTCCTATTGCTGATTGACTATCACAATGAATAACAATAGAAGACACTGGTTTATTCCAACAAGGAATATTTTCTAGGAAGTTTCTTAGCCACTCGGCTTCTTCTCCTGCTTTGTCCAAAGCAATAAATTCGGATTCCATCGTGGATCGAGCTATACATGTTTGCCTAGAAGATTTCCATGACACCGCTCCTCCACCAATCGTGAACACATATCCACTTGTGGACTTGGAGTCTTTTGTGTCAGATATCCAATTTGCATCACAGTATCCTTCCAATACTGCTGGATATTTCGTATATACCAATCCAAAGTTTATGGTGTATTTTAAATATCCAAGCACTCTCGTCAAGGCTTTCCAATGATCCTTCTTTGGATTGCTTGTAAACCTACTTAACTTGTTTACGGAATATGCAAGATCTGGTCGGGTACAATTAGTCAAGTACATTAGACTACCGATTATCCTTGCATATTCTAGTTGATCAATAGGTTCTCCTCGATTCTTTGCTAAATGAACACCCAAATCTAAAGGTGTTCTTGCTGAAGGATTTTCGAGTGCCTTGAACCTTTCAAGAACCTTTTCAACATAATGAGTTTGTGATAATATAATTCCTTCAGAATTCCTAGAGATTTTAATCCCTAATATTATATCACATAACCCCAAGTCTTTCATATCAAAATGTTTTTTCAACATTTTCTTAGTATTCATGATCATTTCCCATGATTAACATGTCATCTACATAAAGGCAAACAATTACATATACATTTTCATTTCCTTTAATGTAGACGCACTTGTCACATTCATTGATTTTGAAACCATTTGATATCATTGTGGTGTCAAACTTTTCATGCCACTGTTTAGGTGCTTGTTTGAGTCCGTATAGGGACTTGACAAGTTTGCACACCTTTTTCTCTTGTCCGGGTACAACAAACCCCTCGGGTTGTACCATATAAATTTCTTCTTCCAATACTCCATTTATAAAGGCTGTTTTAACATCCATTTGATGAATCTCAAGGTCATGCAACGCTGCAATGGCTATGAGAACACGAATAGATGTGATTCTCGTCACTGGAGAGTATGTGTCAAAGAAATCATATCCCTCTTGTTGTCTAAACCCTTTGGCAACCAATCAAGCTTTATATTTATCTATAGATCCATCTTCTTTGTATGTCCTCTTAAGGATCCATTTGCATCCTAAAGGTTTACAACCCGGAGGAAGATCAACTAACTCTCATGTGTGGTTGTACATTATGGAATCTATTTCACTTTTGATTGCTTCTTTCCAGAAAGGAGCTTCTGGATTTGATAGAGCCTCTTGAATAGTTCTTGGTTCATTATCTAACATGTATGTTAGAAAATCGGGACCAAATGACTTTTCAACTCTTGCTCTCTTACTGCGCCTTATATCTTCATTGCCTTGAACGGGTGCAATCGAAGTTTCATAAGGTCTTTTGTTTAGACGGGATTCTTTCCTTTCTTTACAAGGAAACATATTTTCAAAGAATACGGCGTTCCTTGATTCAATTATCGTTCCCTCATTGATATCAGGAACTTCAGATTTGTGCACTAAGAAGCGATATGCACTACTATTAGTTGCATATCCAATGAAGATGCAGTCAATTGTTTTAGGCCCAATCTTAACTTGTTTTGGCTTTGGTATTTCTACTTTAGCCAAACACCCCCACACTTTGAGGTATTTGTAAGATGGTTTACGCTTTTTTCATTTCTCATATGGAGTCTCATTGTTTCCTTTGAATGGTATCTTATTGAGAATGTAGTTCGCTGAGAGAATCGCTTCCCCCCACAAGTTTTGGGGTAAGCCTGAGTTTATCAACAACGCATTCATCATCTCCTTAAGAGTACGATTCTTGCGTTCTGCTACTCCGTTTGATTGAGGTGAGTATGGGGCTGTAGTTTGATGAATTATGCCCGATGTTGTGCAAAATTCTTCAAACAGAGCAACATACTCTCCACCTCGATCACTTCTTATCATTTTGATCTTTGAACTGATTTGATTCTCTACTTCAATCTTATAAGCTTTGAATGTTTCTATTGCTTCATCTTTGCTTTTTAATAAATAGACATAGCAAAACCTTGTGCAATCATCAATGAATGTTATGAAATAATTCTTGCCACCTCGAGTTTGAACATATTTCAAATCACATATATCAGTATGGATTAACTCAAGCGGCGTAGTACTTCTTGTTACCGAATGGAAATGGACCTTTGCCATTTTTGCTTCAACACAGATCTCACACTTGTGTTGTGGATCCTTTTTAAATGTAGGTATTACATTTTGGTTTGCAAGTCTTTGCAACGTGTTAAAGTTAACATGTCCCAATCTTTCATGACATAAATTTGAACTTTCAATCAAGTACGCAGAATTTATAACTTTATTCTTCGCCTCTTGGCGGATAACATTCATTACATTCATCTTAAAGAGCCCATTATCTTGGTACCCTTTGCCTATAAAAACACCACTCTTGGTTAATACAAATTTGTCCGATTCGAACACAAGCCTAAAACCGGCCTTACTCAACAAAGAACCAGAAACCAAGTTCTTCCGAATGTCCGGCACATGCAGTACATTCTTGAGCGTTACTTCTTTGCCTGAAGTCATCTTCAGCACTACTTCTCCAACTCCTACGACATCAGACGTTGTAGAGTTTCCCATAAATAGTTTCCTTTCACTGTTGGGAGAGTAGGATGAGAACATCTCCTTCTCGGCACAAATGTGGCTAGTAGATCCGGTGTCTATCCACCACTCTCTTGGATTGTCCACCAAGTTGGCTTCAAATACAACAACAAATAAATCAAGTTGCGACATATCAATTGATACATACCGTTCTTCGACGAAATTCGCTTGCCTTTGTTTCTGCTTATTATTGTCTCTTTTTGGAAGACGGCAATCTTTTGCCATGTGATTCGGCTTGCCACAATTGAAGCAGTTCCCTTTGAACTTCTTGGCTTTTCCTTGTTTCTTGTCATCGTTCAGTCGCTTTCTCTTGTGGCTGGTACTTGATTCCGCTAGATTTGCTTTAGCTTCAGATTCCATCGCCCTTTTATATGTCTTGGCCTCACAGTTTCGGTTGTCTTCCTCGATTCTAAGTCTCACTATTAGATCTTCGAGTTTCACTTCCTTGCGCTTGTGCTTGAGGTAGTTTTTGAAGTCCTTCCACATAGGTGGTAACTTTTCGATGAGTGCTGCTACTTGGAAGGGCTCATTCAATAACATTCCCTCAGAAAGCAAGTCATGAAGAATGATTTGAAATTCCTGCACTTGGCTAATCACGGTTTTGGAGTCAGTCATTTTGAAGTCTAGGAATTTCCCAACAACAAACTTCTTGATGCCCGCATCCTCCGTCTTGTACTTTTTCTCCAAGGAATCCCACAATTCCTTTGCAGTCTTTACTGAACAATAGACACTATAAAGTGTGTCATCAAGTCCATTTAGGATGTAATTCCTGCATAAGAAATCGTTGTGATTCCATGCTTCCACAGCGTTTCTTCGTTGGGTATCGGTATCATCTTCTACAATTGTAGGTGGATCCTCCTTCAAAAATCGAGAGAGGCTTAGGGTAGTGAGATAGAACAGCATTTTCTGTTGCCAACGTTTGAAGTCGGCACCGGTGAACTTCGATGGCTTTTCACCATGAGCAGGAGCATTAGCAATGGGAGAGAATGATGTGCTCGACATTTTCAGAATTCAAAGATAGTAGAACACGAATATCGTCTTGCGATTGTTGTTTGGAAATGTTCGAAAGTGTTGTTCGAACCTGGTGATGTCCTTCTCTCTCGGATTCTGGAACACAGTAACAGCAACGGTTCTTTCAGTCGAGGCAAGGATAAATCCTTTATCCGCAATACGATATTGCCCGTATACAAGTGCTTTACATTAATGACAATCGTCCCTAAGATACAACGACTTCGATCAAGAGTAGTAGCACAACAAACTCAAGATTGCAACGAACAAAGATTGCAACAACCTTCAAGTGAGTAGAACGAAATTTTGCAGCAATATGTGGGAAAGAATTTTGATGCAACCAAAAGTGTTTAAATGAATGCAAGTGAGGGACATTTATAGAGTATCAAAGATCATCTCGAGTGGGCACAATCTTTCGCACAAAGGTGCATGCTTTGGGTGAACAGACATGTGATTTCGGTGAAGGAACGCTTCCGCACAGCAAGGCGCGCGCGTCCGCGCGCCCTGTTATGTCCGCGCCCACTGAAAAACAGTGTGTCGCGCGCGGCTGCACGACATCATGCGCGGCCGCGCGTTGCCTTCTGTTCGCGGGCACATGAATGCGCGCATCCGCGCATGAACACGCGCAAGGGCGCATTAGCTTCTGTTTTCGGACACCAACAAAACTTATTCCATCAAATAATTTTGGTCCAAAAAGATTAATGTTGGTCAAACACCACACCACACCTCACCGCACCGCGTCGGGCCGGGTCGGGCGAGCGCGTGTGTGTTTAGTAGTTCACCGAGACCTAGCCTAGCATCGTCTCCCCCCTTCTAAAAGATTTGATACCCCTTGGGGCCCAAACCCTTAGTCCACACTAGAACTAATAAGGAGGAAATCATTTTCCTAAGCTTCCAATGTGGGACAACCACATTTCCATTCACATTTCCATTTTATTCACATTTTCTCTAACAAATACAACATCTAAAGGAGTGTTGGAGTGTTTAGAAGGCTTCAATCGAAAGAAAATCAGAAAGTTTCAACAGATTTTCAATGATCGGAGATAATTCTCGATTAAAGCTTCCGCATATTATATTCATGTATACGTGCAAAACATGATTTTGAGAATAAAAACTCTAACAGTAAATACATGTAGTTAGATTTTTAAAAAAGGTTACCCAAAATAAACTTCCAAAAAATTTCTTGTTATTTTATATTCCGGATGAAATACACCGTATAAGATGCAGTAAAATAACTAGCGTAGATGTTCTTAGAATTGCCTTAAAAAGCCTTCTTGTATCATTTAAAATCAGTATTCTAAAAAACTCTCTTAATACAATTATGATTAAGCATCCGTGTTTTAGAACATTAAAATTATTTATTTAATCTTAATTTAATAGATTGTTTGGCTTAAAATAATTGAAATTTTATGTAAAAAAATTTAATATTTTTTAATGCTTAAAATCGTAATAAATTAATTTAATCTTATAAAGCTTGAAACTTAACAATAACGTGTGGTCGCTCGTCACTTTTTTTACAACATTGTTCAAAATACACTTCATAGTCGACATATTTTATTGAGTAGGTCTCTTGTGAGACGGTCTCACGAATCTGTCTATGAGACGGTCAATCCTATCGATATTCATAATAAAAAATAATATTCTTAACATAAGAAGTAATATTTTTTCATGGATGACCCAAATAAGATATATGTCTCACAAAATACGACCCGTTAGATCGTTTTACACAAATTTTTATCTATTTTGTTATACGTGCATCCAATACCGGAATCTGCCCACAAACATAGTGTAGCGTATTATCTTTTATTTTTTTAAAGGTATTTCCTAAAATTTCATCGCATTTTCCGTGTCATTGGTTTCTCAATGCATCGAAATTTCCCATCGCTTTTAAATATATTTTCAACAAGCTCCCCACGTGCTTCTCAACTAATGTCCACTTTCTCGCACTTCACTTAATTTTCTTAATATAATTAATCATGGTTGATTACTTTTACTTAATTTTTTCCGGTCGCATAGTTATATTTTACTTTAAGTATGATAAGAAAATTATATTTTTGTCATGTAACTCGAACGTTTTTTCATTTTTTATCATCTTATCGGATATAGTCCACTAATTTGTATATTATTTCTATTTCGGTCATGATGTGGTATCGGATACGTTACAATATATGTGGCCAAATCAGTAATTTTCGAGGACATATTATCATTTTTTCGATACAGTGTCATTATTTTTCGACACCATGTCCGCATTTCGATGAGAAAACATTTTACAAAAATACAAACTACGGAAAATTGCAATTTTAGTATCGTAAGTTAACATGTTTTGAGTTTTAGTTTTCTAACTTATCAACGTTTAATTTTCATCCAGTAAATTTTTATTTTTTGTTTGTAATGGTCTCTTTTTTTTCCTTCCTGAAATCCCGTAATCCATCGGATATTTCTTATTTGACAATGATACTCTACTACGTGACTCATATGACAAAAAAAAGAGCTTATATTACACACATTAAAATACACATAACAAAAATAAAAGAAAATTCGTTCCTCCGATTTTGAAGTATTGAGAGTCTTATTGCTTCATTTTTATGTCTTTATCATCAAAATTAATTTTAATTTGTACAACATAAGCTTTATTTTCTCTATATGTGTCTCTACATGTATCACATATAACATAATTGATGTCAAATAAATCATATTCGATGAATTTAGTAGTTTATGACAAAAAAATTCCAAATTATTTTATAAAACTAAACTTTTGACAAGTTACCAATTTAAAAATCATTATCTTACGTAACTAAACTTGCATAGAATCTCCACCTTGAAAACTTAGTTAAAATATATTTAATGAAATACCAAATTGAACAAGCAACTTGAGCTCACCGAATTGGGCTCTAGACAAATCATACAAGTGGACGCTTAGTAACGATAACAACAAACAAATAAATCATTAAAAAAAAAAAAAAAAAGCAAGCTGGCAACGATGGAAACTACTTGCTATCTTTTAAAGCACGTGGGTCATATTTATTTAATATTTTATTATAATTTTTATTTTGTTTTTATTTAGGGGGCACATTAATTGGGGGTGGGGCAGCCTCCGCCTACCGCCGGCGCCGGTTATCGGAATCTGCTTAGAAATCACCAAAACTAATTAAGCTAGAATTTTCAGTTGTGTTTTTACGTATTGAAATAAAATATAATATCGTCTAGTTATGAAATTATTATCAAATTTGATTCTTTAATCTACGCAATTATTCAAAATTATTTCACATTTTAGTTCTTGTGTAGTGTGTAATATTCAATTTGGGTGGAGAAAATAAAATGAGGAATTAGAAAAATATTTATTCGTCGAGTTTGAAAGTTTAGTCATTTGATTTTTTTAAAATGTTATATATGTTATCTAAATTCATCGCATTTACACCGTCAAAAAAAAAAATTAAATTCTTGGCATTTACCTAAATATTTTTGAGTTTTATGAATCTGAAATTCATCCCCTCGATTTTAAATTTATTCATAATGTATAAATATCGAATATTCGCACTCTCTAATTTCTCTATTAAATAAAATGAGCATTGCTTAAATTTTATTATTTTTTAAATTTTCATAAAACATATAAGTAAAAATCAGACATTGTTCTAAATCCAAGATTCAAGATTTTACCTTAGTCCTAGATGGAAAAATAAATCTTCTTTAATATTTTCTACAATATTTTTCAGCTGTTACATTAATAATCGATTGTCATGTTTTGAATTTGAATTTGGAAAAAAATTATATTGAATTATTAGTGCATGAATTATCGTGGAGGAATTTGGACAGTGAATTTCAAGCCAAAATTCAAGATAATTAAATAAAATTTTTGAATTATTTTTATTGATTCTCCTAATTTCTACAGTAATTGACTGCTGAAATGGATCAAATTCTCTGCCGAGCAGACAGATTCGGGAGAAGAAGAATATACACTAAATTTACAAGAAAAGCCTGCTTCGCTATGCACTAAACGGCTACGCCGTCAGCCGCGGGGTTTCAAAATTCCGGTGAATGATCGGAGAAATTTAGTTTCCGGCCGACACTGCTGACAAAAGGGTGCGACAGAAGCAGCGTCGCACTCCACCTTTTACTCGAATCCTTCTGTAAACAGCAATCGATGAAACTCCTGAAACTTTCCGATGCACCTTCCGGCAAGCTCGGCGGCTCTCCGAAGCATATGGCGCACATCAGCGTCGCCCAGTCGGGTCTCTGCCCCGGCGCCAGATATGGGAAATGGCCCATGTACAGTTCCAGTAAAGTCAATCCCAGGCTCCATATATCTCCGGCGTACCCGTCGTAGTTTGACCCGTATGTATCCGGGTCGAATCGTTCGGGGCTCATGTATGCGCAGGTTCCCACGTACGAATTGCAGGGGTCCAAAGTCCTCTGCATGATTTTGCTCACTCCGAAATCGGAGATCTTCACTTCCATCTTGCTGTCGATTAATATGTTCGAGGGTTTCAAATCCCGGTGAATTATCTTGTGAGAGTGAAGGTACTCGAGCCCGCTCAGTACCTGGTGGCAGATTTTGGAGAGGAGCTGTTCGCTGAGAGAGACGCCGTTTTTAGCGAGTGTTTCGAGAGTTCCCATGTCGATGTACTCCATGCAGATGGCGATATCACCGCCGGGGATATCGAACACGCCGTGGCACTTGATGACGTGGTGGGAGTCGATACGGCGGAGGATGGAGACCTCTCGAAGGACCTGGCGCCGGAAGGCGGGGTCGCTGTCGCCGTGTACGACTTTCAGTGCGTAGATTTCCGAGGTGTGCTTGTGGCGGACTTTGTAGACTGTGCCGCCGTTCCCGTGGCCGATTACTTGAAGCTTCTCGAGGTCTGCGGCGGAGATGGTGGTGCTTGTTGTAGAACTAGAAGTGATGGCAGATGGAGGGAGAGGTAGAGGAAATCGAGGGCGGCGCTCGGTGGGTTCAGGGAGGGGGAGACGGAGATTGAGGTGGCGGCGTTCACGGACGACGGCCATATGATAATGCGCGCAGAGGGAGTGCAGGATTAGATTATTCTCGGAAGCGGAGATTTAGGGGGTATATATATACTGTATCTAAAAGTGGAGCATGTGTCTTTCATTGGAACGTAGGTGGAAGGAGGAAGAATAAGAGATCTGGGCCCTCCTTTGGTGAATTTTCTACTTATTATAATCTTATGTTAGCTCAATTCGAGTTTGGATAAAAAAAAAATTCGAATATATTCACGAATTATAATTAAAAAATATTTGAAATCTATTTATTTATATTAATAAAATATCAAAATTATGAGCGGTTCACGAACTATTGAACATTATAATGATGGGAGGGTACTCATCACCAAAATGAAACATTACAATCTTCATTACACACAAAAACTGCTTATAACTATGTATAGCATGAAATGTAAGTAATGTATGAGTATATCCCGAGTTGGGCTCTACATCTAGAATAGATCTTTTGTGAGACGTCTCACGAATCTTTATCTGTGAGACGAGTCAATCCTATCGATATTCACGATAAAAAATAATACTCTTAGCATAAAAAGTAATACTTTTTATGAATGACCCAAATAAAAGATCCATCTCACAAAATACGATCCATAAAATCGTCCCACATAATTTTTGTCTTACATCTAATGGGTTGGTGTAGGGGCCATTTCTACCTAATGATATTCATCCCTTGTGGTGCAAGTGGGCATTTCCTTATCTTAGTGACGGTCAAGTTGCCCTTGAATTCAATTAATTCTTTTTTCTTTTTTATGGTTATTATGGAAGAAAATTCTACTTAATTTCATAACTTACCTAATTTCAGTTGTAGCATTTTCCAATCGTTTCGATTTTCATATTTGATAATTTCGGATACAAATGAAATATTTTTCATATCGACTCGAAAAACTTGTGAACTGACTCTATTTATTCACACATCTAAACTAGATACTTCACTTAAGCTAAACCGGTCGTATTTCTCGTGTTAAAATGGATAAAGAATTTATTATTTCATGTTAGGACAGTGAGTATCGACCAAGAAATACGTGTCTAAATTCATTAATTTTGCAATAGAATGTGTGCGTAGCACGCCAGAATGTGTAATGTATAAAAGACAAAGGCGGCTGTTCATCGAATCTGCTCACTTTGCTTCATTTTCTCGTAATAAATAATTAGATAAAGTTCAGGCTTAAATATATTAATCATTTCCCGACAATAATAATAATAATAATAATAATAATAATAATAATAATAATGCGCACGAGGTCACATCAAAATACTGAATTATTTATAATGCCATCCTACCACGACAGAAAGAGCGAAAATATAAGCGAAAGGTTACGTGTTGCAATTATGATATCATTTATATTATTTATATCTAGAGTATTTTAATGAGTTTATTTATATAATATTTTAAAATTTTAAAACAGATATATCTACATGAGAAGACAAATTTTGAGATCTGAGAAAGTATTTGTAACCAAAACCAGTAATTTTTTTTTTAAAAAAGTTTGCTCGTTTTTATGATCGATATTTGATTTTAATATAAACTATATCTTTCAATTTTTGATAATTTTTTTTTATCGAAATTGCTTGTGTGCCACGTTTGCCAAATTGGAGTCATGCACTACAAGAATACTAAAATTTGATAATATAAAATAACAACATAAAGACTAAAATTACGTATTTGTAGTGATGTAACATCGTTACGTCGATAAAAATACTAAAATTGTAAAATTAATTATGACAAAAGACCAACGTTAAAATTTGATAATATAAAATAACAACATCGTCTTATATTTATGTATGTATATGTATATGTATGTGTAGCATCATCAACTTGCATTCCATCTTTAATGGCCAGAGAAAATAAAATGCTGGAAACAATAATATTCCACATATTAATTAATGCAGTGATAATAGCAATCTTCATTTTTGGAATGCTACTTTCGACTATTTTCATAAATACCTTTGTTTGTCAATAGAGTGGATAACAAAGCATAATTCATCATATTAATAATCATTTCCAGATAATTTTTTGTATTAAATTAAATTAAATTATGTCACGTCAATGTATGATGAAATATCCAAAATATCAATTATAAAGAGATTGTGGATCGGGGTGATCATGGTGCGATTTTGCGATTTTTTTAAAAAAATTCAAACCAAATTATCATATGCGATCGGTTAGTATTTTGAAAAATTAATCGTGGTTTTACGTAAAAAATCAGTCTTGCGGTTTTGAACGGTTTCAAGCGGTTGCGGTCGGTTTTACGGTTTTTTTAATGAAAAATATTAGAACATATATTCTAATTTATTTGAAAACATCAACAATATATTGTTTTGAATATAAAATATAGTTCAAAACATATAAAGATCAAAATAGATTAAACAGTAATCAATATTCAAAACTAAGTTAATAATTTAACAACACAACACATTCACAACAAAAATGACATTTACACTATTTTATCATTTTTTTTACTTTCAAACTACAAACAAAATATTGTAGCAAAAAATATAAATACTTTAATAAAAGACTGATATGATACTTTAATAAAAGACTGATATGAAAAATAATTAAGAAAAAGATAAGTTTTATTTGTAAGAATAATAATTTTAAAGAGAGCTAGGATATAATGAATGATGACTTCTTTATTTGAATATGTTGTTTACAAATTATTATAATTCTATGTCAAATATTATGGCAAACGGTTTAGGCGGTGCGGTTTGGTGAGGTTCTTGGCAAAAAAATTAACCGAATCGCGTATGCGGTGCGGTTTATGATTTATATTTTAATCGCGGTTTTTATAAAATATTATGAAAAACGGTGCAGTGCAATTCGGTTCGGGCGGTTAATAAAAAAATTTGATCACCCCTAATTGTGGAGAATTAAGGAGACGATGAATCCCAACTCCATCAGATTGTTGACAAAAAAAAAAAATATGTATCATCCCAAAAAGTCATTGAGAAATTACTGCGTTACCACATTACATTTTGATTCTAAGTCGGCCTTCATCGGGTCGGCTTTCGCGGGATGAAGCTGCCAAAAAGATCATATAGAGTTGGGTTGCACCCAATCAACGCACAATCAATCTACATATGTTTCAGTTCACTATGGGGCGGGTATGGGGCGGGTTTGGCTAAACAGAAGCAAAAGGAGAGATGTCAATGGGACGGGTATGGGGCGGGTTTGGCTAAACCCAAGACCCTTCCCATGAAAAAAACTTTGACTCATTACTCGCCCCACCCCGGTTAAATATATTTCGGACCCACCCCACCTCAAATACGAAACGGGTTCGGGTAGACCCGTGAGACCCGAATTTTTTTAAAATAAAAAAATAATATTTCTTCTCACATGATTGAATTATGAAACAGACAAACCTCTAAATACAACATTGTGAAAAATTAATTTATGTCTTCGACCACACTTAATAATAATAAACAAAGTGTTTTCACGACATAAAGATTTACATAAAAAAAGAGTTACTAGCTCTCCAAAAAAATCTTGACATCCCCAAAAATAAGTCATAACATAATTTAAACAAATCAATATAAAATTAGCGAGTAGGCAATATTTAAGTCTACTAAGATGAGGACCAACTATTCTTCTACTATTGCTAAAAGCAGATTCAAATGCAACACTTGACATAAGAATAGTCAAAATCGTTATGGTTGAGGTGAGCTACTAAAATAATGAAAATTAATAAAACTAAAACCCTAAAATATTTATATCCACATATATGGGGCGGAAATGTGGCGGGTATTATAGTATCCCATGACCCGCCCCATATCCGGACGGGTCTGAAAAATTGAACCCGAGACCTACTCCATAACCCATTTAGTATGCCCAAATCCACCCCATACACGCGGGTCGATTACAGGTCTGGGTAAAACCCGGACCCATTGACATCCCTAATTGCAAACACTTGTACTGAAAAAGGTGTGGGTAAGTTGGACTGTGCATAGACGACAAGAATAATGTAGATAAACCCAAACAACTGATAATTTGACGGTGTGAGTTATGACCATAAAAATCACTATACCTTTGTATTCCATTCCTCACTTGAGTTTTACCATCACACATTTCCTCGTTAAATCTATATACCTATAAAAATGTGGATAAATAACATTGTTTTTCAATTGTGCAACGACAAAATTAACCTTTTATACACACTTCAATAATAGAATGTAACTCTTATATTAATTTTTATCAAAAAACTCATCTTTATACTACATTTAAATGTTTTACTTTTCTCAATACATTTTTTTCCAATGATTTTATTGTAATTTTGTAATTTATATCTATATACCTATAAAAATGTGGATAAAAGACATTGTTTTCTAATTTTGCAATGACAAAATTAGCCTTCTATACACATTTCAAGAATATAATGTAATCTTATATTAATTTTATCAAGTAACTCATCTTTATACTACATTTAAATGTTTTATCCTTTTAATTTTCTCTCTACATTTTTTTCCAATAATTTTTTTGTAATTTTGTAATTATATTTTTAGCGCAATGTCTAATTAACTAATGAATTATAGTATCAAAAAAAGATATATGAAATTTTATTTTATTTTATTATATTTCAAATTTTAATTGTGAAAATCATACTAATAGTTTAAAATCTATATTTAATAATTATTATATGATTTTATTTGATATTTACCATATAATCTTATTTGAATGTGCATTTCTTTACATATGTTATTTATTTATTATTTTAAAACCTATTTAACAAGAAATTAATAGTCATCAATGTTAGTCTACGAAATATCGATATATAGAATTTATTATCCATGATATAGAATTGTAAAAATAAAAAGTTAAAAAAATCTTTAGGAGGTTAAATTAAATATTATGAGTTATATTTTACTATCAATATTTCATTTGTTTTAATATTTTTTATAAGTTAGTCACAATGATTTTAAATTGATAATTATTTGTCTTTAGTATGATTCTCTTTTTGAGATTATGATTTATACATTGATAAAATCCATAATTTTGTTGATTTTTAGGTTATTATGTTTTATACGTGGTGCTTGAATATATAATTTTTTTAAAAAATTTGTTTTAGTTCATTTTGTTCTATGTATTATGTTCATTATAATTTATTATATAATATAAAATCAACTGCTTAAATTTTAATTTGGAAAACAATTTTGAAAATAAGTTACATAAGTTCTTATAAATCGTCTAATATGATAAGAAATTAAGTCCAAATAAATAACAAAATGATTCAAATTGTTTTTTAAAAAATCATTTTTTTAAATTTTATAATATAATTAATATTACGTGCAATGCACGTGCATCAAGCTAGTTGTTCTAAAAGGGCATTGGATTAACCGGCACAGTATGCAAAAAAAAAATAAATAAATAAGACACCGTGGTAATTTTATTCAACCTAAAACCATATCAATGCAGCCAAATACGTAATGTATATCATTCATATTGACTCTCTGTCTTCCCTCCCTGCCTCATCTTCCCCCACCTCATGTTCTCCCTCCTGCTCTCCTCCTGCATGTGTGGCTCGATGAGAAGCAGCTCTCTGGGCTACAACTTTTTCCACTCCCTCGGATATAATACGAGCCAACTCCTCCGGGGATAAAGTAATGACAGGGGGAGGCCCTGTAATCGGAAGACCACCACCTTTTCCCGATGTACATGTACCATCTTGTGGGGACTCGGACGCTAATCCAGTTCTAAATCATCTTTGGGACTAATTAATCAATTATAAAACAGGGTCTAAATTTTTTTTTTCTTTTTAAAGTGCGGAATGTAGTGAAATTAAAACATATATACATATCAGTATATAAAATACAAATCCTGTATTTCAACATTTATTCCAACTAGGGTTTAAACTAAAGTCAAGTGTTTAACCCTACATCTATTCCAAGTTCGGTGCCACCACTCTAATCACGCTCTAGCTCTTCATCTCCTCGACCCTGGACCTGTCCCACCTGTTGTCAAGTACACATACAGACAAGACAACAGCCGGATATACCGGTGAGAATATAATTCCCAGTATAAATCAATGAAACATGCAATCATATAAACAATATAAAGCATGTAATCAGGTAACATGAATATGTATCAAAATCTGAAACATAAACAATCTCAAATCAAACTGTCGACATCAATCATAATTCAGACTAGACTCAATCCTAGTCTAGGGATCCCGGTTTCCAGATGTTGGCATACGTATATCGACTAACAGTGATAGAAAAGACTTCAGTTCTATCCACGCCGATATGGTATCGATCAACAGTAATAGAAAAGACTCCAGTTCTATTCACATCGATACGGTATCGATTACCAGTAATAGAGGAAGCTATTATTCTATCCACATCAATATAGTACCGATTAACAGTAATAGAAGCAACTCTAATTCTATCCACATCGATATGACATCGATTAACAGTAATAGAAGAGCTACTAATCTATCCACATCGATACAATACTGATTAACAGTAATAGAAAAAGCCACCATCCTATCCACATCGATAGCCAAACATCCAGTGACAGACTCTGGCACATCCGCCAATACACCATCTTATGACATCGTGCAATGTGCCCGTGGTAATCCCACCACTAACGGCACTTCTGTCATAAGATGACTCCTCTAATACCTGCTGTCTAAAATCAAGAGAACAAGTATATCAATCAATTAAATGCAAATATCAATGCAATAAAGTAAAGTATGTGATTTAGGGAAACCCAAGTCTAAACCGACTCAAGTCCATCTCCCAATACCACATTGACTTATACCTTTCGTTGCAGTCTCGGTTTCCCGCTCAGTCAAAGTCCTGAACTCAAAGCCTGTCTGGTACTGACAATATCAATAGTCTCATATCAATATACTAGTCAATTCCATAACAATCTTGATCAATCTGGATTTAATTCACAATTGACGGCATAACTGTACAATCTCAATATTCCCGTCAATACAACATCATTAGATAACAGTTATAATCCATAACCTATATCCCATTCAATCTATAATCAATCCATAATCCATATCTGTCCAATAGCAACTGATTATAATCAGAAAATCATAACAATTCCATAATCAGTCTATTTCTTAATCTGACTTCGATTCTACGATGTCTAACATGTCAAGAACATCATATATGAATCCTATTTAATTCTGACAATAGCATAATTTCCAAGCATGTCAAAACGTAGCAAAACTTACGTCAAAGTGTAGCCTACGTCGATAGGAACTCGGTACCGAAGTCGGATTATAATTCAGACGGACGGATATTTCACAGTAGAATTTGAAATCAAAATCCCTCGGCTTCCAATTCTTTTTCTCTCCGATTTACAAATTTTGTATGTATACATATATATACTCGTGCATGCACTAGCTACGTGTCGCCTTAAAATTCCGCGCAAATCCTCTCGCGCATATGCGCGCATTGTCTTCGCGCATATGCGCGAGACCATGTCTCGGCGCGTGCTGCACACCTCGCCTCGCGCATATGCGCGCACGCTATCGGCGCATATGCGCGGGGCCAATCGAAATTTAGGGGGCTACTGTCCCCTTCGCGCATATGCGCGCCATCACTCGCGCATATGCGCGAACCCTTCTGTTCGATGCGCGCATGTGCGCGCATTGTCCGCGCATGTGCGTGCTGTTTCCTTTGCACATACACACACTTTTCACACATACGTGTATTTCGTGTCCCGATTAATCCTTTCATAATCATATCAAATTATAATTCAATAATTACGGATTAACAGGATTAAATTTCTGGGCATTACATATCTCCAGGAGCCCGAGAAGTCTTCAGCTGTGACCTGCAAACAGGAAATGAACCCGTGAATGGGCGCCGGATGGGTATCCGACGTGGCCACTCTGATGCTTAAGTCAGCAGGTTGAATACGAAGAACACAAACGATATATGTGAGTGCTTGATAATTAAAGATTCCAAGATCTATAAATGAGAAATGCACCTGCTATTTATAAGAGTAGATCTCATCATTACCTTGTTTTCAGTACCCACCTGCTTAGTATGGCAAGTCGGTTGCCCATACTTTTACTTCTGATGACTTCTAAAATACGCCAAACCCATATTGTTCTGACAGATTAGATAGCTCATACCGATACACTCGAGTGTGGTGCGCTTCTCGAGATAGCTCGGATAGAAAGTATCCGGGAGCTTGCACAATAGCCCGGGCTCTTAATTTCCTGGGAAAGAATAAATGCCCGGCTGATGAGGAGAGTGCCCGGCATATTAGCTTTGATTTAGCCTATCCATTTAATACCCCCAAGTCATTCATGACCCGGTCTCTTATGCGGTATCAAGGGGATAGAGCATTTCAAAGAAGATGCCGTGAATAAAGTGTTGGATCTGGTTTTCTATACGCCCAAACGCAGCGGAAGTTTTAAAATTTTATTTTATTTTGATCATATCAGGTCCAGTCTCAGGAACTTCAGAGATATCATCCGAGTAAAGAGGAGATCGACATTTCTTCCCGTACAACGCCTCAAATGGTGCCATCTCAATACTCGTTTGATAGCTATTGTTGTACGAAAATTCACAAAGAGGCAATGCATCTTGCCATCCAGTGCTAAAATCAAGCACTACAGCTCTCAGCATATCTTCCAATGTCTGTATCGTACGCTCTGACTGTCCATCAGTCTGTGGATGATATGCGGTACTCAATTGTAACTTCGTACCAAGAGCTTGCTGCAGGCTCTGCCAGAAGTGCGAAGTAAATCGAGGGTCACGGTCTGAAACAATTGACTTCGGCACTCCGTGCAGTCTCACCACTTCTCGAACAGAGATATTGGCCATCTGATCATATCTATAGGTCATCTTGTATGGAATAAAACATGCAGATTTGGTCAATCGATCAATCACGATCCAAATCGCATCACAACCTCGGGAGGATCTCGGCAACTGTGTCACAAAATCCATGGAAATGTGATCCCATTTCCATTCAGAAATGGACAAACTCTGTAGTAGTCCTCCAGGTTTCTTCCTCTCATCTTTCACCTGTTGGCAATTTAGACACTTGGCTACAAATGTAGTCACATCAGCTTTCATTTGTTTCCACCAATACTGTGTCTTTAAATCATTGTACATTTTTCTGCCACCAGGATGAATGCTAAATCGGCTGTTGTGCGCTTCGGTCAGTATTCGCTGTTTCAAATCCGAAACATTCGGCACAACTAATCGATTATTCACATACAAAATATCATTTCGAACCTGGTATTCCGATCGATGTCCAGCTCTAACCATAGCAATCGACTTCTGTATATTCTGATCACCTTTCTGAGCCGCTTTAATTTTCACAATTAGCTCTGGTTCCGCTTGAATAGCACATAATCTCATGGGTTTCTGATCTGTCTCAAATACTAATCCAGACAAACAGCAGTCCTCTATCAAATTGGAGACTCCCATATTCGACAAGGATAGTGCACATACCTTTCGACTTAGTGCATCAGCTGCTGCATTTGACTTTCCTGGATAATACTTGATTTCACAATCAAAATCTTTCAATAAATCAAGCCATCGTCGCTGTCTCATATTCAATTCGGATTGTGAAAACAGATATTTCAAGCTTTTATGATCAGAATATATTTCGAATTTCTCCCCGTAGAGGTAATGTCGCCATATCTTCAGCGCAAAGACTATGGCTGCCAATTCAAGATCATGAATTGGGTAACGAGTCTCATGGGGTTTCAGCTGTCTCGAGGCATAAGCAATCACATGCCCCCGCTGCATCAAAACACAACCCAATCCTCGGTGAGATGCATCACAATAAACAACAAATCCACCAGTGCCTGAAGGAATCGTCAACACAGGAGTACTGGTCAGTCTCTTCTTTAGTTCAAGAAAACTGGCCTCACAGTCTTCAGACCAGACAAACGGAGCATTCTTCTGAGTTAGCTGAGTAATAGGCTTGGCAATACTCGAAAAATCTTGGATAAAACGTCGGTAATACCCTGCCAAACCCATAAAACTGCGTATCTCTGGTACAGATGTCGGTCTCGGCCACGAAATCACTGCCTCAACCTTACTAGGATCAACAGATATACCATCTCCTGATATAATGTGACCCAAAAACACTACCTATTTCAACCAAAACTCGCATTTCGACAATTTAGCATACAATTTCTCAGCTCTCAGAATTCTCAACACAGTCCTCAGATGATTAGCATGTTCAATCATATTCTTTGAATAAATCAATATATCATCAATGAATATGATAACAAAATCATCCAAATATGTCTGAAAGACACGGTTCATCAATCCCATAAACACCGCCGGTGCATTCGTCAAACCAAATGGCATGACAATAAACTCATAGTGTCCATACCTGGTTCTGAATGCTGTCTTTGAGATATCAGAATCCCTGACTCTCAATTGATGGTATCCAGATCTCAAATCGATCTTGGAATATACAGATGAACCCTGCAACTGATCAAACAAATCATCAATACGAGGCAATGGATATTTATTCTTTACCGTTGCCTTGTTCAGCTGCCTGTAGTCGATACAAAGTCTCATCGACCCATCTTTCTTCCTCACGAACAGTACTGGAGCACCCCAAGGAGATACACTCGGTCTGATATATCCCTTGGCCAGTAAATCCTCCAACTGTTCCTTCAACTCTTTCAATTCGATTGGTGCCATCCGGTATGGAGCTCTCGAAATCGGAACTGTTCCTGACATTAACTCTATGCTGAAGTCTATCTCTCGAATCGGAGGCAATCCAGGAATCTCGTCTGGAAAGACATCAGCAAATTCGCACACCACTGGCAAATCCGCCAATGATGGGCCCTTCTTCAGTAAATCAACTGAATATACCAGGAATCCATCTGCTCCCTTCTGCAATAATCGAGTCATATTTATTGCAGATATCAAAAGAATTCTAGCACGAGAACCCTTACCATAAAATTTCCACTCTTCAGCCATCTCAGGTTTGAATCGAACTATCTTGTGGAAACAATCGACTGTAGCTCTGTACTTGGTTAACGTATCGATACCAATGATACAATCAAAATCAGATAACCCAAGCACAATACAGTCTAACTCAATCGTATGCCCATCGTACTGTAGTGTACAAAATTTCACAGACTTCACTGATATCAAACCTGTCCCTAACGGAGACGAGACAGATACTACAGTAGCTAAAGACTCAATAGGCAAAGAATGCATCAAAGCAAATCGCTCAGATATGAAAGTATGTGATGCGCCAGTATCAATCAATACATATGCAGGATAACCAGAAATAAAACAGTTACCTGCCACGACATCTTCAGGTGCATCCTGAGCTTGCTCCTCAGTCAACGCAAACAATCGGGCCTGCTGTCTAGGAGGCTGGCTCACTGTCTGGCCCCCTCCTGGCCTCTGCTGTGACAGAGTAGACGGTGCTGGCTGAAAGGAATGCACGGCAGAGGGTCGTCTCCCTGGCTGAGCAACTGATCCCGCTGACTCAGCTGCCTGTGATCCCTGGGCACCTCTCTGGGGACACACTCGAGCAAAGTGTCCATGCTGCTTACAGATGCGGCAATTGCCGAACACTCCTCTGCACTGCTCTGTGGAATGCCTCCCTCCACAGGTGCTACAGTATGGTCCTGTATAATTCTGGCCCTGACTAGTCTGTCTAGAGCCACTAGAACTAGAGGAGCTACTCCCAGCTTTTTTGAATTTCTTCCCTTTAGCCTTCAGGAAGTCCTTCTTCCCACTTCCACTACCATCTCAAATCGAGAAAATGGTGGAGTCATCTGTGAACTCGGTGCTGAAGGCACAAATGAAGCTTCTTTCTGTCTTATCAATCCTGCTTCAGCTCCCTTGGCTCGGTTCAAGGCATCGGTAAAATTGTTTGGCCTTCCGGTATTCACCAGGGTAAATATTTCAGGATTTAGACCATTTATGAACTGGTCTGCAACGGCCTCATCACTTCCAGCCACGTGAGGGGCAAATCGGAGCAGAGTAGAGAACTTAGCCACATAATCATCAATGTTTAACTGGCCTTGTTTCAAGTTTGCAAACTCGGCTCCCTTGTCCTTCCTATATGAAACTGGAAAGAACCGTAGATAAAATTCAGTCTTAAATACATTCCAGGTAATGGCCGTACCTCGTAATTCCAAAGCCCGTTTTGTCGTGTTCCACCAGTGTTTAGCAACATCATGCATCTGGTGTCCGATCAGTTTCACCCTCTTTTCCTCAGTATACTCCAAAGAGTTAAACAGTGATTCAATGTCGTCCAACCAACTTTCACATTCCACGGAATTCTCCGTTCCTTTCAAAGTCGGTGGATGAAATGACTGAAATCTTTTCAACAATTGTTCCATTGGAGTAGGGGTCACATCCATGGGAGGATTCGATGTACTTCCCTGTTCTGGTATCCTTCTCGGAGGCATATCTGATAATCGAAGAGGTTAGTAATTCCAAATACCACTTACCAGTTTCAATCCTCCTCGGATCATCTTACAGCTGATCCATTCCAATAATATACAATACCATATCAATATCAAATAATTCAGGTAGCATATATTAAAACAGGAATCATGCTAGCAATCAAAAGCAGGAAAGAAAATCTCAATCTACCCCGCTCACTAGCTCCTATCTCAATCGCAAGGATCTATGGCTCTGATACCACCTGTTGTGGGGACCCGGACGCTAATCCAGTTCTAAATCATCTTTGGGACTAATTAATCAATTATAAAACAGGGTCTAAATTTTTTTTTTCTTTTTAAAGTGCGGAATGTAGTGAAATTAAAACATATATACATATCAGTATATAAAATACAAATCCTGTATTTCAACATTTATTCCAACTAGGGTTTAAACTAAAGTCAAGTGTTTAACCCTACATCTAGTCCAAGTCCGGTGCCACCACTCTAATCACGCTCTAGCTCTTCATCTCCTCGACCCTGGACCTGTCCCACCTGTTGTCAAGTACACATACAGACAAGACAACAGCCGGATATACCGGTGAGAATATAATTCCCAGTATAAATCAATGAAACATGCAATCATATAAACAATATAAAGCATGTAATCAGGTAACATGAATATGTATCAAAATCTGAAACATAAACAATCTCAAATCAAACTGTCGACATCAATCATAATTCAGACTAGACTCAATCCTAGTCTAGGGATCCCGGTTTCCAGATGTTGGCATGCGTATATCGACTAACAGTGATAGAAAAGACTCCAGTTCTATCCACGCCGATATGGTATCGATCAACAGTAATAGAAAAGACTCCAGTTCTATTCACATCGATACGGTATCGATTACCAGTAATAGAGGAAGCTATTATTCTATCCACATCAATATAGTACCGATTAACAGTAATAGAAGCAACTCTAATTCTATCCACATCGATATGACATCGATTAACAGTAATAGAAGAGCTACTAATCTATCCACATCGATACAATACTGATTAACAGTAATAGAAAAAGCCACCATCCTATCCACATCGATAGCCAAACATCCAGTGACAGACTCTGGCACATCCGCCAATACACCATCTTATGACATCGTGCAATGTGCCCGTGGTAATCCCACCACTAACGGCACTTCTGTCATAAGATGACTCCTCTAATACCTGCTGTCTAAAATCAAGAGAACAAGTATATCAATCAACTAAATGCAAATATCAATGCAATAAAGTAAAGTATGTGATTTAGGGAAACCCAAGTCTAAACCGACTCAAGTCCATCTCCCAATACCACATTGACTTATACCTTTCGTTGCAGTCTCGGTTTCCCGCTCAGTCAAAGTCCTGAACTCAAAGCCTGTCTGGTACTGACAATATCAATAGTCTCATATCAATATACTAGTCAATTCCATAACAATCTTGATCAATCTGGATTTAATTCACAATTGACGGCATAACTGTACAATCTCAATATTCCCGTCAATACAACATCACTAGATAATAGTTATAATCCATAACCTATATCCCATTCAATCTATAATCAATCCATAATCCATATCTGTCCAATAGCAACTGATTATAATCAGAAAATCATAACAATTCCATAATCAGTCTATTTCTTAATCTGACTTCGATTCTACGATGTCTAACATGTCAAGAACATCATATATGAATCCTATTTAATTCTGACAATAGCATAATTTCCAAGCATGTCAAAACGTAGCAAAACTTACGTCAAAGTGTAGCCTACGTCGATAGGAACTCGGTACCGAAGTCGGATTATAATTCAGACGGACGGATATTTCACAGTAGAATTTGAAATCAAAATCCCTCGGCTTCCAATTCTTTTTCTCTCCGATTTACAAATTCTGTATGTATACATATATATACTCGTGCATGCACTAGCTACGTGTCGCCTTAAAATTCCGCGCAAATCCTCTCGCGCATATGCGCGCATTGTCTTCGTGCATATGCGCGAGACCATGTCTCGGCGCGTGCTGCACACCTCGCCTCGCGCATATGCGCGCACGCTATCGGCGCATATGCGCGGGGCCAATCGAAATTTAGGGGGCTACTGTCCCCTTCGCGCATATGCGCGCCATCACTCGCGCATATGCGCGAACCCTTCTGTTCGATGCGCGCATGTGCGTGCTGTTTCCTTTGCACATACACACACTTTTCACACATACGTGTATTTCGTGTCCCGATTAATCCTTTCATAATCATATCAAATTATAATTCAATAATTACGGATTAACAGGATTAAATTTTCGGGCATTACACATCTCCAGGAGACCGAGAAGTCTTCAGCTGTGACCTGCAAACAGGAAATGAACCCGTGAATGGGCGCCGGATGGGTATCCGACGTGGCCACTCTGATGCTTAAGTCAGCAGGTTGAAGACGAAGAACACAAACGATATATGTGAGTGCTTGATAATTAAAGATTCCAAGATCTATAAATGAGAAATGCACCTGCTATTTATAAGAGTAGATCTCATCATTACCTTGTTTTCAGTACCCACCTGCTTAGTATGGCAAGTCGGTTGCCCATACTTTTACTTCTGATGACTTCTACAATACGCCAAACCCATATTGTTCTGACAGATTAGATAGCTCATACCGATACACTCGAGTGTGGTGCGCTTCTCGAGATAGCTCGGATAGAAAGTATCCGGGAGCTTGCACAATAGCCCGGGCTCTTAATTGCCTGGGAAAGAATAAATGCCCGGCTGATGAGGAGAGTGCCCGGCATATTAGCTTTGATTTAGCCTATCCATTTAATACCCCCAAGTCATTCATGACCCGGTCTCTTATGCGGTATCAAGGGGATAGAGCATTTCAAAGAAGATGCCGTGAATAAAGTGTTGGATCTGGTTTTCTATACGCCCAAACGCAGCGGAAGTTTTAAAATTTTATTTTATTTTGAAAAACAAAATAATATTTGGACACTCGTATGGTTTTCAATAAATATTCATAGCATGTTGAAATTTTATACCTTTGTGAATTAATCACGTGGCTCCAACTAATCCGGTATAAACGGAATAGCTCTTGTTGATTCCCTACGAACTTTCTTCGATGAAATCCTTTCTTTCTTTCTAATCAGGTCCACGACTGAATTGTCTAATCCTCTTCCAATTTGCACTAGAAAATATGGAAGATATTTTGCGTAGGAGAGAAAATTATGAGAGACGGCTCAAACCCTAAAAGGAATTTCAAGAGGTGGCCGAAAATCCTTTTTCCTTTGGAGGTGGGCTCACGTAATTTTGGTTGGTGGTGGCTAGGCTTAGTGGTTTCAAGGTATTATTTATAATAAAATAATAATCTAATTACATAATTATCATTAATGGGCTTGATTTAATTAATTGGGCTAGTCCAACTAGTTTAATTAATTTAATCAAAGCCCATTAAAACTTTAATTATTTAATATGTTGGACTTGTACCCCTACAAGCTCATTAAACATATTATCAACCATTTTTAATTTATTAATTAATCAACTCAACTTTTGAGCTTAATAAATTAAATACATTATAAATTCAACATTTGAATTTATTATTTAAATTATAAATTCAACTACTTGAATTTACATCACCTCCAAAATTTAATATTTAATAAACCCAACATTTGAGTTTAATAAATTAAATTCTCAAATTTTATAAATTCAATTCCTTGAATTTATTTTCTCAAAATTTAATTATCAAAAATTCAACTCCTTGAATTTACTATATAATATAAATTCAACTTCTTGAATTTATTCTCTCAACGAGAACAAACAATCCAGTACTTGTGTGACCCTCAATGGATCAGGGATACGGCTAGCCGTGGGTTCACAACTCTTTGTGATTCAGGACAGAATCCTTTATTCGGGCTTACCCTAGTTAGCCCCATTCTTTTCATCAACACCTTGATCAAGAATGTCAGAACTCATTTCTGATTGCACCCATCGGATCATGGTAAGAGCGTCTAGTAGCATCACCCCATGTTCCCCTAGGTATCACTGATAGTGCCTGGAAGAACCAGTCGATTATGATTAACGTACAGTACGGTCCCTTCATCTCATATATCTCGATCGAATCTGCAACCATTGGTTCATCGAGAGTTGCATATTAATTCGATAACTATGTGATAACTATAATAGTGGCATCGCGTGTACTATTGGAGAATTCCTTCTCCAACGTACATCTCATACTCTGGCCAGAGATTCCATGCACTATTATTTCATTAGATCACATAGGATATCCACACCCGCAGGTGAGCGGTGAATCCCCGACTACAATGCACTGGCTCCTATATGTGTCGCAACTATACCCAACCTCACCACCTGATGACTCTCCTGGAGCCGGTAAACGAGTCAAAGCACAGCCCTAGCATATAGAGCCTTAATGTTGTCCCGGGTCGTAAGGACTAATGGTGTACAATCATAACCACGGACTTATCCTCTCGATGAATGATAACCACTTGGAAAGTCCGAGGGAGGGTTGTTCAGTATAATCATCATATGACTACCCATCTGTATGTTTGGACATCTCTATGCCCTTACCAAGAAACGCAGTACACAACATCACAGATGCTAGTCTCGAGCTCAAGCGACCTTTATCCCTGTTTTAGGCGGCTGAATCGACTAGGAACGAATTTAGAATATGTAGTGTTTACAAATGAGTTTCAACATTGAATTACGATTCACTTGTATTAAAGCATAATCAAGGACTTTATCTATGCTGTTTGCATGGGTATACAGATAAAGTATAACAAGACCATAAAAAGTTAAATTTTATTAAAATAAAGATTGTTTATTTCACTTGAGTCAATAAATTCCCTAGCTAACTGTTGGCTTGCAGGGCATCTACTCTAACAATCTCCCACTTGCCCTAGAGCCAACTACCCTTAATCCCATTGCTTCGCGATGCTTTTCAAACAATGGTCCTGGCAAGGGCTTTGTAAGTGGATCAGCGACATTATCTGCAGAGGGGACTCTTTCAACTGATATGTCTCCTCTTCCCACCATCTCTCGTATGATGTGGAACTTCCTCAGTACATGTTTGGATCGCTGATGAGACCTTGGTTGCTTTGCTTGCGCAATGTCACTAGTGTTGTCCCAATACAACGAGACTGGATCAACTCCATTAGGAATAACGTCCAACTCTTGGACAAAATTACTCATCCAAACTACCCCCTTGGCTGCATCAGATGCAGCAATGTATTCAGCTTCAGTGGTGGAATCCGCAACAGTGTCTTGCTTGGAACTTTTCCAAGAGACAGGCGCAGCATATAGCATGAATACAAAATCAGAGGTCGATTTCGAATCATCTACGTCACATTGGAAGCTAGAATCCGTGTAGCCTTCCCATTTCAATTCTCCACCCCCATAGGCCATGAACAAGTTCTTAGTCATTCTCAAGTACTTAATAATATCTTGCATGGCCTTTCAATGCATTGGACCAGTGTTTGCCTGATATCTGCTTGTAACACTCAGAGCGTAAGCAACATCAGGACATGTCTATATCACACCATACATGATACTACCAATGGCTGACGCATATAGAATAAGTGTCATCATCTCTATCTCTTCATCAGTTTTGGGACACAAAGCTTTAGATAGAGTAATACCATGACACATTGGTAAGTATCCTCTCTTGGACTCTTCCATAGAGATTCGTTTTATAATGATTTCGATATAGGTGGCTTGGGTGAGTCCGAGCATCCTCTTTAATCTATCTCTACAGATTTGTATTCCTAATACATAGGATGCTTCACCCATGTCTTTCATGGAGAATTTACTGGCTAACCATACTTTAGTTGATTGCAGTAATCCCACATCATTCCCAATGAGCAGGATATCATCAACATAAAGTACTAGGAATGTCACTGCACTCCCACTAACTTTCTTGTACACACACGGTTCCTCGAGATTCTCAGCAAAACCAAACACTTTTATAGTGCTATCAAATCTGAGGTTCCAACTCCTTGACTCCTGCTTGAGACCATATATTGATCTCTGAAGTTTGCATACCTTATGCTCACTTCCTACTGATGTGTATCCCTCAGGTTGAGACATATAAATTTCCTCTTTGATGTCTCCATTGAGGAATGCAGTCTTTACATCCATTTGCCATATCTCATAGTCATACCATGATGCTATGGCTAGTAGTAATCTAATGGACTTAAACATAGCAACTGGTGAAAAATTTTTTTCATAATCAACTCCTTGCCTTTGAGTATTATCTTTTGCAACCAGCCTTGCTTTGAAGGTCACTACCTTCCCATTCGCCCCAAGCTTTCTTTTGTAGATCCATTTGCACCCTATAGGAACGATTCCCTCAGGTTGATCCACCAATGTCCAGACTTGGTTTGAATACATAGGTCTATTTTTGACTGCATGGCTTCAAGCCATTTGGTTGAATCAGGATCAGATATTGCTTCCTTAAAGTTCATTGGATCATATCCAACACAAGACTCATCATGGCCTTGTTCATGAATAAGCATATATCTTGCAGTTGGTCTAATAACCCTATCAGACCTTCTAGGAGCTTGTACTTCAACTACTGGTTGTTGGAGATAAGGTTCAACTACTATAGTTGAGGGAGTATCTTGAATTTCTTCAAGTTCTATCATCTTGCCTTTTTCTATCTAATAGAAATTTCCTTTCCATAAAGGTGACATTTCTTGAAACAAACAATTTTGCTTCATTAGGAAGATTGAAATAATATCCCACAGAATTCTTTGGATATCCTACAAAGTAGCATAAAGTGGATCTAGTATCCAATTTGTCTTCCACTGTCTGCTTCACGTAAGCAAAATATCTCCATATTCTCATGTAAAAATATTTGGGAGTTTTTCCCATCCATATCTCATATGGTGTTGTATCCACTGCTTTAGTGTAGACATTATTCAACAACATTGCCGCAATTTCAAGCGCAAAGCCCCAAAACAATGTAGGCAATTCAGTGAATCTCATCATTGATCGGACCATGTCCAACAAGGTTCACTTACAATGTTCAGAAACACCGTTCAATTGTAGTGTTGCTGGTGGAGTCCACTGTGAGAATCACATTCTCTTTTAGATAACCCAAAAATTCAGCACTCAAGTATTCTCCACTTCGATCAGATCGAAATACCTTAATACTTCTTTCTAGCTGTTTTTCTACTTCAGATCTGAATTCTTTGAACCTTTCAAATACTTCAGATTTGTCTTTCATAAACATACTCATACCTCGAATGGTCATCAGTAAAGGTAATGAATTAGGATTGTCCATATTCTGTGCTAACACTTAGCGGGCCACAAACGTCTGTGTGGATCAATTCCAATAGACCATGCGCATGTTCCACGTTTCCATCGAATGGAGTCTTGGTCAATTTTCCTTTTAGACAAGACTTACAAATAGGTAGAGAATTTATGTCTGACAAGTCAAACATGATTTCTCCCACTAGCTTGTGCATCCTTCTTTGGGAAATATGACCTACTCTAGCATGCCATATTTGTGTCGGATTTGGATCATCTAACTTTCTTTTGGTTTTTGTTGAAATCATGTTTACTTTGGACATTCACTTATCATTCCCAAAACATTTTGGCCCATATAATTTCTTATGTCCATTTTTCTTGCAGTGAAACAAACGTGTTCTGACTTATCGGGCTTTGTAGGCCTTTTAAGTGTCTTTCAGAGTTTGCCTCTTATTGGGATTGTTTTTCTTGTGAGGGGCGGAACATTTTTTTCCCTTACCTTGTGGGCTATTTTTCGTTTGACGAGAGGCCCATTAGAAAAACAACAATTCCATGTTTTATGGTGATCTCATAAGTTATAAGCGTATTGACTAGCTCTTCAAGGCTATCATCTATCTTATTCAAATTGAAATTCACCATAACCTCGTCAAATGAGGAATAAAAGACAACAAATTCATGTTACCTAGTAACTCGTTAGGAATCACATATTCCAGGCCCACCACATCCTCAATAAGCCCAGTCATACGTACACTACGCTCATGGACCAAAGCCGATCTTGCATGCGTGTAGTCATGAGCTTTTAAAAGTGGTGTGCATCACTGTACGAGTTTCATGCACCATGCAACTCTTGCATGTGTATTCGAATGTCAGCAGCATTCAGTATTTCCTCAAACTGTCCCTACAGTTCATTTGAGGTAAAAGCGAGCATGTTACACTTTAGCTTGCATACTATGGTCCTACCATCTTGCATGCTTTGTCAGTTCAACAGGACTGGCATTAGTGTGTATGCCATTTTCTCTGAATTCAGAACAATTTTCCCAACCAGTCTTGAAAATTAGATTCTATTAGCTTGTTAATAATAAAAATGTATTACGTGACGAAATCGAAAATGTACTGATAGGGAAACAGAATAATAGTTGCTGATTATTTTAAAATAATTTTAAGATATAAAATATGGATTTTATTTTATAAATCTCACTCCTACTATTTTGACATTTCCACCACCCTCTGATGAAAAAGGGAAATCGTATTTCCTTAGTAGGCACGTAGAGTCCAATTAGCCAATTATAATCCCGAATAATATCAGGCAATTACAATTTCTAAAAGGTAGAATCCAATTGCATCCCCTATGCAACCTCCGCGTGTTTTGCCTCACGTTTAATAAGGACCCAATAATATGACGTCGTTTATTTTCGCGTGTCAAACCGACTCATCAATATTGAATTGTAGTAGACGGTCGCAATGAGTTCCCCCAATAATATGAGCCGATGTCATGGGAGTTCCACTCAATTCACATCATATGTCCGGTGGAAGTCACAGCTTTCCGGCGTCCAGGCCTCCCCAATAATATGAGTCAGACACTGTCCACGGGTAGCGATCAACATGCAACCACGGTTGATGGAAGGCAAGGAAAAATTAAACTCTTTTAATTTTTACTTATTCGGTTTGACATAAATTTTGAATCATATTCAAAATGAGGGATTTTAATTTTAAAATTGTCTCATCATTTTAATTTAAAAATCGCGTGCCACGAGTTTGTATGTTTGCCGGATTCATGCAACTATATTATATAATAATATACATACATGCATACTACTATATATCACATATATCATAATATGACATTCAACAATAAATAAAGATGATCGATCGCCAACACTATTAGATCCATGTGAGCCATACATGGATCCAGGTCCAAACCTAGGTGAATGCAGGGATGCAAATGCAACTATTACAAGAGCTTCCAATATTTTACATGTCTTCATCTCGTTCATCGGGCCCACCATCTTCCAGTCTTGATCTCCCACTATTTCTAATAATTACATTTAAATAGCCATGACACATAAGGGATACATCTCATGGGGTGGGAACGGGCCATAAACCAGACCCACTTTAATAATATCAAATATTAAAAACGAATACAACAGTAAAATATCCTAACATACACCTAACACATTGGTCAAGGCTCTCGATCATCCTTCATGCATTTAATATCGAATATTAACATCAATTTAATTAAACAATTTAATTAATTGATAAATCATATATCTAATAATTTTATCACTAACCACCACAATTATTAAAGGATTTAATAAATTAAATAAACTCCTTTATTTAATTTCTAATTAAATCAATAATAATTGATTTCTCGTAAAAACTCATTTTTACCATAAATAATTAAAATCATATTCTAATTATTTATTTTACAAGAAAATTATTAATTTTCCAAAAATTAATTTCCAAAATAAAAATTGAACCAATTTTCAAAAATATCAGTTTTACACAAAAATTTGAAAAATCAGAAAATTGCACCCGAGACCCAAACAATCCAGGCCTTTCATCCAGCACGCTTCCTGAGACGATCCCGGGCAGCCGCCCGCCCACTGCCCGAACGTTTCGGGCAATGGCGGCAGCCCCTGTGTGCGCTGGGCGCACAGGTGCGCGCGATCCCGGGCAGCCGTTCCGCACGCTGTGCGGACGTTCCGCATAGCGCGCTAGCGCAGCCGCCGAGCGCTGTGCGGACACTCCGCACAGCGCGTGCCAGCGCGGCCGCCGAGCGCTGTACGGACGCTCCGTACAGCGCCCCCGCTGCGCGCCCCCGTGCGCGGCCCTGCGCGCACGGGCTGCCCGGAACAGTTCCTGGCAGAAACGAATTTTTTTTTTTTCCGAAAATCTGGAAAAATAAATTTTCATGGTGCCATAATTTTCTGAAAAATTTTCTTGTGTGGTTAGAAATAAATTATTAAATATCAAAACCATACGATCTAGAAAAACCTGGCTCTGGTACCACTGTTGGATCTCAGTTTTCTACGCGCCCAAACGCAGCGGAAGTTTTAAAAATTTTATTTTATTTTGACAATAAAAATATGTTTTGCTTTGGGCGCTCGTATGATTTTATAATAAACATTCATAGGGTGTTGAAATTTTATACCTTTGTGAATTAATCATGTGGCTTCAACTAATCCGGTATAAACAGAATAGCTCTTGTTGATTCCCTACGAACTTTCTTCGATGAAATCCTTTCTTTCCTTCTAATCAGGTCCATGACTGAATTGTCTAATCCTCTTCCAATTTGCACTAGAAAATATGGAAGATATTTTGCGTAGGAGAGAAAATTATGCGAGACGGCTCAAACCCTAAAAGGAATTTCAAGAGGTGGCCGAAAATCCTTTTTCCTTTGGAGGTGGGCTCACGTAATTTTGGTTGGTGGTGGCTAGGTTTAGTGGTTTCAAGGTATTATTTATAATAAAATAATAACCTAATTACATAATTATTATTAATGAGCTTGATTTAATTAATTGGGCTAGTCCAACTAGTTTAATTAATTTAATCAAAGCCCATTAAAACTTTAATTATTTAATATGTTGGATTTGTACCCCTACAAGCCCATTAAACATATTATCCACCATTTTTAATTTATTAATTAATCAACTCAACTTTTGAGCTTAATAAATTAAATACATTATAAATTCAACATTTGAATTTATTATTTAAATTATAAATTCAACTACTTGAATTTACATCACCTCCAAAATTTAATATTTAATAAACCCAACATTTGAGTTTAATAAATTAAATTCTCAAATTTTATAAATTCAACTCCTTGAATTTATTTTCTCAAAATTTAATTATCATAAATTCAACTCCTTGAATTTACTATATAATAAAAATTCAACTTCTTGAATTTATTTTCTCAACGGGAACAAACAATCCAGTACTTGTGTGACCCTCAATGGTTCAGGGATACAGCTAGTCGTGGGTTCACAACTCTTTGTGATACAGGACAGAATCCTTTATTCGGGCTTACCCTAGTTAGCCCAATTCTTTTCATCAACACCTTGATCAAGAATGTCAGAACTCATTTCTGATTGCACCCATCGGATCATGGTAAGAGCGTCTAGTAGCATCGCCCCATGATCTCCTAGGTATCACTGATAGTACTGCAAGAACCAGTCGATTATGATTAACGTACAGTACGGTCCCTTAATCTCATATATCCCGATCGAATCTGCAACCATTGGTTCATCGAGGGTTGCATATTAATTCGATAACTATGTGATAACTATAATAGTGGCATCGCGTGTACTATTGGAGAACTCCTTCTCCAACGTACATCTCATACTCTGGCCAGAGATTCCATGCACTATTATTTCATTAGATCACATAGGATATCCACACCCGCAGGTGAGCGGTGAATCCCCGACTACAATGCACTGGCTCCTATATGTGTCGCAACTATACCCAACCTCGCCACCTGATGACTCTCCTGGAGCCGGTAAACGAGTCAAAGCACAGCCCTAGCATATAGAGCCTTAATGTTGTCCCGGGTCGTAAGGACTAATGGTGTACAATCATAACCACGGACTTATGGTGTACAATCATAACCACGGACTTATCCTCTCGATGAATGATAACCACTTGGAAAGTCCGAGGGAGGGTTGTTCAGTATAATCATCATATGACTACCCATCTGTATGTTTGGACATCTCTATGCCCTTACCAAGAAACGCAGTACACAACATCACATATGCTAGTCTCGAGCTCAAGCGACCTTTATCCCTATTTTAGGTGGCTGAATCAACTAGGAACGAATTTAGAATATGCAGTGTTTACAAATGAGTTTCAACATCGAATTACGATTCATTTGTATTAAAGCATAATCAAGGACTTTATCTATGCTGTTTGCATGGGTATACAGATAAAATATAACAAGACCATAAAAAGTTAAATTATATTAAAATAAAGATTGTTTATTTCACTTGAGTCAATAAAATCCCTAGCCAACCGTTGGCTTGCAGGGCATCTACTCTAACATAAAGAGTCTTCTGGTCTTACTGCTGATAGGTTTACGCCAGGTTGGAACTTTGGTGTTGCTCACTTCTTTCTTAGGTTGGCAATGAAATTTTGTATCTAAATATTGTTTAGGTTCTCGAGGGAATCATACACAATGCTTAAGGCTTACGTTAAAGGACTCTGGAGCTCATCTGTAGTTTTAAGAAGGGATTAATTGCTATCAGGCGAAAGTGAAAATGACATGAGCAGGGAGTGCATGTATTCTGTTAACCTGAAAATCAAGCAGTTCTCTGATTGGTTATTGAATACAATGGCTACTGGAGATATACACACTTATTTCCCCACCTCTGCATTTGGACATGCTTCTTTTATAAATGAAATTTGGAAGGAACCTGCTATTCAGGAAACTTACAAAAGAAAGGAAGTTCTTCCTGATGTTGCTAAATATTTCTTAGACCAGGTATGATTTGCTTATCTAAAATTGTATGCTGTATGGCCAGTAATAAGGTCGTGCTAATCGAAAATCAAAACATTGTTTCTTGCATTAATTTCTAACCAACCAAGTTTGTTCTGTAAATGCCGTAGAACGAGTTTTGTGACAACATTTAGTTGTTTTTAAAGGTCATCGAGCCATCGAGCGATGAGTATGAACCATCAGAGAAGATTGTATTATTAGCTGAAGGTGTTACTCCCAGCCATGGCCTTGCATGTATTGAATTCTCATTTGATGATCACAGTGCAATTTCCGGTAGGCCAAATCTCTTTCATTATGGCCCATACATACGGCTGGGCCAGACGCGAGATTTGTGATGAAAACTCCGTAACCCAAAATTATCTGCCAAAGCAAGACTTAAGAAACCGAATCATCATTTTCATTTTGTTTGCACAGGAAAATCTCCATCTTACTTGTGTAAAATAAACTATTCTTGATTTCTGTATTCTCAGGTATCAACTGATTCAGCTGAGCTCCAAAGCAGCCGAAAACGGCTGGAGATTTTCGAAGGCATGAACGCCACTGTCTTCTGTGTTTCATTAACCGATTATCACCAAGTGTCGATCCAAAGAACCAGTATTCAACAAAACAAGATGCTGGAAAACTGTGCGAAATTCTTGTTTTGTGGGCACACCCTCCATACTTCTCTTGAACAAATATGATCAATTCCAGGACAAAATCTTAAGAGATCCCACTGATAATTTGGAAACGATTCAATGATTTCAATCCAACCAACACTCATGGCAAGAACCATTCCTTGGCACATCAGGCATATTATTATGTTGCAGTGAAATTCAAGATGTGGCACAGTTTCATCACAGGTAGAAAGCCCTTTGTTTGGCTTATTCAGGACCTTGAGAGAACATCGATGAACGAAGCGTTTAGATATATTCTGGAAATAATCGACTGGGAGGAGAGGAACGGAGAGTTTTATGCCTCTGAGTACAGATTCGCTTTCAAGTGCAGAACTGAGCTGTTCCTCACGGAATATCTGAACATTAGCTTCTCAATTTTTTCACAGATGCTTGTGTGCAGAACCTTATATGTGCATATAGGAAAATACGAAACCCAAATCTCATAGTCATGCATTCGTGCACTCACGGATATTGTTGGAACTTTAATTTTGTAAACCTAATGTATCTAAAAATTGATTAATAAGAAACTGATGTTATCCTACAACAGCAATAGACAAATAGACCTTGAGACCAAAATCTATTTGATTTTTAGAAACATCTATAAAACATTAACAAATATATCGATACAAAAGTTACAGTTAAATAAACTTCATCGCCTGATATGCTCTCAGACTTCGAAGTAGTATAGTAATTGTCAAGCAACCTGAAGTTAATTTATTTGGGTAGAGATATTCTTGTAGCAAGGATATCAGAAACTGAAGCTTCATAGATGCAACACACAGATTGAAGTGTATACATAAATCCGATCAGTGTAGGAAACATGAGTACAAAAGTTACAGATGCTTAAAAAACTTGGGTCAAAGAAAGTAAAATTTCAAGATAAATGTACTCTTCTATGTAGCTATCCACTTTATTTGGTAGAAGAGAACGAACCGGAAAAAAAGCTACTGGTCCTTGTACCTCTTCTCCACTTCCTCCATGCTCTGAATCTCCCTATAATACTTGCAAATACGGAAGATGCACCTGCGCAAGCATTTGGAATTAGCATGTAAATATTAAAAGGAGATGGCTAGAAGACTATAATAACAGACGAGTAGAAATTCCTGCTATTTACCAATAAAGGAGGCATGCACCCACACATAAAACTGCATTCCTCTGAGCCTTGTAGATCTGCAAGTTAACACCAACAGAGGATATATACCAGTGATCATGCATATATGGACTCACGCCACAATTCAAGTATAACCAAAGGCCGAAATGGTATAACAGCGATCTTGCATAGATGACTCACCCACACATAAACATGCCATTTTGTTCCACTAGAACATTATCACGAACAGCGAATAATGATTTGATTAACTGTGCATAACTAACTTCCCATGTAAATCTTCAGATGAGAAATGTTTTCACAATATCGCACTGAGCGACTTGAGAACTAGCCTCCTTTGAGGTGATTTTGGAAGGTAACTCGTCCGCACATACAAATTCAGTAACCTCTAGTCTAAGAATTTAATGTGGAAAAATGATCATCTTTTAGGATATGGGATACTCCATAGCTTGAGGCTGTTTAATGTCACTCAAGGTAATAATAAACTGTAAGATTGGCAAAACCCGTCAAAACATTACCCAAAAAAAAAAACAATAGTTTCAGTAAGAGACGAAAAACAAAACCTTGAAAAGGAGTAGAGAAATATATACAAAGGAGTAGAGAAATACAAACAAGGGCATTAAGCCACATAATGATTTGCAACTGTAAAAGTATTGTAGGCATAATCTCGGCACTATCTTGGATATAGCACATCTAGCACATAAACATACCGGAGAACATCGAACTATATGTTGCCGGTACTCTAGTTGGCTACTGCGAAACATCGTGGCACAAGATACAAAATAAACTTAAAAATGTGTCGCCTGTGATGAGTGGAGGCATCGAAACTCATACATACTTCGGAAACTTCTAATAGACCGGTAATTCATATCTGGAAGAAATTTTCCACAGCTTCGAGAAAATTAACAAGGAGATGTAGAAAAATAGATATAATTGACAGGACACCGAAGCAATAAACCAAAGCATTAACCATCATATACAATTCCTCTCATGATCTTCGAAAGAAGATTAATTAACCACCAAAAAAAATTCAAAATAATTAGCAATACGACCCTGAGAACGGAAAAAAAACATAAGTTACCGATTTCTCATAGCGATCCCTCTCAGCAGCTGTGCACACCTCCCCTGTACACATCAATCGATGCTCGTTCTTCCAGTATATATCTAGTATCAATCAAAACATTTTCAAATAACCTGCTTTAAATTACCACCATCGGAGCTCCAAAAACTTAAATTCGATCCATACAAACCAAATCCAAACTAAAGGCCAAAAAAGGAGAAGAAAACAGCATACCTAGAAGCTGAAAAGCAGCGAAAGGAACGATAAACAGTGATGGCTGAAGAACAAGCGAGATTAATGATACGATACGTGATTTTATAGCCTTCGGCGACGGTAATGTCAGGATAACCGCAACGAGCGCCTCAGCCGCTACCACGTACGCTAGAATCACCCATTGCAACGCCATTTCTTCTTCGATTCAGTGATTTCAATCTCCAGATTCCTTCGTATTCAGAGAACTTTTGAATTTTCCTTCGTTTCTTGGGCGAAAGTGGTTTAATATCACACTGTTTTCCTCTTCTTTTTGTATTGATTTTGCTTAATCGGCAAGGTGAAGAAGATTCCAGCTTATAGGTTGGTCGTTCGATGCGACAACTTCTTGAAATTGCAAAACCATCCTCTAAAGTTCGTTTAATTATGCTTAGACCCTACTATATTATAAATCAGAAGAGTTACTTACAATTAAATTTCAAATTCAAGATCTCGTTTTTATCACTTACTTTTGGGATTAGTACTGTTAAAATCGGATAACTCGACATCACACAATTATTAACTCAACCCACTTATTTTATGGATGAGTCGAGTTGGACGACAGTCGACAACTCATCAACTCACCATTAGATGGTGTGGGACGGACCGGCCCGTATTTTTTGAGATATTCAGATATTATCAACTCAACTCACATATTTTATATGACAAGATAAACCAATAAAACAAGCTTAACTCGTTTTGAGCGCTCTATTTGTGATCTTTGAAATTAAGAAATTTCATAATTTTTTTATTTTAAATTAGATACTTTTTTATTAGTTTTTTTTATTTAAACCGATTTTATTGTGAAATTAAAATTAAATAAACAAAAACTTGTGTGAGACGGTCTGACGCGTCTTATTTTGTGAGACAAATATCTTATTTGGTTTATCCATAAAAAAATATTATTTTTTACGCTAAGATTATTACTTTTTGTTGTGAATATCGCTATGGTTGACCAGTCTCATAGATACAGATTCGTGAGACCGTCTCACAATAGAACTACTCAATTAAATAATTTTATGGTAAAAAAATTCAATCTTTAAAAGCAAGTACAAGCTATCTATTACTATTATTAAGAATCTGTCTAATAGAGACAAAATTGTTGGTCTGTTTTTTGACCTTCTAACTTTGTCCTTGGTCTGTTTTTTGTTTTCTCAAGTTTGCCCCCATTTAGTATCAAAATTATATTTTTGTTTTTATTTCAAAAAACATTTTTGTTTTATTTTTTTTCAAATTACAACTATTCAAATAGCACTTTAGTCTCTCGATAATTTGTCGAATTTCACTATAATCCATAAATAATTATTAAAAAAATGTACACACACGCACCGCGTGTGCAAATTAGCTAGTACTCAACGATGTCGCTTGTGCTTTATTTTCTTGTGTATAGGAAGAACTAAGTAACTTTGTACTGTCATATTATATAATTAAAAATTATTTCGAATAATTAATTGATCATATTAAATGACTTTGGTGACGAATTAATTATGATTTAATAATTAGATAAGAGTCCCCAAAATCGTACGGATAAATAAACAAACTTTAAATTTTGAAATCACACGAGCCTGTTAACAAGGCCCAATAGATGGTATTAACTATAAGCCCATTAGCTTTGGGCTGTATAACAAGTCCATTTTAAGTTAATCTAGATTAATATATGATTTTTCAAATACATTTTCTCCATAATTTGTAAAAATTTAAAAAACAAATATTGATTTTGTAAAAATTCATTAAATATTTGAGCATGAAGTCTACAAAAATGTGGTATTTTTTTTAAAAAAATGTCTATAATTATAGGAATATAGAGTTAGTTTATACAGCCAATTAGATAGTAATATATTTGCTTTAGTTACAAAATTGTCTCTGTAAAAACGATCAACGTGTGTGTTAGAGTTTCTTTGTACTTGTACGGTTTGAAATATGTGAGTGATACGATTACGATTTTTGATAAAATAATAATTATGTAATTATATGATACATATGTTTTGATAAAATTTTGTAAACCTATCAAAAAAAAATTAAAATGGTATATATCAAATTTGATATTTTTAGGTGAAAAGTCTATAATTTTGACATAAGTTTAGAGATCTCAGAGTAAATTTAATAGCAAGAAGTGGGACTATGTATCGGGTTTGATTTGAACGATTTCGGTTATATACAGATCAAAGTCGTCGGATTTAATTAAATGATTTTATAGATTGAAATCGAAACAAAATGATGCATGTCGGACACCAATCTTCGACCGGATTGTAGACCGAAAAAAACTTTATTTTTTTTTATTACATTTTTTGAATAAAATTTTTATAAACTTTGAATAAAAAATATATCTATTTTTCTTCAAAATATTAGATTATATTAAATAAATTATATAAAAATTTAAAAATTATAATAGAATGATTGGACTATTTAAAAAAACGATTCAAATAATTTTTTTTTATTTTTAAATTTCATCTACTACTATACCATCACTGGTTGATCGAGCAGCTGTAATACAAAATACTTTTAGTTTTCTTCTTTTCGGAGAATACGACCTGATTAGGGATGGCAATGGTCTGGGGCGGAGGCAGGTTTGCCATCCCCATCCCTCGAATGCCATCCCCACCCCCATCCCCGTCCCAATCCCCGTTTTTTCGGGTTCGGAGAATTCCAAACTCGAAACTTCGGGATTAACTTCCCATCCCCGCCCCCATCCCCGTTTCAAAAATATTAATATGGTAAGACGATGACGGATTTGGAGATTTTCTCAAACCAAAAATTATTATTATCTATTATTATTAGAGATAATTTTAATATTAATATCAATATCAATATTAATAATAATAATATTATTAATATTTTAAAAAATAATATTATTATTATATTATTAATACTAATAATACTATTATTTTATTATTGATAATATATTTTTGGGACGAGTTCGGGGATTTCGGGGATGAGGATAGTAATCTCATACCCGCCCCGAACTACATCGGGGATTTTTTTAAATCCCCGAACCCGAACCCGAAAAAATCGGGGATCCCCATCCCCGTTTCGGGTTTTCCCCGCGGGGCCCCAAACCCATGGAGAAAATTGCCATCTCTAGACCTGATATCAGCCCTAATGTTGCAAGAACAGACTTGAGTAGATTGGGTACCTTAAATCCAAGCAATTCATAGTGGTAGTGGTTATTTTTTTGGATCTACGAGCAGAAGACTCTATTAATGAATGGAAGAAAGCTGACTAAATGAACAATGAAGCCAACAATTTTAATATTGAATTGAAGGACATTTACTGTACTTTAAGTTAAAAAAAATCTTCAAAAAAAGCAAAAAAAATACTCACAATCACAGGACGTGCAATTTATTTATTGGACGTAGGGGGTTGTGAGGCAATTTATTAAACAATGGATGAATTATTAGCCTATTAAAATTACAGAGTTTCAAGAACTTTTGATGATTCACAGTGGTAAAAACACAGTTATTAGCCCACTAAAACTCTATAAATTGAAAATAAATTAAATAATGTAAAGAATGATGGATTGTTTCAATTTTTTTTTTAAACTAATCATCAAATTTTCCATTGACAATTTGTTATTTTCTATTTGACATACATATCAACAATGTTAGTCTACTTGGATTCACATGTTAACTCTCCCAATTCATTTAAAAACACGCCATGACTAAATTCCATCGAGCCGAATACATATTTTTTTTAGGAATGGAAATTATTGACAAGACAAGTGAAAAAGATCGTCAAATAATTTCATAATACTGTTATTATTCTTACAATTATGGATGTAAACAACTGAGCTTGTTTGTGAACTTTTCGAGTCGGCTCGAAATATATTAAATTCGTATTTGAGCTTATCGAATTCGAGAACATATCAAATGCAAGCATCAGTAAAAAGAGATGGTGTACAGCAGTTTCCTGTGATTTTGCCTCTCGAAATTTATGATGATCTCGTCTACGCAATCCTCCCAATTTTCAGTCATCTCAAACTGCATATTATATATGGTTGTGTTACTGATAAGCAGTCGAACATTCAGTATACTAGAAAACAGAAAAGTATGCGATTTTATCGAGCAGACTAGAAAAGTATGTCTACCTCTTGGCATAATTGTAAAGCAAGGCGGCCACCTGTAGCTGCTTCCTCGTGGTTATCTTTTACTTCCAGATTGATTACTAAAACAAGCTTCATAAGCACATGATTTCTGTTATGTAGATCTGCAGTGTTTTAAGGACAGGCGGTTATAATAGCATATTTTGGAAGAAAAAGACTTGAAACAGAAATTTTAATGAAGAGCAACTTAGTGTATTGGGGGAACTCCCTTTTTCCATAAAAATTAAACATGAAATTTTAAAAAATGATCCGTTAAATGAGTGCAAGCATACAACTAAGGGGGGATACATATAGTTTAGATCATGATATGAACCATGTCCCCATGTAAAGCATAGCATCTGCTATATTAGATAGCAAACTACTTTAACATCAGCAGAGAGCTAATTCACTAATTGTGATTGGTCATGAACATTCACCTATAGCCCAGGAGTCACAATGCTAGTTCATGAGTTCTATTCAGTGTTATAAACATTTCACCCATGCTCCATAGCTAAATTGACATTATATGAGCTAAAACGCTTTTTTTTTTTCATGTTTTGATCCACTTCAACCTTGATATTTCAATCCCATCCCATCTCATCTCAATAAGACTGTCATTTCTATCACTAACTTTGGACAGACTAATACCCAATTGATGCATAATGTTTGGTGGTGATTTTTTTGCAGCAAATGACTGGTAAATCATCATAAACTTCGGTTATCTCGGGATAGAGAAGATAGATTAAAAATAATGCTTAAAAAGAGCCAATTCAAAAGTCAAAGTGTAGCTTTTAGAGCTTCAACTTATCGTTTAAAAACAAATAAAAAGCACATACTCATTACTATTTTTACAGCAAAACAGAACATCAGCTCTTAAAAAAATCACTTAAAAAAGACGTGCTGCATAAAGTAAAATTTCAAGCTAATCGATTTTATATCCTAAGTAGCATTGTTTACCCAAAAGGAATATCAAAACTACTTTGCAACAAAACCAAAGAAAATCTAGACCACAATTTTTTCTCATGGCTTGCATACTGAAGCAACGGAAGTCTAAAATTCACCAGTTTTTATAAAAAGTTTCCAACAAATGAATTCCAAATATGACACCCATATGCAATCTATCGCCGAATTTCAACTAATGAAGATAGTAGACAAGCAAACCTTCAACAACCATATCAAAAACTTTTTCTTCAAATGTAAGTACGACATCAAAGACACCATCAGATGCATTTTCTTGCCATCTCTGAGGGGCACTTTTTACTGATACGTTCCTCTTAAGCATTGGCAGTATTCCGTTTCTTCGATACCTGCCCATATATGCAACTCAATGAGAAAGCTGGTGACAGACACTATGAAGCTTCAACTGTATTAACCCAATGTAAGCCAAAAAAAGTGGTGCTGAGAGAGATTATCGTATAGTTTTTCTTCATAATACTAGAAAGACAGCATCTTCATCCTTGTTTTCTCATTACCATCGTAACTTTCGTTCCACGGAAAATAAACAGCAATCCACTCACAAAGTTCAAGACTTCAAGTACACAAAAATAAAAAAAGGCACCAACCAAATATCATAATTCCAGATAAGAACCCAAAATCAACACCATCAGAATACAATGTGATATCCAAATCAAACAAACGATGAACAAAAAGTACCAAAGGAAACAAAATCGAACGAAATCAGCAAGTGATTCGCGGAAGTCTTACAACTCGGGGTCTTTGCGACGAAGATCATCGAGCATGTGCTTATAGGGGGTTCCGAAATCGTACACGTTTGGTTCTCTGAGAGAAGGTCCAGGGAGCTTAACGTGCTGCCCAGTACCGTACGATGCCACGTCGAAACCCTCCCTCTTCAGCAGCGCGTGTGCCTCCATGCTTCGATTCTGATTCGACGAACATACCATTGCGTACCGCAGCTTCATCTCCCCAGTTACAGAGTTTTTCGATCAAATTTCAGTGAGCTTCTGATTTTTTTCCTGAGAAAAATGGGAGCGAAACGTCTGTAGAGATTCGAAGTACGAAGGGAGAAAGAAGTCGACGAAGAAATGAATTAGCAGGCCAAATGGATCGAGCCCACGCACAGTATGATACCGATCCAAACCAACAATCCACCAAATGGATCGAGCCCACGTACACTATGATACCGATCCAAACCAAATTGGATTGTTGGAAAAAGCCCAATTCATCTTTTAACTTGTTTTAATTTATTATTTTTCATCGTAGTGCTGTCCAAAATATATATATAATAATGTATTTTTTTTATCTAATATTTGTTTGAGCAAGGTTTTCCAAACGAAGAGTTTATGAATTGTTTAACGGGGAAATGCCACATTTTTAAGGACCTGGAGGATATGGGGACGGCTGATCTTTGAGCTCTTGTTTTTTTTTTTTTTTTTGTTCTTTACATATGGGTTAACATGGAAAACTAGAGTATATATCAGGTAGAAAATTAGCAATCCAAAGGATAATCCAGTATTATACACACAAAAATAGTAAAATTAAACCAACTCTGGGTCATCATCCCATTGATTATGTTATTTGGTTGTCCTAGAGACTAATTTGTCTTTTGATCTCATAGTTTTCATATTTTATAGATGGAGAACATCAACAGATTAGCTCGAATTGTACAAACAACAGTTGTCGCATCAATCGTAACATGTGTAGCTTACTTGAACGCATTATTTTATAAAAATAACTACATAAATTAGATACAAAAACACAGAAGGGAATAGAATCTAAGACGACTTTAAATTACTTTCAAAGTGATGCAGCAGATTATTGCTAATTTTTTTAACCCTTGTGTAGGTAGACTTGCACACTCAAGCCTATCACCTTCTAAAGTTTGATCATACATGTGATTGATTATATTTTCTGAATATAACTTACATAAGCCAAGCAAGCAAGAAGAATAACAATTGCAAATGACATTATCAGGCGGTCTGTCCAATCTTGCACTAACACAATAGTTCACAATACAAGAAAATAATCTGCCAATGACTTGCACACAAAAAGACTCAACACTCGTGTATATCAAAGCCTTGTGCAACTCATGGCTAATATAAATGAAATAAAAGACAACAATATCAGATAAATTCGAGTAACTGTTCTTGGAACCGCCACTTGTCAAGTCCAACTGCTTTGTCTGAATAAGAACAAACCTAATTGCTGCCAGATTATATGTTTGTCTTCCTGCCACTTGTCCTATATGTTGGCCAAGTGCCTCAAAACGTCTATACAACTGCCCAAACATTAGATATAAGGCTTACACATGTCCAAGGCATTCTCCAACTCGAGTTGACTTGCTTGCACAGCTAAGTCCAACTCTTCCAACACCAAGCTGTCTCTAGCACACTCTTCCAAATGTGCTAGTCGTTTATACACTTAGCCAATCCAATCCAATCCAACCAATGCCGCATGCACTCTGCAACATGCCACAATGCTCCGCACAAACATCATGGCTTAAAGACTTAGTAAATCACTGATATAACAGTAGTGGTGTCAATTTGGGCGAATTCGGGTCGGGTTGACATGTGATAGTATCAAAAAACTGCTCAACCCAAATCTGAACCCGATTAACTCTACTCAAACCGATCAAACTAACTCAAACTGGTTTTATTTTTTAAATAATTAAATAAAAATTCAAAAAATAATATTTTAATTTAAACACATAATAACAAAGCCCCCATTATAAAAGATTTAAATCCAAAACTCTAATTATAAAAAATTAAAAGTGTATTTATTAAATCAAATAAATAATTGTTTTAAAAAGAAAAAAAATGTACAAAATAAATATTAAATAATGAAAATTTATGATATAAATATACAATATATTTTTTTCAAACATACAATATATTAAAATATAGAGAATATTTTATATATATATATATATATATATATATATATATATATATATATATATATATATATATATATATATATATTAAAAATAAAATTTTGAGTCATCTCGTATTGACCCTAACCCGACCCGAAGTCAATTAATCTTTCAGGTCAGATATCGGGTCCAACCTGATCTGACCCAAACCCAAAAACCCCAACCCAAACTTGATTATTCAGGTCGAACCTAGTCGGGTTGACGAGTCGGGTCCTATTTTGACATCCTATCTGATGGTGATCTCTTTGGGGTGAGCAGAAATGATTGCTTTCGAATGAAATTGATTTAAAATTTCATTAAGTTTCGATAGTTGAAATGCATCAAGTCACACATAGGTTGTCTATATATGTGTTAGTGGTTTATTTTCTTTCTCCTTTGAATTTATTTCTAACCCGAACCAGAAAATCTGCAATCCTAACACAATTTTTTTTTGGGACAAACTGGTTCTAGTTGACAAGTCGGTTCTAGTTGGCAAAAAAAGATTTACATTTGAAGTAGTTAGATGTAAAGATAGTTGTTTAGCCCAATAAATTGGTCATTAACCCAACTTGCAGTTGTTTAGCCAAGGTCCTTGAAGGTCAGGAGCTACAGCCCAAACAGATAAAAAGCCCAAGGGAAATTGCAGTTAGCCCAATGAAGAAACGTAGGATTAGTTGCTGCCATTGCCCGACGTGGAAGAACGTGAAAGAACGTGGAGTGATGAGGGAAGGGAAAACTGCTGTGCAGAATGTGACAAAAAGAGAGGGAAGGGAATCAGAGAAAGCCCCGACAAAATCATCCAACAAATCTACAGCAAAAACTCTGCAGAATTCTATCATTAATTGTTCCCTCATTTCTCATTTTCTAAGCAGTACAATATATTTTCTTATTCCTTCAACCTTATTGAAGAATGTGGATCAAAATTCATAACAACATATTTAAGTTTGATGTTGTCCATGGTTTCTCTCTATAATTCCTTTATTTTCCTCAGTTTATATGTTTAATTTTGAAGCCATTTCGAAGGAGTTAGAACTTACGACCGAATCGAGACTCGCAACGTTTGATAAACGAAGTCGGATTTTTTCACAATTTTGGCACGACACGTGTCTGGCACGCCCGCAAATTTCGTGACAAACAATAGTATTTCTTTATGGTGAGCTAGATGAAAAAATGAAGCAATGATAGGGATTTGAAGTATGAGAGAAAGATAAAATAGTGTGCAAACTTCAGAAGACCTTGTACAGTCTCAAACAAGCTCCAAAACAGTGGTATATGAAGTTTGATGGATTCATGAGTAATCAGAAGTTATTACAAATTAATATATCAATACAAAACTATTTTACAATAATAGCACAATAAGAAATACACACTAAAAATTATAACTTACCAAAGCTAATATCATGAGGAGTGATGCAGATGAGCGAAATCATTGTTATATTCTCCATGAGTATCCCGTTGACTAATTGGTTTCAAACACTTGGATATTGACATAATTGTCCATAGAGATATTGATTAGATTCATATGATGAAAGATCATTAGAATGAGATGATTGATTTTGTAATAGTGTTTCGTCACGACGATTAAGTATTTGAATCCATGATACCCACTAGAACTATCAACTCTACTTGAAGATCTATACTCGGGATCATGACGTTCAACACCACGTGATATAGACGATGAAGATTCATTGTATCTATCACCAATATATTGAGACGACCCATAATAAAATCCACGATGTCTAATTCCATGTGTACCAGATTTTGAAAAATCAAATGATCTATCAAAAGAATCGTGTCTAGAATTGTAATTACCCTAATATCCATATCTACCTGATTGATATCTAGTCAGATCATACCCAACATGTTGAGAGTCCCAATTGTAACTCATCGATCCATAATTATCTCCCATTTGAATTTGTCGATTTCTCCCCCAATCCAAGACATCTTATATGTTCTTCGACACCCATGTATGGTTGAGAAGAATCAGCTGAATGTTCTTTATCACCGGCACTAGAGAATTCTGATAAACTTTACAAGAAACGACGTTGTTCCTCAATTCCAGGATGTTAACCATGATCAGTAACTCGTGTTGTATAATAATTTTCATCTCTTTTTTCCCATGTCATACCTCTGATATGTTGATCGCCTTGATTACTTTGATCATTTGTTGTATCTTGTGATTTGTGATATTTTCCATGTTCTTGTTGATTATTTCCATCATTTGTATCATCAATATCACCACTCTTATCATTATCTTCACTATCATCTCTTGATATAAGTTTTTTACTTTTCAATTTTGATGACGTTTGGGCCTGTTTCTTCTTTTTTCCACGACTCTGAACACTAGTTGTTGTGTTGGCTTCTTCAGCATCTATATTTTGAATTCTTTCATCTACCCATGCCAAATCGTCATCTTGTAAAATAGGTTGTTCATTATCCATTATCCATTCGCTTAAGATATCGTCATCATGAAAAATGTGGTTGAGGTCTATAGGATCGTAATAATCGTGTGGGGACCCGGGCTCTAACTCAATTCTTTTGGGATTTAATTGGATCTTTATTATAAATGGCGGTTCAAAATTTTTCGCTTTCTAACATTAAATCGAATGTTAACATAAAGCGTCTCATTTTTATTTAAAACAAACATCAGTCATCAAATATTACATGTCGTGATCTAGTAGCCTTACTTGTTATACATGTTATAAGAACAACATAACATCTCTAGTATCAATATGAAACTACTAGTACAACATAAGAAGTCTTCTGCTACACCCGGCATCACCACGCTATCAACTCTCTCGTCCTCGTCGTGACCCTGATCCTGCCCCACCTGTTGCCATGCACACATACAGACACGACAACAGCCGGATAACTCCGGTGAGAACATATCCCAGTATAAAACATGGATGCATGCAATGTCATAACTCATGTACAAAACATAGCATATATTAATTAACATGAATAAAATCTAAACATGTAGAAGAATACAAATCTGTATTCAACATTCAAATCTTGACTCGACTCATTTCTAATCTAGGGATCCCGGTGTGAATAAGACGGTCTGTCACCTACCCAACCACTCGGGGCAACGGTACGTCTTATTCCTAGACTTCGGTCAATCTCTGTATCGATGGTCTACACATATAGCAAATCTGCTCCTATGCGACGATACACCGAAACGTCTAGTTTTGGCAAGTCTGCCAATATCTCCTATCTCAGGACTCGAATATAAATCAATAAACAAGACATTACATAATTAATGTAATAACAATCTAGTATGTGATTTAGGGAAACTCGTATCAAATCTGAATCGAGTTGTGCAATCCCAAGACCACATGAATTATACCTTTCTTGTCGCACTATCTGTCGAGCTCTCGAATCAAATGTCAAACCTGTCACTTCAAATCTGAAATGGCAATGTAGATATACTTTCTATCAATATACATCTCAATGTACAATTCTGTAATCGATTTTAATGTAATTCAACGGCGTAACGGCATAATTCTTCGATACCGATAACTCAAGAATATCATACTCGATCATAATCAACTTATAAACTCTTCAACCTCAATACATAAGCTGAAATCTGTACCATTTTACCGTAATACATGCTGGAAACTAACAATCTTAGCAAACAACATCCGTTTCTTGATGCGGTTACGAATATACCATGCTCAATACCTCAAGAACACAATCTAATTAACATATTACAATTTCTCCAACATCTATATTTCGAAATAGGTTGGAATGGAACAATACTTACATCCTTTGATAGCCCTTGACGAGGTGAGTTCAAAACCGAAGTCGGATCTAAAATCGGATAACCGGAAATAGCAAAATCTCAAGTGCAAAGATCAAAAGAATGAAAGCTCCTCCCAACCCTTCTCTCGGCTCTTGTTCTGAATCGTTTACTGAAATGAAGACACATATCATATATTGCATGAAAAAGGGACGAGTGTTCATGTTTTTCAAATGACACGCACTACCGCGGGTGCGGTAGCATAAGGGCGCGGGTGCGCTATGCTCACGGCGAGTTCATCCAAAAATGTAGCACTTAGACCGCGGGTGCGGTCTTTACATGACCGCGGGTGCGGTCTCACACCGCGGGGGCGGTCACGCTATCACCACGGGTGCGGTGTCTGTTCGCACAAAACTCATTTTTTTTCCTATCTTTACACCGCGGGTGCGGTGATGTTAATACCGCAGGTGCGGTCTTGTCTCGGCCATGCTTACTCAAACTCACATTTAAATGTCATGTATTCTTACCTCTATGAGTCTAGCATCAATGGAAACTGATAATTCTCGAGCCTTACAAATCGTCATCTTCTTTTCCACACATCAAGTTTCATATTATGTGCCGCATGTTATAATGAACATAACCTAATTTTTGCAGCTTTTCTACAACCAAACGATTACGAAGCTTTGTGTGTGTGAGAAACCATGTACTCCAATTTCTCTCACATCCAGAAGATGAGCATGTTTGGCTTAAAACTTTTGCTGAAATTATTTTAAGGTGTGGAGCATCGTCACCATAGTCATTCCACTATTAAAATATGGAATACATAAATGATTTTGATGACATGCTCTCTGTTTTATATTATTAATTTCAGTATGCAAATGTTGGTGTAATTTATTGTACCACCGATTATCAATGACATCCCAATATGATTGTCAATCTTTAGTATTCTTTTATTGCCAATTTCGCTTTATCCATTGCTTCATAGATAATTGTCATTGTTGGCTTTTTGTCTTGATCAACAAACTTTAAAACTTTTACAAATGGTTCCATTGCAGCACAAATATCACAAACTCTCTTCCAAAATCTTCTTTACATTATAATATCTGTAATTTTTCGGATTTTTTTCTTCTTCTGCTGGTACTATTGATTTCTTCCCACTTAGTAGAATTGCACATTCTCTTCAAATCTGAAGCATGACGAACAAGACTTTCAATTGAGATAAATTCTATAGCAAAGCGCGCTATTCCTAATCTCAACAATTCACAATCATTGGTAAATTTTTCATCAGATTCACAACTTTATCACGATTATAGATGAAACTTTTGATTTGATCGGCTTTCTTGATACATTTTTTCACTTTCTGCATCTTACATGCATCTTCTAAAATGAGGTCAAGACAATATGCTGCACGAGAGGATCAAAACAAATAGGGTTTTTCCATCATCAATTTTGCACCTGCACCCTTCATTGCACCTTCCCTATCTGTAACTATTTGCACAACACTTTCTTCAGCAATCTCATCAATAACTTCACTCCTTAGAGATAAAATGAAATCAACAGTCTTTGATTTGTTGATGCAATCAATTGAAATATGAAATACTATATTAAGATCATGATAAATCATAAAATTAATGATAGGATGCTTGTTGCGTGTGATCCAACCGTTGCACATAATCGTACATCCATACTTAGGCCATTTAGATTTCAAAGCATTTAGATAACCATTTATCTCATCAACATCTTCTTACAAAAAAAAACCCCACCAATTTGGCGTCCCGATGGACCTTTATTCCAGATCCAGCCTCTGCAATGGTATTAATCATAGATTGATAATATGGTCAACTATCTGCTGCGTTAAATCAAATAACATTATTTATAACCATTTTGAAATAGCTTTTCCAACTTCCTTGATCTTTTCCACACCAAACCAATTTTTTATACTCTTATGCTTTGAGGGAAACATAAAAGACTTAATCCCCTTTGATGACAATTTAGATTTTTCTTTTACACTCAAGCAACGATGCATTTCTCTTTTCAAACCAGGATTCAAACAAAATAATGAACTAGAATCGATAAATCCTACAACTAAAATTAACCATCAAACATATAAAATAAATTAATAATTGCATACACACATGAATTAATAAAATTATATATATTGTTACCTTGACCGTATCAGTTACACATCTCCTCCTCGAAAGCTCTGGTTTTACGGTTTTCTTTCATAGCTTTTCGCAATTCTTAAGTTTCAATATCTTCTGAAGAGTCTTCACCATTACTGTCACTTTCCAATCCATGAACGCTTTGTTGAATTGATTCTAAGACAATTTCTTTTTTCTTTTTCAATATTTACTTTTTGTCTTTGAATATTGAAGATGTTTACAGACCATCGATGATATTTCCTTGGGAGCTTTATAACATGCCTGGACATCACTAACATGTGCAATATGTTTTTTGAATCACATAATCCCTCCGTTTATGGTTTTTCCACAAAATTTGCGTATTATTGTCTTCCGATTATCACCTACGATGTGACCGAACTCCCAACCAATATCGGGTTTTGGAGCCATTCTACAAAATCAAGTGAGAGATTTGGGATGAAAGAATGTTTAGAGGATATATGTTCAATGTTTACATAACCTTGACAACGATTTCCAACTTTCAAGTATCAATATAGCTTCATATTTCTTGATTATACTAACAAAATACATTCAATGTTTACATAATTAGCTGTTAAAAAATACAAGTTAACTTTAATAAATATTTCGGTGGAGAAAATAATTAAAGAAAACACAAAATGAATCAATACTAATACTGAAGTAGAAAACTTAAATGAGTTATCAGAAGTAGATTTAATTTTTCAGCCAAAAAGAGGAATCGAGATCAAAGTATGTATATGAAGACGGTCAGAGACTTGAGCACTACTCAACCACAATTGTTATTTCATACACACAAAAAGTTTAGATTGATTGTTGTTGAATTATTCGTTTAATCTTTAATCTTTACCAAAAGTTTTTTTCTTTACCAAAAGTTGAGATAGTGCGAAGTTGTTTTTTTCTCAAAAAATAAATAAATAGATAGATAAATAGTGACTTCTAAAGAAAACAAGAACTACCCAGCTCGATCAATTTAATTATTGGAACAAGTGGAAGGGATATTTTGAATTTTAATCTTTATTTATAATTTTAACTAGTGCTCTTACACGCATCGTATATATATTTTCAACAAGATTAACAAAAAAAGTAGAGGAAAAAAACAGAGAAGAATGAAAAAAACACCACCTTGGTTAAAATTGACGATGATTAGCTTGCAAATCCAAATGAAAAACTATGCACAAATAAAACGATGCAGCAGCAACTCGGCAAGAGGCAATCAATGAGAAGATTTTTAAAATTTTATGTGATAACGAAAGAAACTCTTTTTTTTTTTTTTTTTGAAGAAGATACTGAAAGAAACTTGAAGAAGAGAGAAGAATGGAAAAAAACAACACCTTGTTCATACAGCTCACACAACACAATTATTGTACGATTACACAGATTATTTGTTTTATAAATTGAAAACTTTCTTTATTTTATATTATATTTTTGGCTTCATTTGTTTATTATTTACATCACAAATTTGCTTCTGAATCGGATGATCTTTTTTGTCTTTTTTATGCAGTGTAATCAGCATCATGTCCCACTTCCTCTTTCCAACTCACCACTTCAATCATCTGCTTCCTCTATCAACAAAAACAAAACCCATGTACATGTGAAAGTTGAAACTTCAGATTTTCCGTTCTTGTGAACATGAAGAACTTAAAGTGTTCTACGCAAGATAGAATAACTGAAGGAAAGAACCCATTTAGGTTTTAAAGAAAGTCTTCAAAATCCAATCAGGAAAAAAAAACAACCTAATCTTATTCTAAACTCATTCTGATCCCAAAGCCCAATTCACAGATGCAACAACAACCTGAATTCTACCCAAAACATAAATATTCGAGAATAATAATGGGAAATTTCATCAAATATAGTTGATGATTAAAAAACCTGGATTAAAAATACAAAGACAACCTTATGATCGATGGATTCAGGCGAGCCTTGCTAAAGATGGTACATCCAGTTAGCATTTTCAAGTTCTGTTCCGACCGCTACCGTTCCATTCCATCGTTAAAGCGCCGCTATAACGTCGAAGAACAAAGCTACAAAGCAATCACCGATTTGCCCCGGAACTCTATAATGTCAGTGACCATTCCCGTTTCGGAAAGGGCGTGTGAGTAATAATGGTTTCTTGAAGTGTCGGCTGAACATTGTTGTTATAAATGAAGCTTGATGATTCTTATATCATAATTAGGGATGTAATCGAGTCGAGCCGAGTCGAACTGTTGAATGTTTGAGCTTGGTTCATTTATAATCGAGTCGAGCTAGAGTTTTATTTAACGAATATATGCATGGCTCACGAGCTTATTCAAACCTTTATCGAGCCTAAACAAGCTTAATAAATATGAATTATATATTTAAATTTTCATTAAATTAATTAAAAAGTAAATTATATATTTAAAGAAAAATATATTATTCTTATTAAAATTTGTAAATTTATTATAATAAATAAAGTTAATAGATTTTTCTATATATTTCATAAATAATATGCAAAATCAATAAATCAAATATCAAAACTATTATTTTTTCATCTAAAAGATTACTCATGAACTTGCCAACGAACATGTTCACGAGCTAACGAGCCGAATACTGTAAAACTTGAGTTTGGTTTGTTTATCTTAACGAGCCTCATTAAACGAGCTCAAACGAGCTTTTATCGAATCGAGCTTCGAATAGCTCACAAACGGTTTGGTTCGTTTACATCCCTAATCATAATATTATTATATGTTGATGATATGTTAATAGTAGGAGATTGTCTGAAAGAGATTGATAAACTCAAGAAAGAACTGCTATGAAGGATTTGGGTGCTGCAAAGCAGATCCTTGAAATAAGGATCTCAAAAGATCGAGTGATTGGAATCTTGATGCTTGAAAAGATTCATGGATGTATGAATCTAATTGATATGCCCAAAGGTTGTGATCATTGAAAAACTTAAGTTGTGTTCGATTTCAGTTGGACTTCATCTAGGAATTGAGAGGTATAAGCTACTGCATTGATGGTGTGAATGCATGATTGAAATCAAATCTTCAAGTGGGAGAATTGTTAAGATTTGGACATGTATTTTTTGACCAAAATTGTAGGCAAGAAAATTGTGTTCATGTTTGCACGTGTCGTCTAATACGAATGTCTACAGTATCATCTAAATGATGGCTACAATGTTTGAATTTATATTTTGTTTTCGCACTTGAGGAGGTAGCTATATAGAGAACTTATCCAGGCTTCGTGAGCATTAAGAACAAAACATAAGAAAATGATTTTTTCTTGAGTGTTGGGAGGTTCTCTCGTGTTAGTTAGAGAAATTATTTTCTCGGTTATATTCGGGGTGAGATTGTGAGATATTGAGTATTTTGTTGTAAACACTTGTAAAATTTCTCCTTATTATTAAATATTTGGAACAACTCCGTGGACGTAACTTATATTGAGTGAACCACGTAAATCTTTGTATTCTTGTTGATTGTTTTATTACACAAGTTTTTATATTATATTTTCATCATGATCGACATTGCTTGGATTTAATTCCCAACACAAACAAACTACTAATAATACTGAAAATTTTTTCAACAATTTCATGGACGAAGCTACTCCAAATCAAAGAAAAATGCCAAGAACATAACATCGATAAATAATGCTCAATAAAATTTCACATTATCCAATCTGCCAATTGCGAGAGGAAGAGAAGAGGGAGGAGCTTTGAAGGGCTGAACAGCCTTAAATTTTATTAAATAAACAACATATTCGTAAAGTTTGGTTAGGGGGAAGAAACATTTTAAAACTTTTTATAAGTAGCTTGCAACACCCGACCGATTAGCCAGTTGACGTTGCATGGATATACGTTATATTTTTCGTGCTATTTTTCTTTTGTTATTTAAAATTTTTATATTAAAAATAATATAATTATTTAAAAATTCAAATAGGATAAAAATTACAGAAAATATTTTAATATTTTTAAAAAATTTGGATATTATTGATAAGTGAATACATAAATGAGTAAAAATTAATTTGGTATATGAACTATAAATCAAATGTCAAATTGGTACACCAACTTTTGCTAATAGTTAAATTGGTACGTGATCATCGGAAATCTAGTCAATTTATGATGACTAAAAGGGTGTAGTAGTCTTTTGATAGATAAAGATTAATTAAGCTAATAAATTTTATGAGTAAAAAGTAATTAGGTATATGAACTATTGAATAAATGTCAAATTGGTACATGAACTTTTATTAATGATTTTATTGGTACATATCCGCGGGATTCCAGTCAATTTCCGATGACATTTAACTAAAATGTCCAATTTGCCCTTTATTACAAAAAAAATACAAATTTATTTCTTTTTTTTTTAATTAGGAATATTTGTATATTATATTTATTATATTAGATAGGTTATATCCTTTACAACAAAATAATTATATATATTATATTACTGCATTCAATATGTAAATAATTTTAAATAAATAAATTGATAATATAGAAAATAAATTATATATTTAGCTAAAATTTTGATTTATATATACGTAATTTTCTCATTAATAATTTTGAAAACATTTTCAAATAAATAGTGGTTGTGATAAAAAAAAAGGTAATATTTTAGTTACATAACCATTTATTGAATATGATATTTTAACAAATTATTGACTAAAAATTAATTTCAAATTTTATTTAATATAACGAACCCATCTAAACAATATCAATCAAACCACGATAGATTGTGTCCCGTGCTATTTAACTAACATCGTAGATTATTTAAGCACAACAAAGTACATGAGTGATAAATAAAATTTTGAAAGTTAATCACCCTATATATCATTGAAACTTTGAACAAAAATACAAAAAAAAATATCATATTATCATTTCCAAAACAATCTACCAAAAAAAATCATTTCCAAAACATATAAAATATCACCGTGAATCATAGTTTAATTTTTAATACAAAAGCTATCCTTGCATTTCCAAAAGTTTGAAACTCTACCATCATGCTCAATTTTGATGAGATTCTTGCACATCTCCTGTCAAATAATTACAAAAAAAAAAGGTGAGGAAATGAAGATTATTTACTTGATTATCATGCTCAATTTGTATTAATATAAACTAATACAAATTATATTACCTTTCTTCTTTTTCTTCAATTTTTTACCAAAATTCCCAGGATTGCGAGGACATGTGGCTTTGTTGTGTCCAATGTAATAGCCGAGCCCGGTGTACGGTACGGTTTAAGCTTTATTGTGTTAATTGGGTTATGTGATTAGATGATTATAGTTGTGATTTGAGCTATAGTATTATTGGTTATTATTTATTTGAGGTGTTAGTTGGTGTTGATTGTTCGTTTCAGCGTTTCGAATCGATTTTTAGTTGTTTTGTTACTGTTCATTGCCGTGAGTAGAGTGCACCCGCGCTCTTAGATGAGTGCCCCCGCGGTGTACTATTCATGATTTTGGTTTTGGAGGGCCGTGGCATCACCGCACCCGCGGCAGTGCAAGGACCGCACCCGCGGTGAGACCGCACCCGCGGTAATTGTAGCACCGCACCCGCGGTGTTCGTGCATGGGATTTATTTTGGTTGCCGTGAGCTTAGCGCACCCGCGGTGCTTGTGTGACCGCACCCGCGGTGTAAGTATGGGCGAGATATTTAGTACCTTTTTGATTGAGTTGACTTCATTCCATACCTTATCTTATCTTCTTTTCGAGATTTTCTCTCTTTTGGCAAGGGTTTTCATCCATTTATTTAGCTTCCTACCTTTGATTCTTGGCTTTGTTTCGATTTCCGACTTGAGATCATCGTTCTCCGTGGTATAAGGAAGCTTAGGTAAGTTTTTGGTGCGATTCTAATGAGGTTTCGAGTTAAGGGTTATTTTGGATTTGATGTTTTGATGGTTCTATGGATTATTTAGCATGGACTCTTGGATTTAGTCTTGATATTGGTGTTATTTATGGATTATTGTTGTAGGTGGTGTACCAAGAGTTTAGTTGGAGGTGTTCTATTGGTTTGTAAGTGGAATTTCATCCTTTGTGCTCATATGATATTATATGTATTGTGTTTTAAAGGTTTCAAAGTGTTATTCCCTTCCATTGATCCATTGTTATGTATTGATTTCATTGATTATCTATTGGAGGCATTGATGTCTCACTATTGTTAAAAAGGGAATACAAGAGATATTATGAGATTGCGAAACGACGGCCTTAAATGCTATTGAGAATTCAAATGTTTTATTGGATTGATTAATCATAGCCATAGCATTGCATGCAATTAGATGATCATCGACCATAGGCTTTTATCCCCTCACAGTTATCGATTTATATCGATGGGATATTGGCAACCACAGTCACAGATACTATTGATATCAATCCAACCAGAGAAAAGAGAATACCATCGTATTGCTATCTATTGCCATTGCTATTGCTACAGTTATTGCTACGTTAATCATGTTTCAGAGTCGATGGTATTTTTGATTTAAAAGCCATGTTTTACAGAGTATACTATGTATCATTGCTATGTAAGAGTTCCACTTGCTGAGATTTATTCTCATTTCAGTTATTTTCATGTGATGCAGATAAGAGCGACGGACCGGGACGTTGACTGTGGATGGGGGTCATATGCATACGAAGATTGGAAGGATGATTATTTTGTACCATTTTGTAACATGATCACACTAATGATATTTTGTATTTTGTTATGTCATTGGAATGATCATGTTGTTATTTTGTAAACACTTTTATAAAATGTATTTTGAAACTCCTTCCATGTTTGAAAGAAAATTTTAAATTCCGCTGTATTTTAATTGTATCGGGTCAGGGTGTCACATTTAGTGGTATCAGAGCGGTGTTCTTCGGACCAATGCATATGACTTCGTCTACTTTCAACTGTCCGGGTATGTTTTCTTGCATCTATCTATTGTTATATATATTGATTGGTGTCTTGTGAGCAATTGTAGAGTATGCCTCCTAAGCGTAAGGCGGCAGAGGGTGAGGATAGTTCTTCCTCGAGAGTTGTCGACGAGTTCGGCAAGTTGCTTAAGGAGCAGGCTAAGGTGCATAGCGATCAGATTCAACAGTTACTCCGATTGCAAGGAGCAGGACAGGGTCGAGGCCAAGTGAGAGGTCAAGTTGCTCAGGCTGTTGGCACTGATGCCGTCTTTTCTTCTTTTAAGAGAATGGATCCACCGGAATTCGCAGGTAGCACCGATCCTCTAGTTGCTGTCGAGTGGGTCAAGGCGCTTGAAGCTATCTTCGATCATCTCCAGTATGAGGACAAAGACAGGATTAGCTGTGCAGTGTTCATGTTGGTTAAGGCTGCCCGCATTTGGTGGAATGCTACGAAAGTTGGAGTTGATGTTGCGACACTGAAGTGGTCAGAGTTCACTGACTTGTTCTACGACAAGTATTTCCCCGACGCACTTCGAGCGAGGAAGGTTACGGAGTTCTTGGAACTTAGACAGGGGAGTTTGGATGTTGGCCAGTATATCCTGAAGTTTGAGGAGGGTTGCCTATTTGCTCCGTATATTGCTTCGAACGACAAGGACAAGGGCGCTCATTTCATTCGAGGCCTTAGAGCGGAGATTCGTCGTGATATCAACATGTCTAAAGCTGTTACTTTCAAGGAGATTGTGTCCAAAGCATTGTTGGCCGAGCAAGACGAGAAGGACATCGCCAGGGAGAGGCAGGAGAGACACCAGGCCATTGCTCAGAGAGGCCAGGGTTCGAATCAGAGGGGCAGGGATCGTTTCAAGGGCAAGGGCAAGATGGAGCCGAGTTCTAGACCACCGCCAGTTCCATTTGATCCCGAGAAGCCACTGTGTCCAAAGTGTGGTAAGCATCATCGAGGAGAGTGCAGATTGGGCACTCATACTTGTTTTCGTTGTGGCGCGGCGGGCCACGTTGCTAGGAATTGCCCGAGGGGAGATAGCCAAGGGAAGGTGCAGGGTCGTATCTTTGCGATGACCAAGGAAGGTATTAATCGTGATTCTTCATTGATCTCTAGTACTATTTTGATTTCAGGCAGAGTAGCTACTACTTTGATTGATACTGGTGCTACTCATTCTTTTATGTCTGAATTATTTTTGAGATCTTTGGGTATAGTTCCTTCTGTTCTTCCCCTCCAGCTTAATGTTGTTTTACCTTCGGGGGATGTCTTGTGCCCGACATCAATTGTCTTTGCGTGCCCTGTTCGTATTGAGGAGCGAGTTGTATTCGCTGATTTGATTGTTATCCCTATGGTTGCCTTCGATGTTATTCTTGGCATGGATTGGCTTTCGACTTACCGTGCAGTTATCGATTGTGTTGCTAAGAAGGTGACTTTTGCAGATGATGGCCAGGGAGGAGCGCTCGCCAGCACAGGTACTTCGCTGGTCCTTCCTTTTATTTCTTGCTTTGAGGCTGAGAGATTGTTGTGTAGAGGTTGCGATGGGTTTCTTGCTTCTATTGTGGATGTTGATAGATTGATTAAGTTGAATGTAGATGATATTGATGTGGTGAGGGAGTTTGCTGATGTGTTTGAGGATGATGTTCCGGGTTTGCCGCCGGATAGAGATGTTGAGTTTGTGATTGATTTAGCTCCAGGTACGGTTCCTATTTCTAAGGCTCCGTACCGGATGGCCCCTACCGAGATGAAGGAATTGAAGACTCAGTTGCAGGATCTTTTAGACAAGGGCTTTATTCGTCCGAGTTCTTCGCCTTGGGGAGCTCCGGTTCTATTTGTCAAGAAGAAGGATGGTTCTTTGCGACTGTGTATCGACTATAGGGAGCTTAACAAAGTAACTGTCAAGAACAAGTATCCGTTGCCTCGGATAGATGATTTGTTTGATCAGCTCCATGGTGCTACTGTGTTCTCGAAGATTGATCTTCGGTCTGGCTACTATCAGTTGAAGGTTAGGGAGTCTGATATCCCTAAGACAGCTTTCCGGACCAGGTACGGTCACTATGAGTTTCTTGTCATGTCTTTTGGGTTGACCAATGCCCCTTCAGTCTTCATGGATCTGATGAACCGTGTGTTCAAGCCTTATCTGGATAGCTTCGTTATTGTTTTCATCGACGATATCCTGATCTATTCCAAATCCAGAGAGCTTCATGCAGAGCATCTCAGAGTGGTGCTTCAGTTGTTGCGAGAGAAGAGGTTGTTTGCCAAGTTGAAGAAGTGTGAGTTTTGGCTGGATCAGATTTCTTTTCTAGGCCATGTGGTTTCGAGAGATGGCATTGCTGTTGATCCGTTGAAGATAGAGGCGATTCGGAGTTGGCCTATTCCTACCACTGTTTCTGAGGTACGCAGTTTCCTCGGTTTGGCGGGTTACTATCGTCGTTTCATTTCAGGTTTCTCCAAGATTGCCCTGCCATTGTCCAATCTGACGAGGAAGACTGTGAAGTTCGAGTGGTCTATCGATTGCCAGAGTGCATTTCAGGAGTTGAAGGACAGATTGACGACAGCTCCTGTTCTTTCTTTGCCCAGTGGTTCAGAGGATTTTGTGGTCTATACCGATGCGTCGAAGAGAGGCCTTGGTGCAGTGTTGATGCAGCGAGGTAAGGTCATTGCCTATGCGTCTCGCCAGTTGAAGGATTATGAGAAGAATTATCCGACGCACGATTTGGAGCTTGCAGCTGTGGTTTTCGCCCTTAAGATTTGGAGACATTATCTGTATGGCGAAAAGTGTGAGATCTTCACAGACCACAAGAGTTTGAAGTATCTGTTCTCGCAGAAAGAGCTCAATATGCGACAGAGGAGGTGGTTAGAGCTTGTCAAGGATTACGATGTGACGATCAGTTATCACCCAGGGAAGGCGAATGTTGTGGCTGATGCTTTGAGCCGCAAGTCGAGTGCTTCATTGAGTTCTTTGATTCAGAGACCATTGTTGATGGATTTGCAGAGAGAGGAGATTGATCTGGTGATTCCAGGGACCATTGCTCGCTTTTCAGCGTTGGTCATTCGATCTACATTGACGGACAGGATCCGTAGAGAGCAGTCGACTGATGTTCAGTTGGCAGAGTTGAGAGCTAGAGCCGAGGCTAAAGGGAATTCAGAGTTTAGTCTGAATGGTGATGATTTGGTAACTTTCAGAGGCCGCATTTGTGTTCCTTCTGGCGACGATATTCGTAGAGATGTCTTGACAGAGGCTCATACCGCACCTTATTCGATTCATCCAGGCAGTACGAAGATGTATCAGGATCTTCGACGACTCTACTGGTGGCCAGATATGAAGAGAGATATTGCTTTGTTCATTTCTCAGTGCCTTACTTGTCAGCAGGTAAAGATTGAGCACCAGAGACCTGCTGGGACATTGCTTTCTTTGCCGATTCCTCAGTGGAAGTGGGAGCATATCACTATGGATTTCGTGACTGGTTTACCCAGGACGCAGAAGGGTTTCAATTCCATTTGGGTTATTGTTGATAGATTGACCAAGTCAGCGCACTTTCTCCCAGTCAAGACGACGTATTCGATGTCTCAGTATGCCGAGGATTACATTGCAGAGATTGTTAGACTTCATGATGTGCCCGTGTCGATTGTGTCTGATCGTGACCCCAGATTTACCTCAGAGTTCTGGAAGAGTTTGCACAGAGCTATGGGTTCTCGATTAGCTTTCAGTACAGCTTATCATCCTCAGAGCGACGGTCAGTCAGAGAGAGTCATTCAGATTCTGGAGGATATGCTCAGAGCTTGTACTATTGACTATTCTGGTAGCTGGGATTCCAAGTTGCCTCTTGTGGAATTCACGTACAACAATAGCTACCAGGCGACGATTGGCATGGCACCGTATGAGGCACTTTATGGCAGGAAGTGCAGATCCCCTTTGTTTTGGGATGAGGTTGGAGAGAGGAAGATGTTGGGTCCCGAGTTGGTCCAACAGACTGCCGATGTTGTTGCAGTTATCAGAGAGAGGATGAAGACTGCTCAGTCCAGACAGAAGAGCTATGCAGACGTTCATCGTAGACCTTTGCAGTTCGAGGTTGGCGATCATGTTTTTCTGAAGATAGCACCTCTCAAGGGTGTGATGCGATTTGGCAAGAAGGGCAAGTTGAGCCCTAGATTCATTGGTCCATTCGAGATATTGGACAGAGTGGGTGACCGAGCCTACAGATTAGCCCTACCGCCCGATCTTGACAGAGTCCATAATGTGTTTCACGTATCGATGCTCAGGAAGTATGTTGCAGATCCTTCCCATGTTCTTCGCCATGAGCCATTGGACTTGACGCCGAGTCTGACTTACCATGAGATTCCGATTCAGATTCTGGATCGCACAGTTAGAGTTCTGAGGAACAAAGAGATCGGCATCGTTAAAGTCCTTTGGAGGAACCATTTGATTGAGGAGGCTACGTGGGAACCAGAGACTGAGATGAGAGAGAGGTATCCTGAGTTGTTCGTGCCGTGACGTCAATTTCGAGGACGAAATTCCTCTAAGGAGGGGAGATTGTAATAGCCGAGCCCGGTGTACGGTACGGTTTAAGCTTTATTGTGTTAATTGGGTTATGTGATTAGATGATTTTAGTTGTGATTTGGGCTATAGTATTATTGGTTATTATTTATTTGAGGTGTTAGTTGGTGTTGATTGTTCGTTTCAGCGTTTCGAATCGATTTTTAGTTGTTTTGTTAATGTTCATTGCCGTGAGTAGAGTGCACCCGCGCTCTTAGATGAGTGCCCCCGCGGTGTACTATTCATGATTTTGGTTTTGGAGGGCCGTGGCATCACCGCACCCGCGGCAGTGCAAGGACCGCACCCGCGGTGAGACCGCACCCGCGGTAATTGTAGCACCGCACCCGCGGTGTTCGTGCATGGGATTTATTTTGGTTGCCGTGAGCTTAGCGCACCCGCGGTGCTTGTGTGACCGCACCCGCGGTGTAAGTATGGGCGAGATATTTAGTACCTTTTTGATTGAGTTGACTTCATTCCATACCTTATCTTATCTTCTTTTCGAGATTTTCTCTCTTTTGGCAAGGGTTTTCATCCATTTCTTTAGCTTCCTACCTTTGATTCTTGGCTTTGTTTCGATTTCCGACTTGAGATCATCGTTCTCCGTGGTATAAGGAAGCTTAGGTAAGTTTTTGGTGCGATTCTAATGAGGTTTCGAGTTAAGGGTTATTTTGGATTTGATGTTTTGATGGTTCTATGGATTATTTAGCATGGACTCTTGGATTTAGTCTTGATATTGGTGTTATTTATAGATTATTGTTGTAGGTGGTGTACCAAGAGTTTAGTTGGAGGTGTTCTATTGGTTTGTAAGTGGAATTTCATCCTTTGTGCTCACATGATATTATATGTATTGTGTTTTAAAGGTTTCAAAGTGTTATTCCCTTCCATTGATCCATTGTTATGTATTGATTTCATTGATTATCTATTGGAGGCATTGATGTCCCACTATTGTTAAAAAGGGAATACAAGAGATATTATGAGATTGCGAAACGACGGCCTTAAATGCTATTGAGAATTCAAATGTTTTATTGGATTGATTAATCATAGCCATAGCATTGCATGCAATTAGATGATCATCGACCATAGGCTTTTATCCCCTCACAGTTATCGATTTATATCGATGGGATATTGGCAACCACAGTCACAGATACTATTGATATCAATCCAACCAGAGAAAAGAGAATACCATCGTATTGCTATCTATTGCCATTGCTATTGCTACAGTTATTGCTACGTTAATCATGTTTCAGAGTCGATGGTATTTTTGATTTAAAAGCCATGTTTTACAGAGTATACTATGTATCATTGCTATGTAAGAGTTCCACTTGCTGAGATTTATTCTCATTTCAGTTATTTTCATGTGATGCAGATAAGAGCGACGGACCGGGACGTTGACTGTGGATGGGGGTCATATGCATACGAAGATTGGAAGGATGATTATTTTGTACCATTTTGTAACATGATCACACTAATGATATTTTGTATTTTGTTATGTCATTGGAATGATCATGTTGTTATTTTGTAAACACTTTTATAAAATGTATTTTGAAACTCCTTCCATGTTTGAAAGAAAATTTTAAATTCCGCTGTATTTTAATTGTATCGGGTCAGGGTGTCACATCCAAGTTCTTTGCATATGCTACAACTCGAATGAACAGATCTCTGATTTTTTTTCCCAGTAAGTGATTCATCTGCTCCTTTTATTCTTTTTAACTTTGGCCTACCACGTTTGCTTTCTTTCTTTCTCACGATCATCTTAGGATAATTCTCATCCTCCCACATAGATTCATCAGAAATAGCATTGATATTGCTCTCATATGTCCTCAAATAGGCAGCTTTTGTTAAAAAATTATCAACATATTTCATAGGATCATCTCTTATATGATTGATACAAAAAATTGCATGCTTGCATGGAACTCCACTAATCTGCCACTCTCCACATTCACAAGTCTTTGAATTTAAATTCACAACAAACCATTTGCCATCACTAATTTCAAATAAGCGCTCAGATGATTCAAATCCATGCAATTGTCTACTTTCTCGAAAGTTTCTGCTTAATTTGCTTTCAACTTTTGGGGGCACAATTGAGTTCCAAGCCATAGCATTTTGTTGTCTTTCACAAAATCTTTTCATTAGTTTTCTTCTTATATGCTTCAATAATGTAAGGACCGGTTTTTGTCTCATCACCCTTAACTCACTGTTAAATGACTCAGACATATTATTTGTCACATGGTCATTCTTAACATGTATGTCAAAAGCATGTCTTGACCAATGAAAAGGTTGTTCTTGCATCAACCAATTCCACGCTGCTGTATTTTCTTGCTTTATCTCAACCATAATATCCTTGAAGTCAAACACATTAGTAGCCTTCAATGCTATCCAAAATTTATTCCTAAACTTTGGTCCAGGAAATAAGCTTTTGAAATTATTATACCTATGCCAAGCACAATTTCTATGCTTAGCATTAGGATAAATTTTCTTAATGGCATTTATGAGACCTTTTTGTCTATCACTCATGAAGGTTAAGTATCTCTCATCTCTTAAATGCCAATGTAAGCAGTCAAGAAAGTATTCCCAACTATCATGATTTTCTCCCTCAGAAATCATCACTGCAATTGGAAAAATACTAGAATTTGCATCAAGTGTTACTGCACACAAAAGTTGTCCTCCAAAAGGATTTTTTAAGAAACAACCGTCTACCCCAATGAAGGGCCTACATCCATTCACAAACCCCTCTCTTTGAGCAACAAAACTAACAAAAAATCTCTTGAATATGGGATTACAATTTGGATTGCACAAATCTAATCCTTCACACAATATTTTACAGGTTACGCCCGAATTATATTTTCTCAAAAATTTAGCATATTTGGGAAGTTTGTTATAACTAACCTCATGATCACCCATATACTTTTTGGTCACCTTTTTTCGCGCTCTATGAAGTTTACAGACATCAACATGAACACCATAATCATCAATAAGAGCAGATCCCAAATCCCCAACTGTCATTCCTTGAGCAGATTTCAGTTGTTTCTCATATTTTTTAGCTATTCACTTGGATGTTGCACTTTTATCTCTGCATTGCATAACACAAGTGTGTGGGCCACCATAAGTTTTAATTTTAAAAGTTACTCCATCAATCCACTTTGATGCATGGATCCTCCAAGGGCAACCATCGGTTTTGCACTTTGCTGTTTGCATATTTCTTGTATTATGAATCCTCTTCATTCTAAAACCCTCCTGGACTTTGTAATCCTCTAAAACACTCTTAAAATGTTCCACATCCTTAAAAATCTGACCAACCTCAAATTCTATAATTCCATTTTTCTCAGTTTCAAAGACATCTTCATGCATTTTATCACTTAGTTTTGCCATCAAGGTTTCAACTTCATCATCACTACTCAAAAATTGGTCACAATCAGAATTGTAATCTGAATCATCTTCATCACCTTCACTTTGAAATTTGTTCTCTGTATCAATTAATCTTTTCTCATTTGTTTCATTACTAACACTATTGTCACTCCAACAACATAACTCTTCCTCATTTCTACAACATCAACTGTGAGTTCATCATTTTTAAAATCAGCATTCATGAGTTCTTGTTGCACACAAACTTCAACATAGTTTGGTTGATCATGGTCTTCAAAAGTATTGTGCAATAAGCGCACTCGTAGATGTAATGACGCATCACCAAATACTTCATATGCCATAAAAAGATTTTTAAAATCTTTATCACAGTTCAAATGAAAGCTTTCTTTAGAACGTGGTGCAATGCAATCCAATTAATCCAGTCAAATCACCAATTTGACCTATATCTGCACCAAATATTGCTATTATAGAATCACGTACCAACATTGACAAATCATAATTTTGAAGGCTTGGCACATCCTTTAAAGCAATTTGTGGGTGCAAAATCATCTTCATCATGAGCTGTTTATTTAAAAGAAACATATAAATATACATTAGAATAAAACACAAACCAGTCAAATACAATTTCTATTAAGCGTTTTTAATAACCCAAACTAGTTTAAACTTTCTATCGAACATCTTTCAAGCAAAGCATATCATTACAAAAAAAAACACTACAATGAGAAGGAATGACAAAAACATAAGAAGGAGAGAGACTACCTGTGTGGAGACAATCGATTTTCAACATATTGAGGGGAAAATGAAATGCGTATCGTGGAAGCAGTAAGACTTTTTTATGGTGAAAAAATACAGTGGAAGAAAGGGTTTAGAAATAAGAATAAAATGGGATAAAATTTATTAGCTTAATTAATCTTTATCTATCAAAAGACTACTACACCTTTTTAGTCATCATAAATTGACTAGATTTCCGATGATCATGTACCAATTTAACTATTAGCAAAAGTTGGTGTACCAATTTGACATTTGATTTATAGTTCATATACCAAATTAATTTTTACTCTAATATAATATAGATTTTAGGAATCCTCCTACACATATTCTGCTTGCATTAAATATTAAAGTTTTTATGCAATTTTTTGAATAAATTTTGAATTTTTAAAATTTTAAGTATTTTATTTTATTTATTGTAACTGTGTGTGTTTTTCGATTGAGTTATTTTTTTAATTATTTTTAAAAACGTATAAATTATAATTTTTTTAAAAAATAAAAATAAAGCTGTAAACCATAACCGTAAATTGTTGTTCATGAACTGTAAGAGTAACCGTCAATTAAGGTTACAGTTAAGGGTCGGGGCTTCTCAAATCTTCTAACGACGGTTCTGAACCACTACCAAAAAAAAAAAAAAATTGGTATTAACTATGATCCTTTAAACCGTCCGAAATATCATCTTCGCCTTCTTATTGCGACAATTTTTCAAAACTTTGAACAGATAATCCGTCGCTATGGTTTTGTCAAAAACTTGTTTGAGATAATCCGTCTTTATTTATATTATTTCTTTAAAAAAAATATTAGTTTTATAATTTAATAAAAAATATTTAGTTTTATAATTAATTGTACATATTTTTAAATAATCTCTTCAACTCATCTAAATTAATTTTTTTCAAATTTGTAAATAATCTATAAAATGATCAAATTTGCGATAAAAGCGAACAACAAAATTAAATAAATCAATTAAACAAATATGAATTATTAATAACTCATGTATGTATGGATTTTAAATTGTTATATCAACCCGATCAAACAAATATGAACTATTAATAACCAAATTAATTCAAAAAAAATTAACCAAATTAAATTTATTTTCCAATAACTCAATTAAACTAATACGAAATCGAACCAAAATTTATGATAAATCAATATATATGTGTATATAGATAGATAGAAAGATAGATAGACAGACAACATAATTAATCTAGAATTTCAGTCAAACATTAAATTAAACAATAACGTGAATTAACCAATCATTTAGAGTTGGAGACTTCTGGATTTCTGACCTTCCAAAAGAGCGTTGAATAAAGGTTTAACTTGCTTTTTTGTGTAATTGGAAAATGTATTTTGTACCATTTTACCAAAAACAATAGCTAGTGATAATGGTGCATCTCAAATCTTTTAAACCGCACAGTAGCTCAAGCATCACAGTTCGATCGCTCTTCTAAGCAGGGATAATTATTGAACCCAACATATTTCAATGAGTTCGTATTAATTGTTTGATGTGATTCTTTTAATGTGTTTAGCAGAATTGCAGAGGTGAAATCCAATGAAAGGAAAAAAGGGTGTGGAAGAGACATTGTAGGCACTGGTGGTACAGAAATTCATGAATGCTAATGTGCCTTTGATATCCACAATTACCCAATTGTCACCTAACCATACTAGTCAAGTAGATCAGAGGTTTCAGTTGGAAAAGAAAATGAGAATCCTCGCACAGAGCATTGAGGCAACAAGTTATGACAGAGGAGATGAAACCTGGTGGCACAAGCAGAGATGAGTCTTTTGGAAATGGTCCAGAAGTGTCATCATGGGAGAGTGGTGCTAGTGCTAGAGGCTTCGGCGGGATGAAGCCATCAAGATTTCGAACTTATGTCATTTCATATTATGGTGAGGCACTTCAGGGGTATGCAACCATCAGATCTAAAGAAGCTATTAGTATCACAGAGAGACAAACACAAGCTTTATTTGGTAGGCCTGAGATAGTCGTATCTGCACAAGGAACCATTGATTCTTCCGAAGATGAACCGATCAAGATTAGTTTTGGTGGCCTGAGAAGACTTGTCCTGGAGGCTGTGACTTTTGGTTCCTTTCTTTGGGATATTTAAAGCCATATCGATAGCATGTATCATTTTGTTGCAAATTAAGCAGTGTTCTCCTGTTTTCCTGGGCAGGGAAAACTGTAATATGTAAACTTTATAAAAATGTTTGTCTTTGAATGACTATGTATTACCCTAATATTCCTTCCTCTGATATACCTGTACGTAATGATTATGCAATGGTTGTAGTATAGTTGTGTTGGAATGCACTTGTCATCACTGGCATGTCTGTTAAATTCAGTGGAATATTTTTTTTGCGTTCAACTTTTACAAAGTATTTAATATGGGATTCATATTCATTGAAACACTTCTTGACAGTTTGATCCAAACAGTGTGCTCACCCAATAATACATCCACTTTCAACTTAGATGAGGAATTTACATGGGTTTAGAGACATTTGTCATTGAGCTCATTTGATGCTTGTATATATGCGGAAACTATGCTTGGTTTGCTCGAAAATGTCATAAAATGCCACATAAGCTTTGTGTATTGTAAGTTGAACTGACATGACGCCTTGTCCATCGTAAACTTCAAGTTTTTCTTGTGCCGTCTTTCATAATGAGCGTCATTTTTCCATGCCCTCGAATCCCCTCCACTTGTCAGGAACTCAATCAGGCTGTATAATCAGAAATATTTCTTAATACATAATGAATTTGTGGAGAGACTGAAATTATTGCTTTTGTTGGATCAATGCATACATTCCAGTGTTGTTTATGTGCTCTAGACAGTGATCATGCCCATTTATATACATAGGAATCTCGTTTTCCTGAAAAATAAAAAAGACACCTGATCTAAAAAATCGCAGTGGGAAAAATCCAAGGTGGGTTCATGACCAAAATAGAATCAGTTGCCTGTTTGGTTCAACCTGTAGAATAGGCAACAGTTGGTGCAGAAGCTCTTCCGTGTCGCCTCGATGGCCGATGTTTCTCATGGGGTGGTGTCCAACCACAATTTTCCACCGAGCCTTTGATGTCTTCATGGCTGTGTTTAGATCCTATGGTGTAAGAATACAAAATGTTGATGTTGGGAATTCAGCTTTCTGTAAACATTTCACTTGTTTTTTATTAAATGTTTTTTAAAAATAACTGGCCTTTAAAAGGTTAGAAATGTATTTGTCCCTTGGCAGTATGCCTTTCCTATTGAACTTTTTGTCTGGGCGGTTCACAAAGTAGTTGTTGACAAAAGGAGTTGTGTCAACAAAGAAAATATGCAGAAATCCTGAACGATGAATACTAATCACATTAATCTCAGACATAATTTCAAGTTCAAGCAAATAAGAACTTCCATTCAGTTGAGAAGTTTCACCTAACACTACCTGCTTGAACATTGAAAGACCTGTGGCAGTGCCATCTCCAGTCGCGTTTTCTAAGCAACGGATTAGTTGTGCCTGAACATTTCCATGATAATCATGGTTGCCTAGTACTAAATCACCCAGTAAGATAAGAGAAAATATAATTAAGATCAAGATTATAAAATTTTACACATGCCCTGGAAAAGGGTGGTCATAAATCTCATGACTTACCTGCATACCAAGGTTTTTGAAGGCTTCTTGCGGTGTAGATGGCGGTAAATGATTGCTTGAAAGCAGGATCATAAAGTCCTGTTAGTTCATCCTTGTAAAAATCTATCCCTAGCTTGGCTCCAGTACTTCCCATCTGTCATATACAAACGCAGAAAGTGATCTTGGTGTTTTTGGGCATTCCAAGTTAGCATTTCTATGCTTGAAAATTAGTAGAAGTTTGTTTTCATTGACTTCCTTGAACTTTCAATAATGGTTGATTCAGGAGGTGAATGTTCAGGATTCAATCACTCATTCAAATATATTATCGATCGATTATAAAGTTTATTTTATAAAGAGGAAAACTATATTTTTATTATATATTTACCTATTTGTGATTTTGGTCATTTCATCGTCATCATAGCACATTCCCACTCTAGTTGCAGGGTCAGCTACATGTATATTAATTCTCGAAGTTAAGCGATTTTCCCACGTGCAATTTTGGTCTTTTGTGTTGTTCATGTATCTTTCATTCTTGACTATTTTAGTCATTTTTTATTAGGAATACTGATATGACAGTGCACATGTCAGCGCTATATCAGAATCACATCAACGTCACATCGCTGTCAGGTATATATATATGACAAAAAATGTAATATTGATATAATTCTTACCTACTTGCAATTTCAGATTGATTAAAAGCTCCTTTTCTTCCCGAGTCCCCCACCACCAAAAACTTTATGGGTCTGTTACCTTTGATAGGGTGTTGAATTTGTTGAAGTGCCACCTCATTGCCTTTGCTTATACGAAGACAGACAATCAAGAATGGCAGCACAGAATTACAATATCTGTGTGCTTTCATCATTAATGTGCTATAATATTTAGAGGTTTGACATTGGATTTGCTTGGATGCTGAGAAATCCTACTGTTTGCTTGTTTTCATGTGAAATATATAGAGGGGAAATCATTCTTGATTATTGTATTTTTATTGGTATTTTGCAATAAATGCTCGTGGAAAAGAGTCGAATACATGTAATGCCAACACCCTTCTTTCCTGTTTCTTGACAAATACATTCAATTCTCTTTCAAAATAAAAGAAAAAGACATTCAATTCCACTTTCCTTTTTTCAATGTTTACAGTTCAAGATAACATGGTTCATCACATCATCCATTTTCATGTGTTTTATGTTAGAAATTTAACATAGTAATTAGCGGTCTATCTACACAAAATAATCTAACATTTTATACTGTCAGAAAGCAGAGGTTTTGAATTTTGTTTACAATAGAAAAGCAAATGCAACATATCGATTATGTACACATAATAGCAACTAAACCACAACATATACCAAGTAATATATTGCTTACATAATAGGTAAATAGTTTCATATCTCTGTGTGTTTGCTGTGGTTTGTTTTTGGTTGTGGCCTGAGGGCTGAGGTTTAGGTTAGATACATAGGATTCCCGGATCGTAAAATAAAACTTTTACCTTTTCATATGTAATCTTCACAGACATGACGCCTTTTTCCCATCATAATAGAAGTGTGTGATGTTGTCATGGATTCCATGACGAATGTCGCTTTTCCAAGCCTTTGAACCGCCTCCACTTGTAAACAATTGCATGCAGTGAGCTGTATCGACGAAAAACATGTCCACCATCCCTGCTTCTACAACGAAGTTTCTCTAGCAATTCCATCTTCTGTCGAATTTCCAAAGCTTCCCTTATATTCCGCAGATAGTCGTGGTTTCCTAACACTTTTTCATAAGTATACATGTTATTAAACTTGTATTTCACCTGTTATATTCAAGTGTATGTTCATCATATACCACGTGCCAATTAAGTAAAATCGTGTAATAGTATGATTTGAAACTACATGGAACCCATTTTAACTATAATTAATCGTGCCCATTTTATGCAATGAATCAAACAACTTGAATTTTCAGACATGCATGCATATATATATATATACATATTATATCCACGAATGAATTGACACTTTTACAGAATCAATAACTTTGATGGTTAACTTGCCGTAAGTAATGATTGGGAGGTAAAAATCTTCTTACACAAGTTTTTGTCGGGAAAAATAGTAAAATTAAATAATTTTTTCGTGCGAAGAAAACGTTGATTCTTTTCTCTTCAACTATAATTTCGGATAAAAAAAAATAACCACAACGCAAAATAAAATTTATCTAAATAATTAGACTATGCAACACTCAATTGCTTCTTTATTGCTTGTTTTAGATTGAATAAATGCAAATGTATAGCTATTTATAGGAAAAATGTTGGGTTTGGTGAAGCGTGAAACGATACTCGAGAAGGCATCAAAAAGCATGAATTAAACAAGTAACGAAAACCAAGAAAACCAAGTTAATTTAAAATAAAAGCAAGAATCTTGTTATCGAAGCTTGAACATCACATGGATTATCTTTCAACTAGAAATTCATCTTCAAACCAACTTGGAATCCCTGAATTCCAATCATTAAGTAGTAGTAGTAATAACTAATAAGTATATAATTCTTGTTCAATTAATTTTCTTTTACCTTATTTGAATATTTTTTTTAATGTAATAATTTAATTTTTTTAAAAAATCAAATAGAACATTATATATTTTTTTTGAAATAAATAGAACATTATATTAAAAAGATCAAAATCTAATTGTTGAATATTACAAAGTTCTATTTCGGTAAACTTTTTTACTTGTGAACTCGTATACTAAAGCATTCTTCATCTTTTTACAAAAAAAAAAATATATTATAAAGTTGAGTGGTGTCAAATAATTAAATATTTTTAATTATTATTATTATTATTATTATTATTATTATTATTATTATAGTGCAACATGGTCGTATTTACTACATTATTTTACGTCATGCATCAATGTAAGGTCGATCATATTATTCAATACATATAAAATTAATTTCTTTTTAAATATTTTATATTTGGAAAACAATAACTATTAATAGATCACTTTAAGATAGAATATTCGAATTATCCGAAATCAACTCAAAATCAATAATTTAATTTTTAATGAGTTAATACTAAAATAATTTATTTACAATTTAAAATCAATTGTTTTCATCGTGCTAATTTAGTAAATATCAAATCCAAACGGCAGTTTTATTCTTATCCAATTGTCTAGCAAATTCCAAACAGGTCCCAAATAGAAGGAGACTGTTGTCAACTAGTTAAATAAATAAGATGTTAATAACAATAGATAATATAGAGTAGGTAACTTGTGAGACGGTACTCTCACGAATCTTTGTATGAAACAGGTCAACTTTATCGATATTCACAATAAAAAGTAATATTCTTAGGCTATGTTTAGTGTGTAGGATATGATAACTAATTGGATTGATGACAAAACTTAAGGTAAGGATATATAATGTGTAATGATGAAGAATGTTTTGTTTTGTAAGATTTTAGTGAGAATGATAAATTTTACATTTTTTGTTGTTGAGACAAAAATACCCTAAATTAACATTGATGATAATTTGGTATATAAAATGATATTTGTAGCAATGTTTTCAAAATCATGTGGGTAAAATGGTAATTTATGTTATATTTTAGGAATTGGATTCTCAATCATCCCAAAACAATGTGATGTCTTTTCACCCAAATAAGTTTTTTTTATCATGTGCTTATTGATTAAATGGACCCATAAAAAATGAGACAAACATGAGTTTAACAATCTATCATTTGCTTATCACATATACCAAACATACCCTTAGCATAAAAAGTAATATTTTTTCACGAATGACTCAAATAAGAAATCTGTCTCACAAAATACGATTCGTGAGACCGTCTTACATAAGTTTTTGTCAATAATATATATTATTGAGTTCGGATTTTATCCGTCCTTGAACTCGAGATCTGTCCCATTTTTGGGACACAAGATGTCACTTCTCTCAAAAACCAATAATACTTTTGATAATGTAAATAACTATATATTTCTAAGAGTGGGTCTCATGTGAGACCGTCTCACGGATATTAATCTGTGAGACGGGTCAACGGCATACTTATATTTACAATAAAAAATAATACTCTTAGCATAAAAAATAGTACTTTTTCATAGATGACCCAAATAAGATATCCGTCTCACAAATTCGATCCGTAAGACCGTCTCACACAAGTTTTTACCTATTTCTAATTATTAGTTCAACATGACCATATGTATTATATTAGCATACTTATGCTCGCATCAGTATTATTGATCGGTGTAACTCGTTGATATCAATGTCTCGAATTTAAAATGTGATTTCGAATTCGAAAACCAATTGTAAAAAAGTCACCGTCCAATTAAAAATTTGTATCAATAAAAGATATATCAAATTATTTGTATTTTAAAAATATTATATTTGGCAAACTATAACTAGATTGATTTAAGATCGAGTATATTCCAACATATTCGAAATTAACTCAAAAAATTTCAAAAAAATATATATAAATCAAATTCAACAGCTTAATTTTTTTTTAAGTTACTAATAAAATATTTTTAATATAATTTGGAATCAATTGTTTCCAACGTACTAATTTAGTGAATATCAAACCCAAAGGGCAGTTTTTGTGTATATCCAATTATCCAGCAACTTCCAAACACGTCACAAATCGAAACCTCAGTCACCAATGCCCACGTGTCCAATCATTGAACCAAACAAAATAAAATAATTATAAAAAACATTGTAATATAAAATATAGTATCCGAACCGCCGCAAATCAGAAATCGAACTGCAAACGACACGTGGCAGTCCATCGACCGTCAGCCGTGCGCCTCTATTTATACTCCTCCGAAGCTCTCTCTTTTTAGAGATTGGAACTCAATTTCAGTTCAAATTTTCCTCTTATAAAGGAGAAAAAAAAAGAAGGAAAAATTCAAAATTTTCTAATTTTATACATTGGGTGGAGAGAATTCTCGGGAATGCTTTTTTACTTATTTGACTAATTTCAGTTGCCTAAATCAGTAAAATCGTGTTATCTATTGGTACTCCAGAAATGGCGGATTTCGATGCTGACTTCTCCTGATTTGCACGTTGCTTGATTTTTCACGATTTTTAGTCTGAAGACTGGAAAAAAAAGAGAGAGAAATCTTTATCAGTTTCAGCCTGTTAATTTTTCCCATTTCTTGTTCATGATTTGCTTAGCATTTCCGGGACCAAATATTTTTTGCGTAAATCGACTTCATTTGCCTGCAAGAATTAATACAACCTCAAAACCCAGATCGAAATTGTACAAAAACTGGCCTTTAGAGGTGTATCTATATCAGATTTCGACAAGGTTGAATCTTTCATTGGCGTTCAAGTCGTCAGCAATGGTAGAGAACGCAAGCGATACGGCGAGCACCGTCATGCTGACGTCGGGGGCGAGCGGAAGGCTAAATGCTTTGTTGTCCTTGCGCTTGTTGAAAAGCCTGTGGCTTCTGATCAACGCTTTTCTTCTGATTTTTCTGCTGCCATTTCGGGGGAGGAGGTCGGCGGAGAAAGGTGGCAGCGGCGGCGGAGGGAAGGAGGAGAAGCCTCAGGGGAAGGTGGTGAGGGTGCCCGCGGCGATGGTGCCAAGGAAGAGCGCCCCCGCGGCGGTTGACAAGGAGGTGGCGGCACGGCGGGCTTTGGCCATTAAGAGGGTGGTGGAGGATAATGGTGATGGGGATGTTAAGGACAGTGTGAGGGATTTTTCTCTGTTGGTTTCATCCAGAGGTGACACCATTTTCACACAATCGTGGACACCTGCTAACGTTGAAGTCAGGTATATAAGATTCATAGTTTTCATAATATTTTCTCGGCTAATATTGTATTTTGGTTCATAAACTCGTCGAAATTACGCATAAATCGAACCGATACTCGTCCCAAACTTGGCTTAGGCTACAAGCAATTGACAACATAATTAATTTTGGTGCTTTGTAAATGATGAATGATGGATGGATTGTCTCACATGTAGTTTTCTTCTTCAAATGATTGACATTTTTGGGTTTTTTTCTTCATTAAGTTTTGATGAAATTGATGTTTTTTGGAAAATAAGAAATCAAGAAGCAGAAATCACAGAAGACTGTTAATTTTAATCCAATGAAGTTTTACTGCTGATACGCTTCTGCTGTTCCTCTTGTTTTCATCGGCTGTAAAAGGCAGGATTTTGAATGTGACATGGACAATTCCTACACTGGAGCATATATGCTCTGTCCACATGCATAAAGTTGATGTTACTGGTAATTAGCTCCATTCGAACATATCTAGATATACAAAACCTGGGCATCAAAATAGGACAGGAATATTCCAGTATAAATAGGGATAAGAATAAATATACTTCATGATTGGACCGCTTTCCAAGAGTTTCAAAAACCCAAGTGGCTTCTCGTGATGGTAACTCTTTCTTCTTGGGTTCTGTGGTAGGGTAGGTGGGTAGGAAGATAGGAAATTAGTACCATTATTTTAGATTTTCGGGAAAGCTACTGTTGCCGTAGTGAGGGATGGGAGAGAGATGCTCCACCGCGACTAAATCACCCACATGGGCCGTAGCTCTTGAAGTCCGCAGAAAATGGGTGTCACACTCGTATTTTGGAGGAAGGCCGATCTTATCTTATGCTAGGGATATTGTAACGACCATGGATCGTAGGCTGATCCAACATAAGCGTTCATGCTAGACCATAGGTATTACCAGTAGTGTGGTGCATGACTATAAGTTGAGGTTACGTCCCATAGTCATTACAGTTATGATTATGGCTGCACCCGTGCAGCATGGTAAAATCCGTCAGGCATGGGATTGGTGTCGCTGGTTTAAGGCATTTGAGTCACAATGAGTGCATGTAGAGAAATGAATTAAGAGCTAGAGTTAATGAATAGTGTGTGTAACTTTCGTAATAAATATAAATATATGCTATATTTTGGTCCAACATCTTCTTGATGTAATCTTTGCTACCTTAAGAAGTTATGTTATATTTAATTGATTAATAACTAGTCTTAGGTTTGGCCAAACCTGCTATCTCATCATCTTGTGATAGTTTCTATCAACTTGATGTGTTTTACAGCGTTAAATTTCAAAATCTTCGTGAGATGTGGTCCCGTAGTCTGGATAAATATATCAAGCTAGCAGATAAAAATTTAGACAAGAAAGGAACTTGATTATTTTTCTTCTAATCCAACTTGTCAAAACTAAAGAACTGATCCAAACAAAAGTGATTGTAAAATCGTATATCTCCGCCGTATAATTTCTTGGTTACATCATTGTTTTCGTAGTTCAGTTATAGATCAATCACCAAATTACAAGAATCACAATGAGAATTGAAGGCTATAGCACGATTATTTTGATTTGGATTGTGCATAGATAGTCTTTTCTACTGCCGTCAGCAGGATATTCAATATTTTGACTGAAATTCAAAATGAATTTTTTTTTATGGAGAATTTAGATCATGCTCTATTTGTTGAGACTAGACCATAAATGAAGCAAAAGAAAAGACATGTGAGATGCCTTTCTGGTCTTCATGATGAGACAAATCTTGCTATTAATTCTGGAAACTAAGCCAAAGTACTTTGACTGGCCCTCCTACTGAGGGGTTTTTACATCATCGAAGCTGAAACAAGGATATCAATTCATGTTATGCTCGATTTTTTAGTTACCTGATTTAGTTTGACATCATTTTTCTGAAGCATGACTGCTTTCAAAAGCTAATTATTTGTTTCTGGTGCATAGGGGATTGGTTGTCCTTTTGCATGGCTTGAACGAACACAGGTATGCTACTGTATATGCATTGTACATTTTCTGTGTCGGATGCTATTTGTTTCATTTTCTTCGTCTTCGAAAGCTCTTTTATCTAGTGTGTTTGTCTGACAGTGGCAGATATAGTGATTTTGCAAAGAAACTGAATGCAAATGGCTTCAAGGTTTATGGAATGGATTGGATTGGTGAGTGACAAACCACTCTAATTTTCGGATGTTTCATTTTGAGAAACAGTTGTTACAGTATGCAATATGAAACTATAAGTAGTGAACCTTGGTCATTCAAGTGATGATGTGTTCTTGCATAATCATATATTTTGGTGTTTCATGCATATTAAAGAAGGAAAAATGATAATGACAGCTTTTACTTTTAATTTGCCGAATTTGTCCAAAATTTTTGCTGTAATTTATGACAGTATTTATCTGGACATATTCTGAGAATATCACTTACAAGTAATGTCCCTAGAACATATGACAGTTATTTTCTTTCTGAGAAAAGTTCCATGCTAGTGCTCTGAGTCGCACAAGTAAGCATGTTTACTGGTTTAAGTAATCCAAAACATGAGTGATGATTTTTCCCTCTTGGAAAAGATAAAGAGAGATCAAAATTTCGGAGAAAAGAGCAGTATTCACCAGCAGACACTCTCTATGGCATGTAAAAGAGCAAAACTTTCTGCTTTGTTCCTCTATCTGATGATCATCAGAAGACAACCAGTTCTGAATGCTATTCTGCAGTCTAGAATGTAGATATTCAATCTTCAACTACGCATGTATATTTGGATGTTGCAGGGCATTAATAAAAATCAATCTGGATGCCATTGGTGCATAAAAGTAATATGAAGCCCTCCTTTATAAGTAAGCTCATCATTCATGTCATTACATGATTATGTGTACCTTGCATGTAATGTATGGTCGAGGAGGAGGCATGCTTCCGAAAATCTGATTGTGTAAAAGAACCAGTTAATCATAAAAGGAAGCAGATACCATATCTCTGAACAAAATGTATATAATCTTTCGAGCATCCTCAAAAACTAGGCGCTTGGAAAGAGGAGCTTTATTCCTTGTCCTGAGATTTTTGTCAAGTTCTTGTATTGATGTCCATTAGGCATTGGTTATATAAACGTGAATTTTTCAGCAAAAAGGACCTCTTTTTATGACGTGGGAGCAGATTCCGGTGTTCTGTCTAAATCTAATTATTATGACAACATACTAATGTTCTTTGGCATTTATTTAAGTTAAACACAGTTGCTATTTGAGGGATTTTCTGATGGCCAAACATCGTATTGAAACCTTTGCCTGTCACGGTTCTGCTTTCTATGATATGTTTACTTCACAAAAGATCGTTTCCTCATTGATCTTTTGCCTTATTGCAGGACATGGTGGGAGTGATGGACTGCATGCATACGTGCATTCTCTTGATTATGCTGTAAACGATATGGTGAGTGTCCTCCCATATTGGTGTACATGATACAGAACACGTACTTTTTTAGAATGACTGGATAGCACAAAATATTTAAAGCACCTCTCCTACATTCTGTGTAGAAAATGTTCCTCAGCAAGGTTTTAACTGAAAATCCAGCACTTCCTTGCTTCTGCTTTGGTCACTCAACCGGTGGAGCCATAATCTTGAAGGTAATATCAAATAAGATTTATCATTCACATTATCACGACCTTAAATCCCATTTCTCAACGTTTTTTCGTATGTTAAATAGGCAGTACTTGACCCAAAGGTGAGAGAACGTGTATCTGGTGTAGTATTGACTTCACCTGCTGTAGGTGTTCAGCCATCCCATCCTATATTTTCGGTACCAATCTCTCTTTTCTCTTTCAAATTGTTAAAATTGAAAATACGGAATCCTTGACCTTAATTTCCTCCATTTTAGGTTCTGGCTCCTGTTTTTTCATTCTTGTTACCAAGATATCAATTGAGTGCAGCAAACAAGAGGGGTATCGCAGTGTCCAGGGATCCAGATGCACTGGTGGCCAAGTATTCCGATCCACTGGTGTTTACTGGTTCCATCAGAGTAAGAACCGGCTATGAAATTCTGTGCATAACTACCTACTTGCAACAGAACTTGAGCCGATTAACAGTGCCGTTTCTGGTCCTTCATGGAACAGCAGATTCAGTGACAGATCCCACAGCCTCTCAGAAGCTATATGACGAGGCTGCATCAACTGACAAAACGATCAAACTCTACGAAGGGTTCTTGCATGATTTACTTTTTGAGCCCGAAAAAGAAGAAATCATGGACGACATAGTTGCATGGTTGAATATTAGATTGTGAGGTTGATGTAGCAACAGAGTGGATAGAGGAATTAGTTACGATTCACTTGCTATTCAACCACTCAGCCACGCGTCCCTCGATGGCAGCGAAATGCTTGTCTTGATGTAATAAAACTTTGCACATTGTATCCGAGGCATGATACATTTTTTGATAATAATAGCCTTTTCAACAAAATTCGTGGATCCGTTCAACAGAGAATGTTGTCATTAATGTTTTCAAACCCTTCAGTTTTTTATTATGACAAGAAAAACACACATGATTACATAATGATTTATCCAATGTAGGGGTGTTTACGAACCGAACCGGTTCGCGAGCCAGCTCAAAAAATATTTGATTTGCATTCGAGCTTATCAAATTCGAGCCGAACTCGAACTCAAATTATTTTATTTGATAGTTCGCGAACCACTCGCGAGTCTTGAGATTTTATTAATATAATATAACCATTTATAATAAATAAATAAATTTTGACTCTTTCGGGTATTATTTTCGTGCTATTGTTCGAATAGTTCAGAAACATGTTTAGATCCTTCAAGTCGAACTCGATCAAAAAATTTTAAAAATTTCGAACTTTGAATCGAGCTGAACTCGAATATAACTAACTTGAGTCGAATTTGAGCCTTGAAATGCTCGATTCGGTTCGTTTACACCCCTAATATAACATCATGGTACCCATCAAATTTTTTAGAAAACAAAAAAGTAGAAACCTGTTATTTTGCATATTAGTGCCCAGGTTTTAGCAAATCTTCACCAAAATAAAGATTGAGGTTGATTTTTCATGTCCATCTCGAGTCCACCGGTATATATGAAGGAAGAGACCCGGTTGATAATGGATATGACAAGAAACTTCAGATTTAATAAATAAAATATATAAATAATTAAGTCCTAGTTCCATATAGATAGCAGTTCTCAAACAAATAATGGTGGCATAATGAATATTACAACAGGAAGACAATGGAGAGAGACCGGAAGAAACTACCCTCTAAAGGCATTCGGTTCCATAAGCTCAAGCTCCATAATTTGAATGCATAATGAGCAAACAAATGGTATGAATATGCATAGCGGCCGAATGGGTGAGGAGAAGTAACTAGGTCGTATCAGTCATCCAAGAGTCTCATGCGTCAACTGCGGTATCTTGCGCTGCCTGGAAAATAATAATGTAATAAGCATCACATAATTTGAGGGTTGACACACCAACTAGTTTTAATGCATATCAGCTTTATTATCAGATCGTATGGTTACATGGTAAGCCAGGTGAATTTAAGATTATAATGATATGATGAGTATCATAATCGTGCTTCGTGTACCTCCAATATTACTCGAGCTTCATGGTCAAATGTTTTACAAAGAATCTCATAGCTTTTTTGTACTCCCTGCAGAAGGTAATTTTAATAATCAGGTAAATATTCTATGATAGTCTCAAATGGATGAAAAGTATCGGAGTCAAGAGAGTGCTGACCAATGGATCAACCCTTGAGGGTGAAATTGCAGAGATAGAGTATCTGCAGTGGAGAAGTTTTCGAATTGGTTGAGAACTTATAGAAACATCAACTATAGCAACATGCATTTCACAAAATCACATAAAGATAGAAATAGACAAACTCAGCCTCACAAAAAATTAATAGGCTGACTTTCGTGAGATAAAATCTCAATGAACCATTCCTCAAAACTATTCGTTGGAAATAAATATGGTGAATTTTCAATAACAGGAGTTTCAGCTTCGGCTGCTGCAAGTTTTTTGCTTAGGGGGCAAATACACGAGTAACAAATAAATATTGGCTTCAAAAAGTCATTCGGGTGCAAGGGACCGGGTGAAGCACAGCACATAGGGATACAGATGTGAATAACTGTGTCTGGAACTAGTTGATGTAGCAAAACAAAGCCACCTACAATGAATTATGATTCATAATCACAACGTTGAGCTATAACACTGGTGAAACAAGATTCTAATCTCCATTCGAGGCACTCAAATTTCAAAACTCATCAAGTTTGATAAGTATAACAATGTAAAAATAAAGGTCGTGGACAGTTCAAAAGATTACAAAATACCCTACCTAAGTTTACCGATGTAGAAGTCCATTGCTGGCGAATTGGTTCTTTGAACAGTTAGCACCACAGCTCCCATTTTATTCTACAAAAAGGATTGAATCAATTAATGAGTGGAATCAATTAAGTGGTAAAATCAAGGTGAAGACGGACACATGCCTAGAGCACCAAAATGTGTGGAATTTTACAGACATTGTTTTTGGTATTCATCAATTACTATGCTAACACATCTTTTTACATGTAAACCTCGTTTTCCTTATTCTCAACATAACATTAACAGAATTTGGCGAAATGGGAATTTGAAAACTTAACCACACCTCACAAGCAATAAGCTCTACCAATTGCATTAAGATTTTCCCTATTCCCTTTCCTTGAACACGGGGCTCGAGCTGTAATTCATAAACATAGACAACAGGCACTTCTTCCGCCATAATGAATCGGTAATGCACAAAACCAATGATTGGGCCACTGCAATTACATGTCCTCCTCTTGCCAATTAAGTCAGACACTTTGACAGAATCTTTATTCGAGATCTCATGCACAAAAATATATCGAGCTTCCTCTGAAATCATTTCCCTCCGCTTAATCTTTTCTTCTGCTGGCCATTCAGGTCCATAGGGTGCCTCCATATTTAACTTTAAGATGAAAAAAATAAACAAATACTCATTAAAACTCAAAGAGATAAACACGGCATCATGTTCGTTATGTTTGAAAAAATAGAAAAAAAGATGCGTTATATATGTCAACCATGCCACCTTAAGAAGCTCTTGCACATATCGTTTTGCATAAAGTGAGAGCTTATTCCCACGGACAGACTCCAAATGTATATACAAGCCTAGAAATAATAATATTAAAATTTAATAAAGCAATGTAGGTATAAGAATATAAAGAAGTCTACCATAAATGACAAGGAGTGGAGGAAAACAAGAGAAGATATCATTCACAAGATCGGCGAATGCTCACATTGGTACCACACTTAAAGAACAGGATACTATTCGAACCGGTAAATGGCCAAATCCAGCTAACTTTTAAAAGGCCAAATCCAGCTAACGTTTCTTGAACTTCTGGTCACCAGTAAAATCCTTCCATTTACAAACCATTTCCATACATATACCGAACGCCACAATAAATATTTGGCTTCATTTTCTAGCCCTCTTTTCCTCTTCCAAGAACGAAACAAGACATGACACCCTCATCTTTATTCTCTTCCCAAGAAATAGCACATCTCCTACCTCTTGGTCGCTCCACGAAAAATGCTCAATTATTAGAATATCAACTGGGCCATTGAAAGTTTCTATACTCAATGTGCCATCAAAGATCACAAGGACCCAAGAAACTTTTGCAAAGATTTTTTTTTTTCTTGGAGCTGCTAATTGAAAATTCAACACACAAAAATAAATGGGGAAAAAAAAAACCATTGATACATAAACTATTTAACGAACCATTTTTATGGTAGTGGCGGAACTGTGGGAAGCAAGAAAGATGGTCTTTCAAGGAAGAAGCAGCTCCAATTATTCCTTCGATTGATTTCTTTCTCTCCAGCACCTGCCGGAAACATATCTTGAAAATCAATAACATGAAAATAAATCACAATTTAAAAAAAAAAAAAGAAAAGAAAGAACTGGGTAATATTGGCGTGTACCTCTCTTCTTTTAACCTTTCTTCCGCAGCCATAATCAGTTGATTTTGCCACCATCGCCAATCTCGCGGGCAAGTTCTTGATGCCACCTCCCAACCTCTCGCAGCCTTTTATTTTTTTTTTTTGTAAAATTTTAGTTTTTGTTTTTGTAAATATAATATAATTGTTTTTATATTACTAAAGAAATATCAAATAATATTGATAATAAAACTAATACGGTAAAAAAAACTTGTGTGAGACGGTCTCACAGGTAGTATTTTGTGAGACGGATCTCTTATTTGGGCCATTCATGAAAATATATTATTTTTTATTTTAAATATATTACTTTTTATTGTGATATCGGTAGGGTTGACCCGTCTCACAAATAAAGATTTGTGGTGTCGTCTCACAAGATACAAATGATAAAAATAATGATGCTAACATTTTTAAAATTAGAAATCGAATAAAGTTAACAACATCAATAGTAAATAGAGTAGGTCTCATATGAGACCGTCTCACGGATCTCAATCTGTGAGACGGGTCAACCCTACCCATATTCACCATAAAAAGTAATACTCTTAGCATAAAAAGCAATACTTTTTCATAGATTACCCAAATAAAGATACGCTTCACAAAATATGATCCGTAAGACCATCTCACACAAATTTTTGCCCAGTAAATAATAATGTTACTGAAATTTAGTATAAACCAAATTAATCGAAATGACAGGCATAATCAATTTAATTCGGAAATTGTTTTCAATAATTCAATTTTTTTTTTTTTTTGAAAATCATTTAATCAGCTTATCCTGTTTCATTTAAGATTTTTTTATAAAAATATCAGTAACAAACTAGTTTCAAAATAAAATTCAATACTTTTACATTTTAGTATAATGTTTTTATTTGTTTAAAAAAAAAAAACCTACAAAATTGTTTATCAAAAACCAATCAGAGTTAACTGAAACTATTGTTTGATTTAGACCATTAAAAAAATATAAGTTTTTATTTGCATGTAATTAAATAATATATATTTTAAAAAATGAAGTTGGGAAACGAGATGGGATAAACTTCAACCCGCTAAAAAGGAAGCAACAGAGTACCCTCACACCTACAGACAAAGCTTCCAAAAGTTGATGCATAAACTTTTCTCATCCTTATTTTCTTTTTTCAAATTTTAACCTTTCAGAATCACCATGGAAAGATCTATCACTTTATATACTATTTCCTTTTTGGGTTCAGATTTATGAATTACCAGTCTGTTGGGGTAAAGAGTTGGGAGACTTCTTTGGTTGATTCCTAACATACGAATAATCATGGTTCGCCGGAACGGCCGCGACGCGGCTGGAACGATCGTTCCGGAACTGGAACGGCGACTGCCGTTCCAAAATTTCAGGGCAAATCGGTGAGTGTTTTTAGCGCCGTTCTTCGGCTTTTTAGCGGCGATTTAACGACGATGCGGAACGGAACGGCCTTGCGCAACGTGAAATCCGAATTTTCAACTTTCACATGGACATGAATTTTGTTTTTGTTGATGAAGAAGAAGATGATTGAAGTCATGGTTGGACGAAACGGGAACGGAAACCTTGACGAGGTTCTGGGGTGTGTAGGTTGATGGCTTGTATCGACGTTTCATATATCAAAAACGGGAATTTAACGCCGGAACGGAACGGAAAAAGATTTGTACAGCTGCAACATGAACAAAAATAGTATATTTAATTTTTGATATGGTTGGAAATATTTTAAATATAATGACGATATAAATTGTGTTCAATAAATTGTTAATAAAATTTTAAAAATATTTTAATTTCTTATTTACATCAAATAATCTATTTAAATAATATTTATTTTAATTTTCATATTTCTAAATATTTTCTAAAAATTTATATATTTATAATATTTTTTTTAAAATACCAGTTTCGCGGCCGTTTCGCGAAATTTCATTGTAACTGGAACGGTAGCATCTGTTCCGATCTTCGCGACCGCGATAGCGAACCATGCATACGATAGTTAGCTAGAATAATATGTGTACAAGGGATAGATGTTGATGTACAGAAACAGCTGCAAGAAAATCCGAAAACCAGATAGAAATTGGTTCACAGTACAATTTAAATGTGAAAAGCTTGGATCGTCCTGTTTTGTGTGTGGCTGCCTTGGACACACACTGGGATTTTTCGAGATCATGGTTTCGTCAAAAGACAAGAATATTTATGGGGATCATCAACATCGAAAACTTCTAAATGGCTGCGTGAAAATTCAACCATGATTGTCTTGTGTTGGCAGAAAACCAATCTGATTCTTATTTGTTGGCAGGTCCTGGTTGTCAAGCCTCCGACAAACATGATTGTCTTGAGTTGGAGCTGCCGAGGATTGGATCATACTCATGCAGTTCCCAATATTCATGAATTAGTACATTCTCTTAATATTGGAAGTTTACACAAAATTTATTTGATTAATTAGAACACGTTGTTTCAAACAGTTTAGACCAAAACGATGATTCGACATATGATATATAAAACAAAATACATTATAGCGTAACACGATTTACCCAATATATTGTCCCCTTTTTAACTTTCATCTGGAAGTGGCTTCATTTATCCAGTATATAAGATTTACAATAAACAGAAAAAAATTAGAGGTCAAGCCTTTTAGACTTAGTGAGGATAATAACATGAGTTACCTAATCATACATAAAGTCAAGCAACAATATATCGGCACAAATTCAATATGCTATGATTTGTGGTAATGAAATCGTGGCAATAAAATAATGTTCAATACAATGAAATGACTGTTCTGGATTCTAATATTAATAATTTGGGCTAAATAAATGGCTCTCACCAACATTTAGTGTAACATTTTTTCCCACATACTCAAGTAGGATCTGTAACATCTGTAAAATTGATCATTCATGAGTTATTATGGACTCACATTTTCGGACCAAAATTCACGTTATTCAGATGAACCATATGCCCGAGTTGATAATTCGTTGTTCATTGAACTCATTTTTCAGACCAAAGTCTTGTTGTCTAGTTGACTAAAAATCTAGTACATTGTCTGTTGTCCATGTTCCAATCATTCATTCACTTACAGTAGCTAGTAGCTGATTGATAAATAATCGAGAACCAAACACATCGAACAATCAAATATTTAGGATAATATGACCAATTAAATTTCAAAATATACAATGTGATGTAATATAAAAGTAATAGTAGATGAAAATTATTGTAAACTGCAAGTCAAATTAGGGATGTCAATGGAGTGGGTATGGGACGGGTATGGCTAAACCCAAGACCCGTCCCATGAAGAAAATTTCGACCCATTACCAACCCCATCCACCTCGGTTAAATATTCTTTGGACCCGTCTCACCTCGAATACGAAACGGGGCGGGTTAGACCCATGAGATCCGTGAGACCCGAATTTTTTCAAATGAAAACATTAATCTTCTTTGAGAGACACCTTGAGGCTTGAACTACTAGCATTAGCGTATAGTTATGGTGGTGCAGGGACATTATGACTTTATTTATAATTGGTCTACTTATTTGGATAATAAACTAAAGCCCAATCCAAAACAGAATCAGACATGTCTATGGTTGACCTTGAGGTGAGATACTAAAAAAATAAAAATTAATAAAACTAAATCTTAGAATATTTATATCCACGTATATGGGGCGGGTATGATACGGGTATTATAGGACCCATGACCCGTCCCATACCCATATGTGTCTGAAAAACTGGACCCGAGAGCCACCCCATGACCCATTTAGTATGTCCAAACATGTCCAGATGAGAGGGGTCTATTGCGGGTCTGAGTAAAACCCAGATTCATTGACATCCCTGTCAAATATTATTATTCAAGAAATCGATAGTTAATATCACTTTGATAACTTACGATCTTGCTTTTGGTTTGTTTATGAGATGTGCCAAAAAAAATTGTCATTCTGTTTTGATAATTGTCCAATTTCGGATGTAGAAATCACTTTTATTGTTCCCATAGAAGTGATAGCCCGAGAGCTAGTTGCAGCGGGATCACTTAAAAGAGTAATTTATTTGGTTTGACAGTTCATTTGTTCTTGATGTCTATGTTGGTCCCACGTGCGGAATTTGAGATAATAAAAGCCGAAAATAAAGAATAAACTGGACACCGAGATTTACGTGGAAAACCCCTAAAAATTATTAGGGTAAAAACCACGGACAAGATGAAAAGAATTTCCACTATAATATTTTGTGGTGTACAACTCACTCACTGTGTTTCCAAAGAGAACACACACTCTCTCAATACAGGAGAACAAACACCTCACAAATATTATAGAACTAAGCACGCAAATGCTTATAAGATGAGAGAAAACTCGAAGAAGGGATTGAGAATGGGATGCAATGAAATGCAGAATGATGCATCTATTTATAGATGCACCATTACAATGTGAATCCTTCGTCTGAAAATCAGCTGCCTAACAAACGTATTCAAATTGTTCTTTGATTATTTAGTCAATAATGTACCTAGCATTTATTGCATGTCTCTACCGACATTTCTCCCACTTGGAGATTTGATTGAGAATCAAACATATCTCCACACATCCTTTCAATCTTGCCATCCCCTGCTGCTTACGTTTCTGCTAGGCCACTTGAGAATCTACACCACTCAAACTTATCAGTGTTTACTGGCTTGGTCAGAAAATCAGCTATGTTTTCCTTCGTATGGATCTTCTGCATATCCACGCTTCCTTCTTCTACTACTTCTCGTACAAAGTGAAATTGTACTCCAATGTGTTTCGTCCTGAAATGAAAAGCTGGATTCCTTGCGATGTGCAAGGCACTCTGACTGTCACAAAACAAAGGAACATTCTCTTGTTTGTGTCCGATCTCCTCCAATAACCTTTTAGTCCATATTGCCTCCTTGCAAGCTTGAGTAGCTGCCATATATTCCGCCTCTGTTGTAGATAACGCCACAACTGTCTGCAATTTTGAAACCCAGCTTACTGCTCCTCCTGCAAGCGTAAACACATAACCATTAGTAGATTTCATCTTATCAGGATCACCTGCATAATCTGAATCGACAAAGCCCCTGAGTGTAAAATCCAATCCTCCATAACATAATGCAGCATTCGAGGTACCCTTAATATATCGAAGGATCCTCTTAACAGTGCTCCAATGCTCTCTTCCAGGATTCGCCATATACCGACTAACTGTTCCCACTGCTTGAGCAATGTCCGGTCTTGTACATATCATGGCGAACATCAAACTTCCCACTGCTGATGCATATGGTACTCGAGACATCTCCATCCTCTCTGCTTCACTGCTAGGACACATCTCAGAGGATAACTTCAAGTTAACAGGAAGAGGGGTCAATATTGGCTTACTATCTTGCATGTTGAAGCGTTGCAAGACTTTCTTCAAATAATTTTTCTGGGAAAGCCAAATCTTTCTGTTACTTCTGTCTCGGTGAACTTGCATCCCTAGAATCTTGTTTGCTGGTCCCAAGTCCTTCATATCAAATTCCCTAGCCAACTGTGCCTTCAATCCTTGGACATGATCTTTGTTGGGGCCTGCTACCAACATATCGTCCACATACAACAGCAAAATAATATAATCATCACCAAACCTCTTGAAATACGTACAAGGGTCTGCACTCAATCTGTTGTATCCAAGGCTCATGATATAGGAATCAAATCTCTTGTACCAACACCTCGGCGCCTGTTTGAGACCGTACAGAGATTTCTTTAACCTGCAAACCAAGTTCTCTTTGCCTTTTTCTGCAAAACCTTCTGGCTGGAGCATATAAATTTCTTCTTCAAGATTTCCATGAAAAAATGCTGTTTTCACATCTAGCTGTTCTAGATGTAGGTCAAACACCACACACAATGCCAACACCACTCTGACTGTTGTAAGCCGAACCACAGGTGAAAATATCTCATTGAAGTCAATGCCTTCTTTCTGAGCATACCCTTTTACCACCAATCTAGCACGATATCGCTCCACTTGGTTTGTAGTGACCCGTTCCAGAATCACCTACTAGTTGAGAACTAAGCATGCAACTAACTTAATTAACAATAATCAGAGATAACAGCGGAAAAGTCAACAACAATACCGATTATACAACCCAATCGAAGTCTAGAATAACTCAAAAATAAAAATACCCAATACAACCATATCGAATCAAAACAATACCGATAAACTAAACCAACCAGATACTCACGTCCTCCTCCTGCTCCTCCTGAGCTGTCCAACCTGAGGCCTGCCCCGTGGGAAAATGGGGTGTCCAAGAATAAACAAAACCGAGGACGTGAGCGATAAGAACGCCCAGTACAAAAATATGAGTATACAGACCTATATGAAATGCACATGCTATGATCATGATACCGGGGTAGTCAAGAAACAGGAGTCACAAAAGGATCTCAACAATGCTCAGTCTAGAGGCGCCAAGTGGATAGTGCCGCGCGGTACACCTCTGGGTCACTGCATCCACTACAAGACAGACGTGGACCTAAAATGTCCCGGACCACCGAAGCCCTCCCGACCCGTCGGCCACTGTGTACTCTCGGTGTCCATGCGTCCACAAGACAGGGCTGAGCGGCCCCAAGATATAGCTTATCTCGAAAGAGATACAGCTCAACAGTAAAGGCTATCTCGAAGGAGGTACGGCTCAACATGAAATGCAACGTGCAGTAATAAACGTGACATAATAGCATGCATCATATGACATATATCAATGCACCACATAATCATGCAACACATATAAGAATGTATACTCAACCAGGATATCTCGGATAGTACTTTCGTACCTCTATCACAGCAAGCCTAGCCTTACGCAACACCGCTAATCAGGTCTAGAACAAGCCTACGCATCAAAAGCATACTCAATCAATACAACCATGCTCGACTAGCAAAACCAGTACTCCCTAGTACTACCAAAGGTTTATGGTTTACCTTCGTCCGTCGACAGCCCTTTGATGTCGATTGCCTTGAAACTCAGGCGCCGCTACGCTACTACTCCTGGCAGCTCTTGGCTATCGCTCGACCAACAACTAACCCTAGAAACCTTCCAAACTCTCCAAAATGAGAGAAAACTCAAGAAATTGGCAAGTCAAAAATGAGAAATCCGAGCACTATTTATAGGCCATGTTCGGATCCTCCGAACAACACTTCGGAACGTCCGAACGCTACGTGTCCAATGGCTCTTGACAGCTCATGATCGGATCCTCCGATCATACACTTCGGACCGTCCGAACATGCACGTGTCCAGCTGCTCTTGACACCTCATGATCGGATTCAACGAACTACACTTCGGAACGTCCGAACTCCCACGTGTCGATCAACTCTTGACACCTAATGATCGGATCCACCGAACTCACTTCGGATCGTCCGAACGTGTCGGTGCTACCGAACCATCTTCGGTCCGTCCGATTATGACCACGGTCAAAATTACACATTAAACCTTCTTAATCACCATTAATCCGTTAATTACCCAATTTGGAATTCGGGCTACTACATTCTCCCCCCCTTAAAACGATTTCGTCCTCGAAATCAAGCTTAGAGAATGAACAAAACGAAATAACAACATCGTTACCCTCAAAATCTAAAGGACAACCCATCACTAGACGCTTCGCTAACACCGAATGACCCATCGGAGTAGAAACAGAAAGAATGACGTCTACGATCGTCCTGGTCACCCCAACGACCTACACTCCCCTGACTACTCTCATCACCAAAGTGGTCAGCCATTGCTACAACATAGAATGGGGAAACTAGTAAAATGGTCCACGAAAAATCCCAAAACAGAATCTATATCCCAAAATCGTACGCATGCTCTGATACCATAAATGTAGTGACCCGTTCCAGAATCACCTACTAGGCAAGAACTAAGCATGCAACTAACTTAATTAACAATAATCAGAGATAACAGCGGAAAAGTCAACAACAATACCGATTATACAACCCAATCGAAGTCTAGAATAACTCAAAAATAAAAATACCCAATACAACCATATCGAATCAAAACAATACCGATAAACTAAACCAACCAGATACTCACGTCCTCCTCCTGCTCCTCCTGAGCTGTCCAACCTGAGGCCTGCCCCGTGGGAAAATGGGGTGTCCAAGAATAAACAAAACCGAGGACGTGAGCGATAAGAACGCCCAGTACAAAAATATGAGTATACAGACCTATATGAAATGCACATGCTATGATCATGATACCGGGGTAGTCAAGAAACAGGAGTCACAAAAGGATCTCAACAATGCTCAGTCTAGAGGCGCCAAGTGGATAGTGCCGCGCGGTACACCTCTGGGTCACTGCATCCACTACAAGACAGACGTGGACCTAAAATGTCCCGGACCACCGAAGCCCTCCCGACCCGTCGGCCACTGTGTACTCTCGGTGTCCATGCGTCCACAAGACAGGGCTGAGCGGCCCCAAGATATAGCTTATCTCGAAAGAGATACAGCTCAACAGTAAAGGCTATCTCGAAGGAGGTACGGCTCAACATGAAATGCAACGTGCAGTAATAAACGTGACATAATAGCATGCATCATATGACATATATCAATGCACCACATAATCATGCAACACATATAAGAATGTATACTCAACCAGGATATCTCGGATAGTACTTTCGTACCTCTATCACAGCAAGCCTAGCCTTACGCAACACCGCTAATCAGGTCTAGAACAAGCCTACGCATCAAAAGCATACTCAATCAATACTACCATGCTCGACTAGCAAAACCAGTACTCCCTAGTACTACCAAAGGTTTAGGGTTTACCTTCGTCCGTCGACAGCCCTTTGATGTCGATTGCCTTGAAACTCAGGCGCCGCTACGCTACTACTCCTGGCAGCTCTTGGCTATCGCTCGACCAACAACTAACCCTAGAAACCTTCCAAACTCTCCAAAATGAGAGAAAACTCAAGAAATTGGCAAGTCAAAAATGAGAAATCCGAGCACTATTTATAGGCCATGTTCGGATCCTCCGAATAACACTTCGGAACGTCCGAACGCTACGTGTCCAATGGCTCTTGACAGCTCATGATCGGATCCTCCGATCATACACTTCGGACCGTCCGAACATGCACGTGTCCAGCTGCTCTTGACACCTCATGATCGGATTCAACGAACTACACTTCGGAACGTCCGAACTCCCACGTGTCGATCAACTCTTGACACCTAATGATCGGATCCACCGAACTCACTTCGGATCGTCCGAACGTGTCGGTGCTACCGAACCATCTTCGGTCCGTCCGATTATGACCACGGTCAAAATTACACATTAAACCTTCTTAATCACCATTAATCCGTTAATTACCCAATTTGGAATTCGGGCTACTACATGGTTATTGCCATCACGCTTGATCTTATAGACCCATCTGTTTCCAATGGCTTTCCTCCCTCGTGGTAATGTAACAAGATCCCAAGTTTTATTCTTGTCTAATGCCTCCAACTCTTCTTGCATTGCTATCATCCAAAAAGATACATCCGAGCTCTGAGTAGCCTCGTGGAAACTCGATGGCTCACCATCTTCTGATAATAGACAATATGCAATGTTGCTTTCAGTGACATAATCTGAAAGCCAACCTGGTGGTCTTCTGTCTCGAGTTGACTGCCTCACATTGGAAACCTCAGACTCAATATGTTCTTGTTCTTCGTGCTCTGGTACTGCTTCACAAGAAACTTGACCTTCGTCTGTCTTATTCTCCACCTGAAATATAGTAGTTTCTGAATTCGGTGTGCCTTTGTCTCCCTTTACTTTATCTTCCTCGAAGATAACATCCCTGCTGATGACAAGCTTGTGAACAGTAGGATCCCACAAGCGAAACCCCTTTACTCCATCAGCATAACCCAAGAAGATACATTTTCTGGATTTTGAATCCAACTTTGATCTTTCTTGCTCATTGTACAGAACGTACACCGGACTTCCAAATGTATGCAAATGAGAATAATCTGTCGGCTTCCCGGTCCACATCTCCATCGGAGTCTTCAGATCAATCGCCACTGAAGGAGAACGATTGATAATATAACAAGCGGTTTTGACTGCTTCCGCCCAAAATGATTTTTCTAGACCTGCAGTCCTCAACATAGCTCTTGTTCTGTCCAACAAGGTTCTGTTCATCCGCTCCGCCACTCCATTCTGTTGAGGTGTGTAAGCCGCTGTGAACTGTCTCTTGATGCCCTCATGTTGACAATATGCATCAAACTCGTCACTGGTATATTCTCCTCCATTGTCAGTCCTCAAACACTTGATTTTCTTTTCTGAATCAAGTTCAACCCGCGCTTTGAAATCTTTGAAGACTTGGAAAACATCTGATTTCTTCTTGATTGGATACACCCAACATCTCCTAGAGAAATCATCAATGAACGAGACAAAGTATCTCGCTCCTCCTAGGGATACAACCGGTGCTTGCCAAACATCCGAATGAATCAGCTCTAATATGCTTTTGCTCCTGGCAGTAGAAGTGCCAAACTTTAATCTGTGTTGTTTACTGGTAACACAATGCTCACAAAAGGGTAGTGACACTTTTGTAAGTCCCGGCAGCAGCTTCCGTTCTGAGAGAATTTTCAACCCCCGTTCTGACATATGCCCGAGCTTTCTATGCCATAACACTGTTAATTCTTCTTCTGAACCAATTGATGCAACAGCTAGTTCTGCCTCTTTGTGTGTTTCTCCCAAAAGTACATACAGATTTGCAGCAACTTTTTCCGTCTTCTTAACCACAAGCGCGCCTTTCACAATTTTCATGATCCCGTTCTCGATCCGAGTTTTGCACCCGATGTCATCCAATTGCCCCAAGGACAAAAGATTTTTCGTCAGTCCTTTCACATGTCGTACCTCCTGTATGGTGCGAATGGTGTCATCAAACATTTTAATTTTGATAGTACCGATCCCAGCGATTTCCAAGGCATGATCATTTCTCATGAATACAGATCCTCCTGAGATTGGTTCATAATTATCAAACCATTCTCTCCGAGACGTCATGTGCCACGTAGCTCCTGAATCCATAATCCATGTGTCACAAAATTTGTGTCTGCTTTCTGCAACAGTTGCCGCTTCGCTGAATAATATTTCACCACCGCCTGAAGTACTGGCCACATTTCCTTGAGAACTCTTCTCGATACTCGTACACTCTTTCTTGAAGTGCCCTTTACCGCCACATTTAAAGCAGTAAATATTTTTCTTCTTACTTCTCGACTTTGATCTACCTCGTCTTTGGCTCCCACTGGAGTCACGGTCCATGAATCTTCCTCTTAGCATCGGCAAAGCCTCTGGCTGCTTCGAATTTACCAACCTGTCTTCCTTATTCTTGCGCCGGCTTTCTTCTCCGAGAACCGCAGTTAAGACATCGTCGAATCTTAGAAAGCCCATAAGAATATTGTTGGTAATGTTGATGATAAGTTGATCGTATGAATCTGGTAGACTTTGAAGTAGAAGCTCCGCACGTTCATTTTTCCCTATTTTATGCCCCATGGAAGTGAGTTGGGCAAATAGAGTATTTAGTGTATTGATATGGTCGGTCATCGATGAAGATTCCGCCATCCGAAGAGTATAAAGCCTTCTCTTTAGGAAAATCATATTGTGTAGGGACTTGACCTCGTACATCTTTGTCAGAGTATCCCAGATAACTTTGGCTGTTTTTATCTCAGAGATACTTGACAAAACTTCGTCAGCTATAGCCAAGTGTAAATTGGCAACAGCATTATCATTCATCTCGTTCCACTTTCCATCGTCTGTAATCTCCACCGGTCTATCTCCAATAGCCGCCAAACAATTCTCCTTTCTTAAAACTGCTTGTATCTTTATTTTCCACAGCATAAAATTGCTTCCATTGAACTTTGCTATCTCGTACCTTCCCGCCATTATGTCTACGACAATTTTAGTAGACCGGACAAAATAATCCCGCCTTAAAAAATCTCAAAAAATCTTTTCTGATGTGGAAGATCAGTCTAGGCTGCAACCACAGAGCATACTCAGAATTTTAAGAAATTTTAAACCAAGGCTCTGATACCACTTGTTGGTCCCACGTGCGGAATTTGAGATAATAAAAGCCAAATATAAAGAATAAACTGGACACCGAGATTTACGTGGAAAACCCCTAAAAATTATTAGGGTAAAAACCACGGGCAAGATGAAAAGAATTTCCACTATAATATTTTGTGGTGTACAACTCACTCACTGTGTTTCCAAAGAGAACACACACTCTCTCAATACAGGAGAACAAACACCTCACAAATATTATAGAACTAAGCACGCAAATGCTTATAAGATGAGAGAAAACTCGAAGAAGGGATTGAGAATGGGATGCAATGAAATGCAGAATGATGCATCTATTTATAGATGCACCATTACAATGTGAATCCTTCGTCTGAAAATCAGCTGCCTAACAAACGTATTCAAATTGTTCTTTGATTATTTAGTCAATAATGTACCTAGCATTTATTGCATGTCTCTACCGACAGTCTAAACAACTAATACATGTCTAACATAATTTTTTATTTGTTTATGCAGCTTGACTAAGTTAGCTAGAAATTATTGTTCGAGAAAATTCAGTGGACAATTTTTGTGAACAATGTATGTTGTTACCTTAAAACTGATCTATAGGTGATATGATAATCTTCAAGGTTCTAAAAAGCGTTAAGAGTCCAGAAGCGCGGATGTCGAGCTCCAAGCTTTTCAAGCTTAAGTGAGATTAGCACGGACTTAAGCGTGAAAAAATATTTTTTTATCTTTATTATAATTATAATTATCTCAAATCAATAAATAGATAAAATAATACATAAATATGATACATTTAAGTCTGATGCATTAATTCTCATATTTATAAAATCATAAAAATCTCAAAATTACGATCTTTATTTGTTTTTACAACTAAAACACATTAAAAAATACTAAATATTTGTCAAATCATTATCAGACACGCATAATCATAATTAAAATTTAAAAATAAACATCTAAATTATAAATATAATTTATTATTTTAAAATAAAAACATATCTTCAGAATAAAAAACAAACATATATGATTACTTACGTTTAAGCACGCTTAATTAAATGCCTTAATTATACTTAACTCGGTCAAAATATAATTTGACCGTATTTTCCTGTTTGCCTCTGAAACGAGGCGTTTTTTTCGAGTTTCAAACTTAAACACGCTTAAACGGAGCATAAAGCGGACTTTTTAGAACACTGATAATTGTTAAGATGGTATAGATAAATCATAGATAAAAACATGAGAAACAAAATAATGATTTGCCCCACAGCCAAACAGAACTTTCCTAAATTTCAGGAGTAAAGTGGTTGAACATTGCACCACAGTGGTCGGATCGGTTTCCCAATTTCCTAGTAACGCACAAGCTCTTGCTGGAATTTTTGTTTTTTGTTTTTGTTTTTGTTTTTTTTTTTTTTTTTTTTTGTGATGATGCCTTTTGGCTTCTTTTTGAGCATTCATGGATGAGGTACTGCTCACTTCCCCTGTAACATCCTAAAATTTTGAGTTGTTTGGTCAAAATTTAATTAAAAGGTTTGAATAATAATAATACATTAACTAAATGAAATGAAATTTATTATCCTCAGCATAAAAAATTAAATTAGGATTTGAATAAAAATAATATTAATAATACATTAACTAAATGAAATGAAATTTATTATCTTCAACATAAAAATCTAAATAAACTTATGGTGAATACTAAAAATACATAAAATAAGCTTCTTAAATAATATAAATTATTTAAAAACAATATAAAGTGAATAACAAGAGAATTTAAGAAAAATTAAATGAAATAAAGAGAATTTCAATAAAAATATAAAACTAAATTATTAAATTAATAATAATAATAAAATCAAAATAAATAAAGTAAAATTACTTTTTTTAAAAAAATATGCGTTAAAGTATATAATATAAGAACAATTATGTTAATAAAATTATCATAAATTAAATACATAAAAATATATACTAAATTAATAAATAAAAACAAACAAATGTAAAATTCATGGGAATGTCAAATATTACGTTAATTAATAACAAAATATTTATTACTAATTAAATTTAATAGCACAAACGTGTCATCAAAATATGTCAACACTTGGCGGATAGTGATTCATCCCACCTTACTTTGCCTATAAAAAACGGGTAAATTGCTCTTAAATCCTCAAACCCAAACTCAACTTTACTTAAACTCCCTACACCTCAAAACATTTCTTTAAACTCCTAATACTTTAAAATGGACCAAAATACTTTTATTCCTATTTTAAGTTTAATTGATCATCGCGCTTTCGAAAATGGTATCAGAGCGTTAAGTTGATTTATTTCAAATACAAATTTTATTATTACTAGTAACTAATTGTATGAGAAGGAGAATTTTGAAAAAATTATGAATCCGAACTTAGGTTCGAGAAAAATAATTTACAAGGAATATTCCAATATTTTGGAATATAAACAAGTGCATCTAACTATGGTTAGATATCAGAAACAAAAAGGGAAGCTACTGCACCCTCATGTAAAATCTCAGGTAAACTTATGATTCAAAAAAATAAGTTTCTGGAGATAGTTCCAGATTCCTCTAAGCTCTCTTTAGATCTTAGAGAAATTCAGAGGACAGTACAAAATTATGGCAATATGTAATATTTTGTACCACAACGAATTGAGAAAATTCTTGAAACCCAGGAAGAAATTCTTGGAATGTTAAAAGGATATTCAAACAAGAATTCAGAGACTGGAACAACAACCCAGTTCTAGTAGACGAACTTCAGGAGGTTGGTTAACACCATCCTTTGGTACTGAACATTTGTTACATCAACAAGGGAAGGCCAGAGTGGTGTCAAAACTTTTGACTGAAGAAGAAAAGATGATCAATCTAATCAAGTCTGCCTCAGAAAAGAAATTGATCTGATGACAACTTTAGAAAGGATTGGTTTAGAGGATCTACAAGAGCTTGCGGAATTTTTCGCAAATCTCAAAGCAGTAGATCTAAAGATGAACACAGCAGTTGGTGAAACACCACCTGCTATAACTTGGTCATCTTCTCAGGAACCACCAAGGGAAAGTATGAGATCTCATAATATAAATATGAGAGAATCTCAAACTAATTTCCATACGGGTGGAGGATCACACCCAGCGGGAACGAGGACAAGGAGAAATCAAATTCTCTTGCACCAAACACCCTATGGGAAGACTGTTTTAGATACGATACATCCTTACGGGGTTATGATTAACCTTGATGTATTAGACTTCAAAAACAGAGAAGATCTCATAGATGACTGGACATCTGCTATGAGAATTGCAGCAAGATCACTCGATCTCAACAAAGAAGGATTCATTAAACTTTTGGAAATGAGTCTTATGGGATCAGTGAAAATTGCTTGGGACATGACTTCATTAGACATGAAGGAGTGAGTCCTAGCTGGTGAATCTCTTAATGAGATCGCTGGAAAAATGGCTACCCTATTTAAAGCACACTTAATAGAGGTGGGCTATTTCAACAGTCAAGATACAGAGAAGAAGAAGAAATATACTCAAGCTCTGTACAGTCTAGAACTCCATGATATATGTTTGGTGGATGAGTACATTATGTTATTCACTAAATATAGATGGAATTCAAAAGTCAAAGAAGATATAGCTATGCAGCTTTTCTTCGCAAAAATGCCAAGTCCCTGGAGAGAATGCTCATAAGGGAAAAACGTACCTGGCAACCTAGATGCGTTGGCAAGAAGAGCCTCTTTCCTCAAAGGAAAGTTGGCAGAATGGTGTCACATGGCAGCATTACAAAAGAATTACAAACGATTAAGGGGTATCAACAAAAGAACTCCTTTGTGTTGTAAAGAGAATGATCTTCCAACAATTATTGGAAGTAAACCACAGAAGCATAAGAAAAAAAGTTTTAGGACTCATTCTTATGCTCGAAGTGGAAGAAGTTCTTGGAAACCAAGAACTGTTTGGTCTAGACAAAAAGGCAGATCTTATAAATCTAGACAAAGAAGTGGACCATCAAGAAGTAGGATATCATCCCAAGCATCGAGTTCATATCGAAGCACAGGAAGAACACCTACGAAGAAAATTTTTAGAAGAACTCATACTCGAGCTAATGAAAGTTTCAAAAATTGTAATTGCTGGACATGTGGAGCAAGAGGTCATATCTCGACCAACTATCCAGAAAATGAAAAAAGAGGTATTAAATGCTTCGATCCTACCCCGGATATTGAAGAAGCAGTTTATTACAAAGTTCTTATTCAAGTATACCGATTTAAGGACATTGCCTCAGATGAGAGTATATATGAAGAAGAAGAAGTTCTAAGTCAAGAAGAATCCGATGGAACTGAATCGGAATCTGACTGAGGACGAAGTGTTTCGACAAGAAACACATGAAGATCTGTCTGGATTTTTTAGCCAGACAACAATATCTCACAATATGGTCCAAAGGATCATGAGAGAAAATCCTAGTCTACAGAAATATCAAGGTTTCTCTGCAGGACATGTAGAAAAATTGTTAGGAAGTCTTGGCCTAAGAAACAGAAAGCATCATCTAATCTATAAAGTTTCTAGAAGGGAAATGGCAATCCCGATGGAACTTACAGGAAATAGAATGGAGATGCAGTTAATTCCTTCCGAAGAAATTAAGGAGGAATTACAAAAACTCAAGATAGAAGTAGCAAATACTATGTCCTGGATTCATATTGGAGCAATTCAGATTATGATAAAGGCTACTTTCAAAGAAGGAATAGATTCGCCTATCGATATTGCTATATGCGTTAAAAGAATGGAGAATCTACAAGATTCAGTATTGGGAACAATCTCAGGAATTCTCTGTGCAGGAAAAATTGTAGGAGTAATCTATACAAGGATAGCCTATAACTTGGCAGATCGAGATTTCAGTCGAGCCTTGACATTACATCAGAATTTCAAGGAAAAGAGGCTGATGAAAGAAGATAATAGACCATACTCTATTACTTATCAGATTTCATATACTCTATCTAATACACATCATTCTGAGTTGTTTATTAGATACGAGTTCATTGAAATACCCGAGATATTCGGAAAAGTTGCTCAAGCAATTTATCCAGAAAGAGTTGAGTTTCCTTTAATACAGGAAACAGATATCCAAATACAAGACAAACCGATTCTACAAGGGAATCAAAGTCTTAGATTAGAATCAAGAATACTATCTTTTCAGGAAGATAGAATTACGAGTTACAGATGGGGAAAAACGTCTGTCATAGAAACCCAACAGGAGCTAAAAAGTTTTTCTACGATAGGAAAACTTCGGTGCCCAGAAGGGTGGAAGAAAGTCGAAATAGTATTTGATATTACTAAGCAAATGAATCAATTTCCTTGTAATTCAATATACTATTTGGAACAACCTATGATAGGAACTTACCAAGGACTGATTAATATCGGAGAATTGGAAGTTCATATTCAAGGAATTCCAGGGAAAGAATCAGATCGACTGATACTTGGACTAGAGTTTCTAGAGAAACATAAACCTTGGAAACGTTTAGAGTATGGAATGGAGTTTATGTCAGAGGATAAGATGTGGAAAATCCAATGACCACAAGTCCATTCTCCATATACATTCCAGTAGGAATGTTGTATGAACAATATAAGGCAGAATACTTTGCTGCTTATATTGATTCAGGAGCTGGAATCTGTACAGCAAAACGAGGAGTTTTTCAAACAATTTGGAAGAAGAACTACCCAAGATTGCTGAAAGAGATTTTTACAGAAGAATCTTAATTCTAAGTAAAGGGATTAAGATGACTGAAATCATGATTGGCGGTGCCAGGCCAACACCTTGGTACAAGGTGAAGACACCACAAATTTATTTTCATAATACATGAACTGATATATTGTTAGGAAATAATTCCTGCAAATGTTCAAGTCCTATACACAAGAAAATGAGACCAGACGATTAGTGTTCACAACACCATGTGATCACAAAATCATAGTCCAGAGACTTAGAGAGGCATTCTACAGAAAATTGCCAATCCAGTTTCGCACCAAGCGTGGTGATTCAGGAAAACTTCTGAACCCAAAAATGAAGGATTCTAGACGGTTTGGAGAAACAATGCTCCAGGTAAGAGCAGATAAGGAACTCCAACCAGAAGATATAGAATTCCTTAAGATAACTCTACAGACGAATGAAGTAGAGTTTGAATCTAAGGTATCACTAGAAGATGTCAACAAGAGGATCAAAGAAAATTATAATGAAGATCCCTTAGCATGGTGGGACAGAAATCAACTCAAAGCTTGCCTTAAAATTAAGGAACACAAAGATTATGAATTTGTCCGTTGCAAGCCTATCCCAATGAATATCATTGATCAAAGGGATATGCAGATTATAATCAAGGAACATCTAGACCTTGGTTTGATCAAAGCAGGTATGTCACCATATAGCAGTCCAGGTTTCCTGGTAAGAAATCATGGTGAGATAAAACGAGGAAAACCCAGATTAGTTATTAATTATCAAGAAATTAATAAAATTCTGGAGTTTGATGGGTATTTTATACCAAGCAAAGAACATCTTATTAGCTGCATACGCAATGCAAAGATATTCTCTAAATTTGATTGTAAGTCTGGATTTTACCAGATTCGGATGGAGGAAGGAAGCAAGAAATTCACAGCTTTCTCTACACCTCGGGGACATTATATTTGGGAAGTATTACCAATGGAATTGGCTAATTCACCCCAGATATTTCAAAGAAAAATGGATAATCTTTTTAAGGATTATTTTAAATTTATGTTTGTTTATATTGACGATGTTTTAATAGCATCTAAAAATATGGATGAACATGTTAAACACTTGGAGATTTTCTCTAAGGTTTGTAAAGAAAAGGGACTGGTTTTATCTGAAAAGAAATCAGTCATTGCAACAAGAAAGAATGAATTACTCGGAGTTGAAATCGATGAGTCAGGAATAATTTTGCAAGAAATAGTCGAAAAGGTGCAGAGTTTTCCAGAAAATCTTAAAGACAAGAAACAACTTCAAATTTTTCTAGGAGTTGTTAATTTTGCTGGGATGTTTATAAAAAACCTAGCAAAACACAAGAAGGTGTTTAGTCCATTATTGAAAAAAGATGCAAGATTTATATGGACAAAAGAACACACAGAAGGACTTATCCATTTAAATAAGGTTTGTAAAAATCTTCCAAAAATGGCTATTCCTCAAGACAAAGATGATCTGGTACTGTATACCGATGCCAGTGATCATTGGTGGGCATCAGTTCTTACTAAGCTCACACCATATGGATAACGACCATGTAGATATTGAAGTGAGTTATTCTCAGATGCAGAAGCCATCAGATGACATATCAACGAGAAAGAATTTTATGCAGTAAAAAGGGCTTTTGAAAAATGGTCATTATTCTTACTTGCAAAGAAATTCACTTTGAAAGTTTATAATACACAAGTGAAAGCTTTCTTGAGGAATAGAATTGAATCAAACATGAGAAAGCTAGATTATTAAGATGACATGCACTATGTCAGAATTATATTTTTTATATTGTGATAATAAAATCTCATGAAAATATTCTTGCAGATTTTTTAACAAGAGATGGACATCATTAACATTGATGCTATTATCAAGATGCAGAGGCATTTGAGGGAACACCTTGAAATACTTCAAACGAGTTTAACAAGTTGGCCGTTAACACAGAAGTTGCGGGAAGGCTACAACAAGCTGATAGGAGAATTGTCTCTGATCGAATTACAGGTTGTTTAGAGGCATATACTCAGTTATGGTCTGTACTGCAAATGTCTATCCTCCAAGGCATTGAGAAGCCATTGGTTTCCCAAATGGAGAGTTTTCGAGTACAGGACTCTATACCTGTAGCGGGGGATTCAAATACCACTTGTACAAGTGTTAAGTCGGGATCATCACCAGATGAGTCGGCTGAAACAAAAATTGAGACTCCTGATACTTATCTTGAGTCTTCAAGTCAACCCTTCACCTCGGGGATTGAAGAGGGAGAGATCAACCTTAGGTCTCGTCTTGACAAAGACAAATCTAAGGTTGGTACTAACGAAGCAACAATTTCTCCATTTCAGGTTTATTAGCAGAATTGGGAGAAATCGAAAACAAGAATTGGAATTAACCCAGCTACTAACAGGGTTGATGTTTCAGGAAAATATCCCAGGTTATGGATGAAACCAAATTCATATCCAAATGAGGTCAAGGCATGGTATGAATTTGGGGCTCTTACCTCAGTTTATACTACATCACCAAGCTTTCCGGAAATTTCAGGACTACCAAAATTGATCCAGGAAGCTGTTCATGAAACTTGGGCGAATAATGATTATTGTCCAGAGGAGATGTTTTGGAGCTATACTTTTTCAGTGCAGCATCAGAACCAGCAGGGAAAGGTTCTCATGAAGCCTTTCATTTCATCAAGCTAAGGAGGCCGGATACAAATGTCCAAAAATTTATCAAGGACCCTCCAACATAAGAAACACCCCTGGTTGCTTCAATTTCTGAAGATGATATATCTACACGTAGAGCATGGGATTTATGGGTCTGTCTCACTAAGATGGACAAAGTCAAGTTCCCGTTCAAATTTTATAATCATTCAGTGAACGGATCATTCCTGTTAAACACCATGACAGGAAAAACCACAAGTTTTGCAGAAGATTTATTCGAGAAAAAGAGAAATCTTTTGTGGAACAGCAAGCTGCCGGCTAGTAAAGAGACTCGCCGAAAATTCTGTAACATGGCACATAAAGGAAGATGGTCAAAAAACATTTGCCTTGAATGCCAAAACCAGAAGAAACCTGAATTCGGTAAAGGATTCAAACCGAGATTTGATCGGAAACACTTTACCGACACAAGCACAAGTGGGGATGGACTACATTCACGTTTTTCTCGAGGATACCGAAAGCCAAAGATTCCTCGACAAAATTGATGGTGGACATGTGACAAGTCCACTAACAAAAAAAAATCCACCATGTGAGTGGAAAGACAGGACCTCCAATAATCTGTGGAAAATGACAAGAACCATTGAAAACCTAATTTAAAAAAGGAATCAAATGAGTAAAAGCAAGACAACTGGTCCCGAAATTTTCATCAATAAATAAGGACAGATTGGAACCAGTGAAACACACCAAGAAACCTAAAGAAAATGTATTTTACATATCTGAAAGTTATAAAAAGAAAACTCAAGTATGAAAGGAAGGAGCTAGAAACCCTCGGATCAATAGCTCAAACGTTCCAAGAAAAAGGTGACGAAATTACAGCTGATCTATTTCAAACGCATTCCTACTGGCAGTGCGGTGAAATAAAAAAATGGGAAAAGTTGATGTCTAGATTAATAATCTAGTAAAAGATAGTGCATGAAAGGACCACTCAACTACTACATGGTCCATAGGCAAGCTGTAAAGGCTTATCAAGATTTGATGTCCGAGTTTCAAATCCGAAGAAGCCTTCTATAAATAAGGAAGCAGAAGAAAGATGAAGGACATCGATCAACCTCTTCATTTTTCTTCAAAACATTTGTAATAATTTTCTTTCAAGTATATGTGTGTAGTGAGTTCAGCTACTATTAGTAGCTAAACAAGTTTCTCCTCCTCTACAGGAGGTTACTATGTATTAATAAATGTTTTGTGTCTGAATAAAGAGATCTTTGCTCTTAGCCCCTCTCATGTATTATTTTCAAAATTTTATCTTTTACTGTACACTCTAAGGTAGGAAACGAATTAGAGTTGTGCCAAGTGCTGCTGAAGGAATCTGCGTCGGTAACCATCAGTTGCGATCGTGTGATTGGACTGTGAGGATCAGTTCTTAAAATACGGTGGATAAAACCCGGTGACACTCCGGTCAAAAAGGTATAAGATTTAATTTATTTTACGGAAGCATGATGGGCATTCATTTAAAAAGAAAAATCAATTACTAAAATAAAAAGATAAGGGCATGATTGGAAATTTTAAAATATTGAGGAGTTAAAACAAAGAATTGAAGGGATATGGAGTAAAGATAAAGTTGAGAAGAGATGTGGAGAGTTATTGAAAGTTTACCCATAAAAAACTGACTTTTTAAATAAATATTACAAATTTTAAATTTTTTTAAACAAATATAACATATTTAAAAATTTTGCAAAAATATAATAAAGTGTGGTTTCAAACCCCACTTTCTGCAGAAATTCTGATTTCTTTTTTCTCGAGGAGGTGGGTTTTGAAACCCCACTTTCTTTTTTATTTTTTTTGTCTGCTACACTGTATATTTTTTGACTATTGTCGTGGAATTATTCCATGAAATCAATAGTAGAACATGTGTGAATCAGTTGTTGCAATATTATCTAAGAAACACTGCATTGTTTCACCATTTCTCCTCCATTTTCAGGCAACAATTTTTTATTCTGCATTTCTTTGCTTCCTTCTCTTTTTTTCTTCTTCTTTCAAGCTATTGTTTTCCTTCTCAAAACTAATTTGTTGTGTCGTATGTGATATTATATTTATGATGATCTAACAAGAAGTTTTGATTTTTATTTCAAATTTTTTTTTTTTGCAGATATTGAAAAATCAATAATTTGGAGTTACTCATCTATCTTAAAGTAAATGATTTTTATTAAATTACAACTTTCAATATTATTAATTAAATTTACCATTGTTATGTTTCGTGTTATATCATTCATATTTTGTATTTCATACAATTTAAGATGATAATGTTTTTGAAGAGGTGACAAATTTTAATGTTAAAACGGATACATATGCCTTTATATTCATATCGTGAAGAATTGTAGCTGTTGTAATCTTAAAATAATTATCGTATAAAAATATGATTTCTAAATTAATTATTTTTATATAAACCTTAAAATTATATTATACTTTAACCAAACATGTATTATATTATAATATATTTTTCATTTTAATAATTATAACAATTAGTTGTAAATTGATTCAATAATACAAAAAATAATTTTATTTATCAAAAACAAAAAAGATCAATTTGAATTCGAATTTAAACTGTAATTTGAGTTATTTTGTTTGGTAATTATGACATAATGTTGTGTTGTGATTAATTATATTCTCGTAACACAGAGAATGTGAAAATGGACACTATATCAGTGGCATTGTATGTCAATGGTTACGTAGTTGTACAACAAGGAACTGTGGAATACAGCAAGCCTGCTGTTAAGATGATGACGGTACCACGTTCCATAACTTATTCTGATTGATGAGGAGATTGTAAATATTAATAGCAAAGAATTCAAGCTGAAGGTTTCTACTAAATATATCTAATGGAGATGACGCAAAGAATACAGTTTCAACTTTGTCTTGAAGATGACGATAATTTACATTTTATGACATCTCAGATTGATCTACAGTGTTTACATTTGTATATTGAGTCTGAGCCAATACCAAATAATGTTTGTTCCAATAATCTAGAAGACTAAATCCCATGTATTACGCAAGGATTGAGTACAATGTGTTTTGATGATGGAGGAGGAACTTCAAATGTTGTTAGGGGTGAAGATGAACAACCAAATAATTGGGATCGATATGTGAATAGTCATGTAGTTGAACCAACCATTCCATGGCCAGATGATGGGCATAGATGGGAGTCTAGTGCATATACACCATATGACGAACAAACGAGGTGTGATTTCTTTATGGATAGTTACCATGATGAGGATAGTGATGAAGATTCACCTTCCAACGATTCTGAAGATGGTAATGGTGATGAATATGATGACAATAATACATGTGAACATGATGTCAATAACCAACGAGTTCCAAATGAGGGTACATCATCTCAAGCATGGAGGCAAGGTACGGTGCTTGCCAATATTCACACGGATAGGCCGATAACCTATGAAGATCCACCAATTTTCAGCCAAGTGTATGATGAATAAATTCCAGATTCTCCAGATCTCCCATATGCAAGTCGCACCACCTATTACAACCCTGAAAGAGGCGAGTTGTGCATTAACATGGTATTTAAGGACAAAAAAGAACATATTGCAAGTGTTAAAGACTACTCTGTTAGGGTTGCAAGACGAGAGTACCGTGTTGTCCAAAGCTCGCCAACGTTTTGGAAAGTTTGCTGCAAAAATAAGTCTTCAACTATGCAATGTCAATGGGGTCTTCGAGCATCACTCAAGGTGAAATCGGGCTATTGGAAAATCACTAAGTATGGTGGGTCACACACATGTATCTCTAGTCATGTTGGCATTGACCATCATAATATGGACATGAACATGGTGGCAAATACTCTTGTGGGTATCGTTCGTTGTGACCCCTCATAAGAAATCTAATATGTAATGCAACTAATTAAGGACAAATTTGGATACAATATTTCGTATCACAAGACATGGCATAGCTTGAGGCGAGCTGTTGAGAATGTTTATGGAACATGGGAAACTTCTGTTCGACGACTACCGAGAAATATGGGCGCCCTCGCGAAGCACAATCCAGGCTCTATTGTTGAGTGGAACCATATTGATACATATAACCCAACAATGAAGATTTTGAACTATGTGTTTTGGGCATTCCGACAGTGCATAGATGGGTTTGAACATTGTCGTAGGGTTATTAGCATCAATGGAACCCATTTATATACCAAGTACAAGCACAAAATGTTGATAGCAGTTGGATTGGATGCAAACAATCAGGTGTTGCCATTGGCTTTTGCGATTGTTGATGAAGAGACATACGACTCATGGAAATGGTTCCTTGATAATGTAAGCAAACATGTCATTCGTGGGGCTAGAGGTATATGTGTTATTTCTGATAGGCATTGGGATATCGTAAGCGCTGTGGATGATATACCAGCTTTCAAACCGCCTCGTGGTGTACACCATTTTTGTTTGAGACATGTGTGCTCAAATTTCAACAATCAGTTTAAGAATGTTCATTTGAAAGATTTGTGTTGGCGAGCGGGAACTCAACATCAGATACGTAAGTTTGATGCCACAATGGATGCAATTAAAAACCATAACCCAGATGCTTATCAATACTTGTCTGGGATTTCACGTGAGAAGTGGACGATGACCCATGATGGTGGGTGGCGTTGTGGTGTGATGACGACAAATATGTCGAGGGTTTGAATGGTGTGTTGAAGGGTGCAAGACGTCTTCCTATTTCAGCAATTGTGCAGTTAACAATTGGACGTTGTGTAAAATATTTCTTTGACCGTAAAGAAAGAATTGCATGTATGGTGGCAAACAACCAACCGTGGCCTGATTTTGCATTCCACAAATACGAGCAATGGTCAATCAAATCAAGCAATCACAGTGTTAGCAAATACGAAATCAGTGACAAATCTGCATCCGTAGTAACACTGACACAATGGACATGTACAAGTTGTGAACTTGAGTAATCGTGATTGCTCGTGCGGGAAATGGACAATTTTTGGAATACCTTGCTCTCATGCCGTATGTACAGCAAAATGGTACGGATTGGACCCGATGGAATTAATGCAGCCGTGGTTTAATATGCACCAATATGTTAAAACATATGAAGGAAGATTTATCCCAATACCAGATGAAGCATATTGGGATGACGTAGAATTTGAATTAAACCATAATCAAGGTCGACGTGAAAAACGAAGAGCTAGTAGACATAGAACATCAAGGTTGCATAATGAGATGGATCGACCAACAACAAGAGAGAGACAAAACCTATGCATGTGGTGGCACGTCATAATCATGGAGTTTCATGTGTGATTTATCATAATAATATTAAGAGCTGTGTTGCAAGTTAAGTGTGATTGTGTATTAAGTGTGTAATATCGACAGTCTTTAAATAATTGTAGTTGTTGTCTTGGTTGTAATTGATATTTGATTATTTGCTTTGGTCTTTGTTATTTATTTTGTCAATAAATTTATACCGCGTTATATGATTTATGTAAAATTAAATCTGTATTAGAAAATACATTAAATTTTCAACTTGGTTAATTACATATAAATCAACATTTTGTAAATAAATTTTTTTATAGTGTTTTTTAACAATATTTTCAAATATATGAATTGTAATTGTATAATATATATTACACAAATGCCATTATATATCATATTATTTTCAAACATAGAAGTTTGTTTCCATGTTCAATAATACATTTAAAATAATAATACATTGCAAAACAATAAAAAATAGAAATAGTTGCTTAAAAAATCCTTCAAACACAAATATTATAACAATCCAAAATAAAGGTGCGAAAACAAAATAACAAACTACAATTGACGAGAATATGAAATCAACATGCATAGATGATATATTAATACTAGTAGTAATAGAAATGGCCAGTGCCGCAACCGCGTGGTATACGCACTCGTACACTTCTTCGCAAGTTAAAATGTTCTGTTTCCATCTCTGTATTACGATCTGTCTCTGTATTACGATCTCTGTTTAAATTGTCTGGAGCAAAACCAGATGAAGTGGTGGAAAATCCATGGAAAGGAATCGGTGAACTCAAATAGTTCGGACGCATTTCGTGATAAAATGAACGTACTTCATTATCAAACTGTCGATGGTCAGAATTTAGAAGCTCAGTGAGAGATACACTACTAGCAACATCTGGAGTGTGAAAACCATATTGCATCAATGGTCGATAGTCAACATTATACACTGCTGATGGTTGATGTAACGGTCCAGACATTTCATGAACACGTGACGGCCCATGCATGTAGTGACCATGTGATGTGCCAGGGATGTCAAATCCATGTGGTGTACGATGTTGATGTGAATCAGATGAGCTACTAGAACCCGATTCACGTCGTCCTCGACGGCTACATTCCTTGCGAGTTTCTACGTGGTATATCATGTTGCACTTCTTCTTCATTAGATACCCTATTCAGTGCATCACGAAGATGTCGTCCAATTCTCCAATCATCTTGAATGGCTTCTTCAAGTGCCTCCCTTGATTGTTCATGCACGTTAAGCTCTCCAAATCGATTTATGAGTGTGGTTGCAGGACGTCCTGTGTAACACAAATCAAATCAATTTAGAAAACGCTAGCAAATAAAGAAAATTAGTTTACATGGCTAAATTTTCATCAACACTAACCACAATGGCTCTGAAACATGCTTGTCCACCGGAGTAACCAACTCTTTCGCTGTTCGGAGAAATGAACCGTATAGTGATGTTGTTGTACCATTTCTTATATTGATAGTCCACCATCATATGTCCAGAGACGAGCATATCCTCTGCGATATGTTTTTCCTTATTTTTCCAAATCTCAATTTATGAAATTCTTTCCAATCAAAATTACGGTGTCCTGTTCGGGATAGATTGTGTAGATCATCCCCATCAGTTGCAGGTTCGGGAACTCGTTGTCGCATTCCAAATTGACGCAACACCCGATTTGGACGATACATTTCTACAATATCAAAACAAATGAGAGGACATACACATCGCCATATTTCCCCTTGATGTCCTTTAATGAATGCTTGCACATCAAGTGCTTCGAAATCATCAACAGTCCAATTAAACTGAAATTAATAAAGAAAAATAAAAAAATCAATATGAGTGTTATATTTTTGTCAGTAATAATATGGATGAATATTGATTTTCAGACACCTGACCATCCTCTATAAGATCAAGTATCTCGCGTTTAATCCGTACTGAGTGGGTAGATGTATGAGTATGACTGAAATGACGAGCCCACCTAAATAAACAAATACAATTAATTTTAAATATTTTCATAACTCAAATGTTAAATTGATTTGTAAAAGTTTACCTTGCGCCATAAGGAGCGATTGGAAGAATTGTATCGTAATTGTTATCATTTACATCAGGGGGCGCAGGAACAATATGAAAATAACCATGTACATCAGGACTAAGAGATGTCATCCTGCTCCAAGCCCAAACCTGCATTATACAAAATATCATCATTAACAAAATTATATTTTTAGTTAAAAAAAATTGTACATTATTGTAGACAAAATAATAAAGCTACATGTAATATCAACAAAGGCCCGCATATTATTTTCCTCCCTATAATTGATGATTTGCATAACACTCGATAAAGGAAAGATAATACAGCGCTTCCCCAACTATACCTACTCACCCGAGGAATATTTTGAAGTAGCTGTAAATACATAAGACTCACACCACCACTACGGGAGTAAGGAAACATTCATCCTTCAATTACCATCAAGGCTATATATCGAGTGTATTGCACCACCTCCAAGTCTGAACTGTCGTTGTCGATATGGTTTTCTCTACAATGTGCGTCTAGAACAGCCATCGACAAGCGTCCTCCACTCACTAAAGATGCAGTGGATGCGAAACCTTATAACTCGACACATTTTTGTTGCCATTCTTCAGCTGTGCGACTCATGTCGGTTCTCGTTACAGGTTGACCCTTAATATTCAAACCCCATATTATTTCAACATCTTGGAGTGTGACAGTGGCCTCACCAACACGCAAGTGGAATGTATGAGTCTCACGTCTCCACCTCTCGACTAAAGCTGTAATAAGATGATTGTCAATAGGTCGAAAACCACATCGGAGAATACCATATAATCCCATCTCATTCAAAAAGGTCAAAACACGATTATGAATTAATCCAAAACTATAAAATTTCGAAATTCGGTTATCCGATCGTCTGACTTCTAAATTGGTATCGATATTATCCTTTGATATTGTTCTTGAGATATGAGTCTCCTGCAAATGAAGGACACTAGGGTCGATCGGTTTGATATATGCCCCCATCTTGTAAGACAAAACAAAAATAATTTGTTATTAATTAGAAATAAAAATACAAAATCAAAATTACATTTTTAAAATTACAATATTTTTTTGAGTCCAGAAAACTAATAAAAATTTGTTTTGTTTTATTTTAAAAATAAGTAGAATAATTATATACTGATAAAAAAATAAGAAAAGAAACAAATTTATATTATAATCTCATATCAGTTCAAACTTGCTACAACATTTTTTAGTTTATAATATTTTTTAACATTTTTTTATCCCTAAAATTTAATTAACATCACAAAATTATTTTTCATTTGATCAAAATTTTCATTCTATTTAAAAGTGGAGGTTTTAAAAAGTTTTTAAAAATTCTCGGATTGTATCTAAATTATATTTAATGTCCTAATTTCTCTAAATTACATAATACTCAACAATTAACTTTTGATTTGATAAAACAATAGAAATTATTTATTTTTTCAAAACACTCATTTTTCCTCTTAATAATTATATTAAAATTACGACTGATATAACTCTTCACGATAAGAATATAAAGCCATCCGTATCCGTTTTAACATTAAAATTTGTCACTTCTTTAAAAACATTATCATCTTAAATTATATGAAGTAAAAAATATGAATGAAATATATAACACAAAATATAACAGTTGTAAATTTAATTAATAATATTGAAAATTGTAATTTAGTAAAAATCACTGACTTTATGATAGATGAAGAACTCCAAGCTACTGATTTTTCAATACCTGCAAAATAAAAAAATTTAAATAAAAATCAAACTTCGTGTTAGATCATCATAAATATAATGTCATATATGAGACAACAAATTAATTTTGATAAAGAAAACAATATCTTGAAAGAAGAAAAAAAAAAAGAGAAGGAAGCAGAGAATGAAGCAAAGAAATACAGAAAAAAAATGGTTACCTAAAAATGAAGAAGAAGGAATGGCAAAACAATGCATATCGTGTTCTATTATTAATTGTGTTCTATTATTGATTGAAGAAGTACACGACAGTCAAGGCCGATCCTAACAATATTTGGGCCTGAGTCTAACTTTTAAAAAGAGACATCTGAATCCTAACAATGTTTTTACACATGTATCCAGCACAATCACCTACAAACTAGATTAGCAAAGTTCTTTGGTGATTGGCCTGCAGGTTAGCATCGTCCAAACAAAATATGATGTTTCAATCTGAAGAGTTGAAAATGTAACAGTTTATAAGATATTAAATTTCTTCCATAAAAATAGTAAAAGGTGTTATCATAAAGTAAAGAGTGTATTTATGAAGTATAACTAATTATTAGAGAGATTTCAAGTGAAAGGGCATTTCTAAAATTTGATTTGTTATGATTTATAAAAATCTAAGTTCACGTAGAAAAGTTAAAAAAAGCTTTCCAAATCACTCTACTCTATGAGACATTATATATATAAAAAATTGTTATATGACAAATTTCCCAACTTTTGAAGGGGGAAACCATTAAAACTCCCACAACACCACAATAAATTCTTTCAAGTCAAGAATGCAGTAAATACTTATTTATTGAAATTTAGAGTGCACGATATTCTCGTTATTTTAGTCAGAGAACTTGTGTAGTTTTCTACATTTCTGAATTTCTTCGCTCCCATTCTCGCCCCTCCTTTAAGACACAAATTAAGATTGGCTTTTTACCTCAAGAAATCATGGTAAATTTTGGATGCAAGGCTATCGTCTACACGCGTCAAACAAAACCCAAAAATCATTCGAAAGAAAACTCAACTTGTAAAGAAATTTCATTTACATCATAAAACAACAAGACTAAATCAAATATATCAATAGAAATCAAATTATTCAAGTAGTAAGAATAGGGGGAAAAAGCATTATAATACAAATTATTACTGTACATAACATTAATACACTTACAAGGGTGAGCAACTGATGCTGGAGTCGAAGATGGAGAAGACGAAGGATAGATATCACTTTGGCCGTTGTTTCTTGTCTTTCTCGCCGAGTTTGGGGATAAGCAATTTTACAATATTTTATTTGATATTTTATTATTCTTTATATTTTAATATTTATAAATTAAAAAAAAAACAGTATATATAATAATTTTTTTTTAAAATTTTTGGGCCCCAAAACAAATTGGGCCTGAGTCATCCGACTCTCATGACTCTGAAGAAGCACGGCCCTGACGACAGTAATAAAAAAAAGATAAACAAAGAAAAATAAGAAAGGGTTGGGGTTTCAAAGCCCACCTCCTCGAGAATGCAAAAAGAAGTTATGATTCATTCATAAAGTGGGAACCCCACTTTATTACATTTTTACAAAATTTTTAAATATGTAATATTTTTTAAAAAAATTTTAAAATTTGTAATATTTATTTAAAAAGCTCTATAAAAAACCTCTTGCATTTTATAAAAAAAATCCTCTGAAATTCGTAACTTCAGAGGTAATTTTGAAAAAAAAAATATGTAGTAAAAAATAGTAAAAATAGAAGAAAATTCAAAAAAAAATATCAAATATTGTCCAAAAATCCCCAAATATTAACACAAACACCCTTTTTTTAGCCAAAAATCATTGTGTCCTAGAGGCGTAACATGATCATGATTACAATCATTCTAGAAATTTCGAATTCGTGAAGAATATTTTTGGAAATTTTCCAAAAAATTTAGTCTCGGGTAACCACTTCAAGATCGATTTACTCCTTTTTAACGAATTTTCCTTCGGTTTTAAAATAAAAGTTGTTCAAAATATTTCTTAGTTCACAAATGTGTCAGTTGATCATTCCGACATTCAAAGAAGGTATTGTTTTTTATAGTCCGAAACAAGCATATCAACTATTATATTTTTTTTCCAAATATGTTTTGATATGTTTCAAATTTGACAAAGTGTAAAGCATAAAAGTTGTAAATCGTCCAAAATTATATCAGACCGTAAAAATTTAGTCACATGTGATCGACGGAGCAACCACGGGCGTCGCCACATCGACACATGAAGTACAAGCGTCAGCCAGATGCCAAATTTTAAATTTTCCGATCCATTTCTGACATAATTTTGGTCATCTGGTGAGGTTTCGTAATTGTAAAACATTTCTTTATTTTAATATTAATTAATGAATTTAACCAAAACTAACAAATACAAGTTTGTACAAGAATGCATTTCAAATATTCCAGCATCTACTCATTATCACATCCAATCTAAAGTTACTTGGGTAATATTTATAATAAATTACCATGGCTTAAGCTCATCAACCACGCGAAATAGTAAGTTATCGAGCTAAGTTTTTCCTACCGATTTCTTCAATAAAAGAGTTTGGCATTTGGCCTGGAATTTACAGTAAAGTTCATAAAATACTTATTTATTTACATATTGCATCATATTGTGCATGTCTCAAATTATTGGTCATATTGTACTACATATTTGAATATATGGATTTATTGGTTCTTGACCTGTTAACGATCAGCTATCAATGATTGAATGACTGAATGAATTAAGCATGTACAATGGTCTAAATACCAAATTTTTAGTCCATTGGGCAAAATGGTTTCGTCATGGAAATATGAGTCCAATGAAAAACAATTTAAAATAGGGTAGATTGTTCATCTAAGCAACGCGACTTCGGTCCGAAAACGTGAGTTCAACTTGGCTCATAAATGATCGATTATACTAATTCTACTTGAGTATTTGGAGAAAAGTGGCACATCGAATTTTGGTGGAAGCCGCATCTTTAGCTAACGCTATTCAGTTCAGATTCTTGGAGAGTCACTGCATTTCACTTGATAAGATATTTTCATAATGATATGTTGCTACTGATAAATGTCATATCTATTGAATTATTGCATTAATAAATTTCGTTTGACTTTGTATAAATATATAAACCCAAATTTCTTCTCTCGTTAAGACCTCAAAGATATAATCTCTCTATTCTTTCTATTTATTGTAAATTCCAGATACAGGACTCCAATCAGATTGAAATTGAGAATGTAATTTTTTGCTTAGCAAGACCGTGAATATTCTTTTGAATTTGTAATTTGCTATGTTAGTAAATTAAAGGATTGTACACGCTTCCGCTACTATAAATATAAGATTATGATAATGTTATAATTCGTAGGCCCACGTGAGTAATATAATCAAATCCATAAGATTTTTTATTTTGAGATTTTTATGACAATGACTTATAGTAAAAGTCTTTAGTGTATATTGTTATATCAAACTTTCCGTATAATGAGTAAAAAGTAAGATAAAATGTTATCCTTAGTTTGACCCAAAAACTGAGGACAACATGATTAACGAGTTTTGATAGTATTCTACAAAATTCCTTCTAAATTGATATTGATTTATATCTCTTAGAAAATTTTGTTTTAAAAGAAAAATGACTTGAATTTCCATTTTCTAAGATGACATCGTCGAGAAATAGTTCAGGAGCTAGGAATCAAGATGAATTATCCTCAACTGCAAGATGAGCTAACCCTGTCAACATGATGAATATCGTCGCTCCCAAGCAATCGGAAACCAAAGAAAGGAACATTGTATTTCACGATAAGAGCAAAATCCAAGAAGTATGTTTGACATATTTCGGTAGTTCATGCAACTCTGTCGACAATCACTAGCAAGAAACTTTGATGAAATAATCGAAGGTTTCAGAGATTTTAAGAAACATATGATCGAGTTCTTGAAAATTATTTATTTTCAACCCACCCAAGTTATACGACACCCCTTATGCACAACAAGCTGAAGAATAGCTAATCAAAATTGAAAGGATTTTTTCAGTTCTTAACTATTCTAAGGAACATAAAGTGAACTTTGTAGTGTATTAGTTCGAGATAGCAACATATCATTGGTGGAAAGTCGTGGATCATCGGTGGAAGAAAATCAACACTCCCAAAATACAGACTATTTTTGTAATGCCTGAAGTAAATATCACAAGTTGTTGATTTAGTAATGTGAGATTACTAAATAATTAATGATTTTAAAGAATGAAATATGACATATCTTGGTCCTATGAAGTCCAAATGATTTGAAATTTGGATATAACGTAGAAAACTCAAAGATATAGAAGTTTCATGTTTTGAGTTTTGGGAAATTTGGTCATTTGACTGGTCCAAAGAGATATACCAGTGTTAAAATGTTAAATATTATTTATTATATTTTATTTTATTATTTTATTAATATAATATAATATAATATTTAAAAAAAAGTAATAAAAAAATTAATTAATTAAGACGATAAATTTGAAACTCTTCACGTGAGTTTCCTTCATTTTCGGCATAACATTGTAATAGAGGGATTGGGATTTAAGAGAGAAAATATCATTTTGATTTTCGGTTTATCCAATCGACGAACCGACTTCAGTTTTGGAATCGTTGACACGAGGTCTTCGATTTGAGGTATAAATTTTATAGTTTTGGTGATGTTTGAAATTCGTCGATTTCTGGATTAAATCTGATAAATTGTTAAATCATACTGAAATTGAAGATTGTTGAGTAGTGTATGATTTTGACGAAGTAGAGAAGATTATTGTGTTATTGTTTTGAATTATTCCTAATTTATTATAATTAGGGATTTTAATCGTTGAGTTGACATTGGAGAGTTGTTTGTCAGTTGTTATTAATTCTGATTATATATTCGGAGTCTACGAAGTATAGGCTACACGTTGATATAAAATTTTCGTAATTTGACGGATGTTGTAAAATAGCCTATTATTTGAAGTTAATTAATTAGGGTGTATTTGATGGTAGTATTGTGAATCAAATACACCAGAATATTAAATTGTTGAACAATACGAATTTATAATCGAGTTTTATATTTTGTTGAATTAATTGTTGTTGGGCTATTTGATATTATATGTTGAGGCTGTTATTATTGTGTTGATACGGTGACAATGATCTGATATTTTCGTGGAATTATTTAGATACATCACAAGCCTCGGAATCAAAAAAATAGCCAGATTTTATATATACTTGATTATCAGGTACGTGTTGACGTACGAGCATATGTTGTTATTGTTTAGTATTGATGAATACTATTGCGTTGAACGATGATGAATCACCGGAATTGGGTGATTTGATATTATATTTGTTGTTGTTTATTATTGTTGATATTGTTGACTATCGTTGTTGGGAGACGTCTCGTTGATGTTGTCACGTTGATGTTGTTCGTTCAACGATATTGTTGTTGCCGGAGTTGGGGTGCGACGTATCGTTGATGTTATTCGTTCGACGATATTGCTGTCGCCGGTGTTGGGGTGCGACGTATCGTCGATGTTGTTGTTCGTTCGACGATATTGCTGTCGCCGGTGTTGGGGTGCGACGTATCGTCGATGTTGTTGCATTGTGATGTTGAGATTGTTGTTGGCTGATTGTCCAGAAACGGCAAAGGGGGTATTTCTATTATGATTTCAGTTATATTTTATGTTGTAATATAACTGTTATGTATTACGACGATGATTGTTGTATATGCTCACCTTTGAGGGCTGTTTCTGTTGGGCAGGTTACATGACTATGCGTGAGACAGGATAGTGGTGAAGGACTAGGTGTGTCTAGTCAAACAGTCCTGTAGTTGATAGTAGATAGAGACAGTATAGCTTATTGTCTTATTTGAGTTGTATGTGTGCATTTATTATACTGTTTCTGTTACACTGACGTAGATAGTGTGGTGATTGCACTATTTTGTCGTATATGCATTATATTATTACGTCGTCGAAAAGAAAAATTTTATGGATATGACGTCACATGTTGCATGATTACGTGGCGAAGTTTGGGGTGCCACAATTTTTTTGCGGGATTTTGAGGCCAAATACGTCACCCAATTAATACTTAACATGCGAGAATGCAAATTCATGGAACAAGTTTAAGGTTCTTTAACCGTGGGACAATACGAAGCGAAATTCCACTGTTTGCTTCATTATGCTCCTCATTACCTAGGAGATGAGGTAAGAAAGACAGAGAAATTTGTGAAAGCCCTCAACCTTGATATTCGATGGGCAACTTTATCTGTTGAAGCCTCAAATTATATATCCGCTGTCAACCAAGCATTTCGCGTGGAGGCATAGATTTTGTGAACTCCTTCACTAAAATAGACAGATCCACTCTCCTTACTTAATTAGTTGTTAAGCTAACTTCTACATCTTCCATCATATGATATTAACTTATAAACTTCTGTATAAGCAATATGTTTGATATCTATCGAACTACAATCATCAATTCAACTCCTTGAACTTGACTATCTCAACGGAAACATAATCTGATACTTGTGTGACCCTCAATAGTTTATGGATATAGCTATCCACGGGTTCACGATTTTATGTAATTCAGAATAACATTTATTCTTATTCGGGCTTACCCTAAATAATCACATTCTTTTTATCAACTCATTGATGAAGAATGTCAGAACTCAAGTCTGATTGCACCCATCGAATCATATTAAGAGAGTCTAGTAGCATCGCTTCATGATCTTCTAAGTATTACTGATAGTTTCTGCAAGAACTTTAAGTTACGATTAGCGTACAATATGGTTTCTTCTACTCATATATCCCGATCGAATCTGTAACAATTGATATATCGAGAGTTATAAATTAATTCGATAACGATAAGATATATATTTGAGTAATAACAGTGATCTGATATGTGCAACTGAGGAAACACTTTTCCAAAATGTACATTTTTACTCTGGCCAGATATTCCTTACACTATTAACTCATCAAATTATATAAGATATATTCACCCGTAGGCAAACGCCAAATCCCCAACTACAATTCATTGGATCCTACGTATTTTGAAACTACATCCAACCTCATCACCTGATGACCCCCTCAATGGAGTAGGTAAACATATCAAAGTACATGCTAGTCTGTAGAGCCTCTACGTTGTCCTGAGTCAAATAACTAATGTTGTACCACCATAAGTGTGGACTATTCCACTCGATAAGTGATAATCACTTGGACAGTCCGAGAGCGGGTTATGCAACGCATCATCAAATGATCATCTATCTGTACAAATGGACATCTTCATGTTAATGCCAATTAAACATATCGTTTACATCACAATTGATAGTTTCAAGCTCAAGCGACCTTTTATCTTTATTTTAGGTGGTTGGTTCGACTGCAAACGATACACTTTCTATTGAGTTTCATGATCTTATTTTACAAGGAGGCAGACCTCATGGTCTCTATTATATATTCAAAGACTTTATCTATATAGTTTGCAGGAATATATAGATAAATTAAATGTCACAATTTGATAAAACAATAAAATATTATTAAAATATAGATTGTTTTTAAGTAAAAGTCAACAAAGCCAGATCACAAGTTGATTCGATGGTCACCTACTCTAAAATCACACATATACAAAAAGGCAAAAACTTGTGTGAGACGGTCTCACGGGTCGTATTTGTGAGACGGATATATTATTTGGGTCATCCATGAAAAAGTATTACATTTTATGCTAAGAGTATTATTTTTTATTGTGAATATGTGTAGGATTTACCCGTCTCACAGATTATGATCCGTGAGACGGTCTCACATGAGACCCACTCATACAAAAATATCCAAAGAAGAAGAGTGGTCAAGTCTATGGAAAATCTCAGCGCCTCCGAATATTCGATCATTTTTGCGGCGACCGGTGCGTGACTTCCTACCTTATCGATTAAAACTTCAATACAGACATGACGAGTACCTTTTTGTTGTGTTATCAGTGAGTCAAGTTTTGAAAACAGCTGGCATGTGTTTATTGATTGCACATATGCAAAGGAACGATGGGCTGTGACAAACCTTTGTAGGTTAGTGACAAATTTTGCGAGAGGAGCTGCTTCTTTTTCGGATTGGTTGTTTGACTGTGAAGAAATGCCCTATCTTCAACTCTCGGTGTAACATAGATTAACCTACTCGACTGTGTTTCCAAATATTTATGCTCGTTTATTTTGTGGAGCATATGACACTATCGAAATGAAAAAAATCTGGAATGATACCTTTAGACCAACATAAAGCACTGTTTCGTTCAAGCACACATGATATCCTCACGAGCAGGGGCGAAGCTTATTAAGGCCCAGTGTGGGCTGCTGCCCACACTGTGCCAAAAAAATTTACTAGTATTTATAATGTGGGCCAAAAAATTAATAGTATTTATAAATATAAGTGGGCCATTTTTTTAAAAGCCCTCTAAAAAGAACTTGCTGAATCAAATGTGGCCAGGCTCGTTACCCATCAATTATCACGATTATTGAATCAAATGTGGCCAGGCTCTCATTCTTGGTTCTCCCATCTCCAAAGTGGCAAACAACAAACGGCAAACCCCATCTCTGTTTTTGCATTTGTCGTGTGATTTTACTAGACCCGATTTTAAATTTCCGAGTAACGTTCTAATCGACGCAGATCTGTGAGTTTCGGTAAGTGTTTTTTTAGAATATCATTGTTTGTTTATCGACAGATTGATTTTCTTACATGATTATTGTTTTGTGGTGATATAAATTAGGATTTCACATATACATTTAATTTTGGGAGAATCTAGTGTTGGCCTTTTTTATAGTTGAAGGCAAAGTCCAACCCAATTTGACAATTTCCAAATAACAAAACTAATGCACAAATTTTATTATGTGGAAAAGCTGTGTAAACATTTATTCTGTGGAAAAGCTGTGTAAATATATAAAGCTGTGTAAACATTTTTTTTATTTTATCAGGAAATCAATATTTACAATGCATAGATTTTTTAAAAGAAAAGATCCAGAACCAGAAGTACAAAGCATTGGAGATGTTAGGGTTGAAGAATTTGATTTCTCACAACTACCGGCAGATCCCGGACTTAGGACTCCAATTTGTGAATATAATGTTAATATTAGAGATCAAGTTCGAAGGGCATATTTGCAAAAAGGTCCATGTCAACCTTCAGGCTATGAATTTCCAAAAAGAAAATTTGGAGTAAGCCAATGTAGACGGTTCAATCCTTCATGGTTTAATGAATTTGGTGATTGGTTGGAGTATAGTGTAGAAAAAGATGCCGAGCTAAGGGAAAACAAGCGGGAGGGGAGGCTTTTGTTAATGAAGGATTCACAAATTGGAAGTGTAAAGTTAGGTTAAATATTCATGTTGGCCAGCATGACAGCGAACATTATAAAGCTCGAATGAATTGTGAAACTTTGATGAATCAAGATGAGCACATTCAATCAGTTTTGCACAAACAGTCAAAGCAAATGCGGAATGATTATCGTATCCGTCTCAATGCTTCAATTGATTGTATTTGCGACAAGGACATTCATTTCGAGGTCACGATGAAACTGAAAGTTCTCTTAATCCAGGTAACTTTCTTATCCAATTAGAATTTTTAGGTGCTCATAATAAAGAGATTAATGATGTGATATTGAAAAATGCTCCTAAAAATTGCAAGTTGACATCACCTGATATTCAGAAGGACATAGTGAGTGCTTGTGCCACTGAAACGATTAATGTTATTATCAGAGATGTTGGTGATTCATTGTTCTCTATTTTAGTTGCTGAATCTCGTGATGTTTCAACAAAAGAGCAAATGTCAGTTGTTATCCGTTATGTGGATAGTAGTGGACATGTAAATGAACGCTTTATCGGGATTGAACATGTTACCAGTACTACATCACTCTCACTTAAAGCTGCTATTGATAAGATGTTTTCTAGATATAATTTGAGCATGTCTAAGTTGAGAGGACAAGGTTTTGATGGAGCAAGTAATATGCAGGGTAAATTTAATGGTTTAAAAGCACTCATTTTAAAGGAGAACCCATGTGCATTTTACATACATTGTTTTTCCCATCAGCTTCAACTAGCTCTTATAGCTGTGGCCAAGAAAAATCTTCCGATTTCTAATTTCTTTCATGTTGTTGGTGATGTGTTAAATGTTGTTGGAGCATCTTGCAAACGTTTTGATCTTCTTCGAGAGAAACATTCAGATTTTATTGTCGAGGCATTGGAGAGGGGTGAGATTTCAAGTGGCCGGGGACTTAATCAAGAAACTACCTTCAACGTGCTGGGGATACACGTTGGGGGTCACATTACAATTCTTTGATAAGCTTGATTTCCATGTTCTCTGCTGTCGTTGATGTGCTTGAAATAATTTCAGAAGATGATTCCAGTTCTCCTGATCAAAAAACTGAAGCATATAATTTATTGGAGTCAGTACTTTTATTTGATTTTGCATTCAATCTACACTTGATGAAACATGTCTTAGGAATTTCGAGTGAATTGTCGACAGCATTGCAAAAAAAAGATCAGGATATTGTGAATGCAATGGATTTGGTACAAATATGCAAACACCGACTCCAAAAAATGAGAGATGATGGTTGGGATTCATTTTTAGAAAAGGTTCACCGGTTTTGTGAGCAACATTACATTGATGTTCTCAAAATGGATGATATGTTCACACGTTGGGCACCACGTGGTCGTCCCCATCGTAATCCACCAGAAGTGACAAATTTGCATCATTATCGTGTGGATTTATTCTATGGTGTTATCGACATGCAACTTCAAGAGTTAAATGATCGTTTCTCAGAGGCAGGTACAAAGTTACTCCTTTGTGTAGCTTGTTTGTGTCCAGAAAACTTGTTTTATGCTTTTAACAAGAAAAAATTGATGCAACTAGCTGAATTTTAGCCACAAGATTTTTCAAGATTTGATCTCCTCACACTTGATGATCAACTTGAAACTTATATATGTGATATGCGTTCTAACAAAGCATTTTAAGGATTGAAAGGACTTGGTGATCTTTCAGAGAAGTTAGTTATGTCAAAGAAAAATATGGTGTACCCATTGGTTTATAAGCTTTTGACATTGGCATTAATTCTACCGGTGGCAACGGCGACAGTAGAGAGGGTGTTTTCTGCCATGAGAATTGTGAAAGACAGTTTGCGCAATCGAATGAGTGATGATGATAGTCTCATTGTCTATGTAGAGAAAGATATATTTCTCACCGTTGATAATGAATCTATTGTACAAAGGTTTCAAAATATGAAGACTCGAAAAGAACAATTGTAAGGTAGTTATTTGTGATGTTTTATGATTAAAAGATTTTTTTTGTTTTATTACTTATAGCATATCATAGCCTACACTGAATCAAAATTCTAGCTCCGCCCCTACTCACGAGGACAATGGTAAGTTGCAGTCGATCCGCCTAACTAGTCCGTTTTGCCCAATGCTAGTTTCTTCCATGGAATTTCTCTCATTCTAAATAAATTTATCCATTTATCTCACGAATCATGCATAATTATCCACTTCTTTCTCCGATCATCTACAAATTATTTCAATCTAATACGCATATTTAAACTTCAGTTTTTTTAAGTAAAAAAGTATTTATTTGTTTATTATCCCACGCCAAAACTTTAATATAAAAATAAAACTTATAAAAAAAATTTAAACCTCCACACATGATGATTAACTTTTCAGTAGCCAATTTCCACTATTATTTTTACAATACCACAATTCGCGGTAAAATCCAAGGTTCTAAAGAGCTTGAAGTGCCCCGAAACGCGGATGTCGAGTTTTAAGCTTTTCAAGTTTAAACGAGATTAGCACAGACTTAAGCGTGAAAAAACCTTTTTTTATCTGTAATATAATTGTAATTATCTCAAATCAATAAATATATAAAATGATACATAAATATGATAAGTTTAAGTCTGATGCATTAATTCTCATATTTATACAAGCATAAAAATTCTCAAAATTACAATCTTTATTTGTTTTTGCATCTAGACCACATTAAAAAAATGATAAATATTTGTCAAATCATTATCATATACTTAATTATAATTAAAATTTAAAAATAAACATCTAAATTATAAACTCAATTTATTATTTTAAAATAAAAAGACATACATTCAAAATAAAAAAAAAAACTAAAAATAAATAGATGAGATTAACTGTGTTTAAACACACTTAATTAAAAGTCTTAATTACGCTTAATTCGTTCAAACTACCGTTTAACTATTTTTTTTTCGCTTTTCTTCGAAGTATGACATTTTTGTCAAGCTTTAAGTTTAAGCACGTTTAAGCAGAACTTGTTAGTGTAAAATTTGGAAATTCTGCAATATCAAATAATGAATTACATTTATGGATATTAAATTAACTAAATTAATGACATCACACTCATGTCAACACAAGTCTATGTAAAAATTTATTGCGTAATAAATAATCAACCATTAGGCTTAAAGCACAATCCCAATTTCCCACTATACCGCAAATTACAACATATGATGTGTGGATGTCGACACTGTGAGAAATATCGTTTTCAAAATGTGTTTAATTGTTGAAAATCGAAGGGATTTTGTTTTTTTGACAATAACGTAAGATGTTATTACATATATATGAAATAAAAATCGCAATATTAGTCACCTCACTCGGCAATTTCGGTTTCATATATGGATAAATTTAATTTTGGTCTTCGATTTTTGGTATTTTTTACAATTTTAGTCATTATTTATAAGACACTGACGTGACATATGTGCAACACTAATGTGACTCTGACATGACAATGTGTGCAATTTCATATTAATGATTTTGACGAAAAACGAGTAAACTTGTCAAAAATTATAATATCGCCACCAAATTTGTGAAAAAATAAATATATGAGTGGGTTTCATGTGAGATCGTTTCACAGATCTTAATCTGTGAGACGGTCAATACTACCAATATTCACAATAAAAAGTAATACTCTTAGCATAAAAAGTTATACTTTTTCATTATTAACCCAAATAAAAAATCTGTATCACAAATACGACTCGTGAGACCGTCTAACACAAATTTTTGCTTAAATATATGGTCGATATTTTTTTATTAAGACCATGAACGGACATACGCGAGAAACACGAGAAGGAAAATTGAAACTCAACTAACGTTTTGTTGTTTTCGGACAAGGAAACTCAATAAATCAACTGCTATTCAACACCCGTGTGACTTCTTTTCTTTAGAGCCCACTCTCCCAAAATTCCAAGCCCTCAATTCTCTCCTCCGAGGGGGGGTTTTTTTTCTGATGAAGCATTGAGAGATTTTGATCGTCTCGATTTCGTTCGCGATCAGCAATGGATTTCCGGAGCAAAAAACTCATCAATGACCCGAACGGTAACGAAAATTTCACGCGGTTTGCGTTTCCTCCGTTGTGTATTCCTGCATTTGCGTTTTGTTGATTCGTCGTTCGATTTTTGTTTATTGTTTCTTTGATGAATTCGTCTCTGTGGACGGATTGAGCGTGTGTACGTTCGAATGAAGGATTATTGACTTTGACTTTGGTTTATGCCGGGGACGAGAATTTGTGGATTATGTTTTGTTGATCTCTCGATTTTGTTTTTCGTTCTCTGTGACTTTTCATTTGATTCGTGGGTATTTTGTTCTGCTGGTTTTATCTCGTATTTAACACTGGGCGTACTACTTCTGATACTTGGGGTACAACAGCTGTTTTTAGAGCCGTCCGGTGTTTTTGCATGAGATGATTACGGCGGTAATGGATTATCATGTTTGTTAGTATTTAGTTTGTGGTACTCTTTTAATCCCTTCCTACTCTATGGATGGTGATGAAATAATAAAATGCACGTCCTACTACACTTTTAGAAACGTGTCAATGGATGTAGGAATGAGTATAGGATTTGGAAATGTGATTCATGTTCCTTGGTTTGCAGATGTGGTGACGGAGTTCATTGAAGGTCTGGTGGAAACTTATCCAAGGTTACAGTATTTGGACGGGTTTCCTAAAGTAATTTCTATTCTATTTTGGCAATAGTCAGCTTGAATTGTTGTCTTACATGCTTTCAGCTTTATCTAATAGCATGACTCATGTGCGTGGCAAATATAGGTAAAAGTTGTTTTACGTGCGGATATTTCTGCTGCTACATACGACAAAGTTGCCGTCATATCAGGTAAGATCTAATTAACTATTTTGTTTTTATTATATTTGGTGCTGCCACCATAAAGATATCAGGAAAACGAGTTATTGTCCATTCTAAACTCTTGTCACGCCTGAATTGGGTTAGTTTTTTAAAAGGATAGTATGGATGCAAAACTTGAGTTTATGCTTTGTCAGGCGCTTTTACCAAATAATAACAAGTGTTTCACTGTAGGGGAAATTTTCTGGTAAGGTTTTTCCCTGCTGGGAAATTTTTACAGCTTCATTGGAACATTGTTTTGTTTTTCTATCGTTGACACGTCTGCTAACATCTTAACGCATGGGTTTGAATTATTATCTTTCTAGTTGTATGAACCAGATGAAAATTACTAAATTCTTGGCACAGGAGGTGGAAGTGGTCATGAGCCTGCTCATGCTGGATTTGTTGGAGAAGGGATGCTGACAGCAGCAATCTGTGGGGATGTTTTCGCGTCTCCTCCTGTTGACTCCATTCTTGCAGTATGACAGAGTTCTAATTATTTATAAAATGAAAAAGAAGTTTTATAAATTTCAGTTATTTTCTTTTTGTGATAGTTTTTAGATTAACACGCTACATTTTTCACGCCAGGGAATTCGAGCTGTGAGTGGTTCTATGGGATGCCTTTTGATTGTCAAGGTATCTCACTTGTTAACTTTTGGATACTTTGCTCTATCTTTTTTCTACTTGTACAATTTTTTTTTATCGTGATCGAGCTTTGTTTTTTTTTTTTTTTTGGGATAGAAAACTAAACTTTATTATAATAGTAGAATGCTTTACAATAGACGCGGGTGACTAATTCGCAAGAAGCGTTACAAGAGAACTTGTTATGGCACTATCACACTATCATCATGACCATGCAAATTTCTAATCCTTAACTATGTCTAAGATACATAAATGTTTATACTCTGGCAACTTAGTCGTCCAATTACGACTCTGAATTTTATTTTCTCCCAAACTTCGTCCACGGACTCCGACACATCTTCGGATATTCTGTTATTTCTTTCCAACTATATCGACCAAAATATGCAATGAGTTATCATATACCAAAAACTCGAGAATCTTTTCGCTATGAGACACCCTGACTCCATAATAAATAGGTCTCGTGCCTTCTTGGAGAATGTCCATTGAAAACCCAACTGTTTTAAGACTTTCATCCAAATGCCACTCGAGAAATAGCAGTGCACCAATAGATGATCCTGATTCTTCTCTTGCTTTCGGCATAAACAACGCCATTGCAGGCATAGAACGCAGGCCGGCCACCTTCTTTGCACTGAGTCACATGTGAGCAGTTTCCCCATAGCCACGATACACGAGAAAACTTGAACCTTTTGCGGGACGGGTACTTTTCAAATATTTTGAAAATAGGAGAATAAAGGGAAATTTGAGATCGGGAAAAAAAATTGCAAAAAAGATCGAACAGAAAACAACCCGGAGGGATCCCCCAACCAAACTCTAAAATCCTCGATACCCAACTCCAACTTGACTGTCTCTAATACCTCTCAAAGAGTAGTGAACTCACCTACCTAAACCTCATTAAAATCTTTTCTAAACCTCACATCCCATAAAACTGAAGAATTGACTCTGTTATCGACAACATCTATGAAATTACGGATAGGTTTGTTGGTTAAAGTGAATATCTGAAACAAAGATGGAAATCGATCTTTTAACGACGCCCCCTCCCAAACATCCTCTCAAAAACGAATGATATTACCTTGTTTGAGCACCGTCCTAATCAATTGATGAAAAGCCAAGTAAGAACGAGAGATAAATTTCCAAGGGCTTCTGAATGTCGAATCCCCGCCAACCCCATGTCCCACCCATTGTCTTGAAGACCATAAATGCTCTTAACTACTTTTTTCCACAACGCCCCCTTTTCCACTGAATATCTCCACCACCATTTTCCAAGAAGAGCCTTATTCCTCAAGCATATATTCCCCAATCCCAGTCCTCCTCTGTCCTTCGGTTACACACTTGCTCCCACCCGACAACATGACACTGTTTCTCCCCATCTGCTCCGTCCACAGAAAGTTCTTCATCAACATTTCCATTCTTTTTGCCACCCAATTGGCACTTTAAAGAGAGACATGAAGTAAGATGGCATCGCGCTTAACACGGCCTTTATCAAGGTCAGTCGTGAGTCGACCCCTCATTGAGATGAACGACTTTTTTCAACTCGCTAATTTTTTGGACATTTAGATATCACAGGTTCCCAAAAGTCCAAATTTGTTGGATTACCTCCCAAGGGTACCCCCAAGATACTTAATCGGCCACTTTTCTTTCTTGCACCCAATTCTTTTTGCCAGATAATCGACCACCTCTTCCGAAAAATTCAATCTCAACACAACACTTTTTTCCAGATTAATTTTCAACCCGAATTGGTACCGAACAATTTGAGTATTTCCACTATTGCCAACACATGCCTCTGTGAGTTTGCGAAGAACATGGTATCATCCGCAAATCGAATATGCAAAATTTCAATTTTTTCTTTCCCTACTTCGAGCCCTCTTACTTCATTCACTTCCCTGGCCTTGTCTACCATCCACCGCCCCAAACCATCGACGACGAGGTTAAAAAGGAACATGGATAATGGGTCTCCTTGTCTTAATCCTCTCTCCCCTCTGAATTTTCCACACATCCTTCCATTAATAAAGATTGAAAAAGAAAAATTAGAAACTCACCCTCTAATCCACCACCTCAATCTATCATCGAATCCTTTCTTTCGTAACACAAAGTCTAGAAATCTCCAATCGACGTTATCGTACGCTTTTTCTAAATCAACTTTAAGCACCCAGCCTTCCTTTTTCTTACGTCGATATTCTTCCACAATCTCATTCGCGATAAGGCAACAGTCGAGAATCTGTCTTCCTTTAATAAAAGCACAATGGTTCTCCGCAATTGTGTCACTCATGACTTTCTTCAATCTACTTGTCAAAACCTTAGTCAATATCTTGTACAAGTTCGTTATCAAACTAATTGGTCTGAAGTCATTGATCTTACTCGCTTCATTTTCTTTGGAATGAGGCAAATGTAGGTTTCGTTTGTTATTTCATTAACATATACCATCTTCAAAAAATTCAACAAACACCTTCATTAAATCCGCTTTGACTGTATCCCAATTATTTTGAAAGAAAGCCAATGTGAAATCGTCAGGCCCTGGAGCTTTAGAACCATCGCTATCAAACACCGCATTTTTAATCTCTTACTCCACGAATGGTGTCTCCAACTCCTCCGCATTAATTCTCCCTGAAGGACTCCATTCCAAACATTAAGACCCCCCTACCCCATCAAAACTCCCCCCCCCCCCCCGCGTCCGATTTCCTATACAAATTCCTGCAGAAGTTACTAATTTTTTCTTCAATCTGTCTCTCCTCAGTAATCACAGACCTATCTTCCCACTCCACTTTCTCTATCAATGCTATGTTCCTTCTATTGTTGAATAACGAATGGAAGAATTTAGAGTTATGGTCCCCTTCCTTGAGCCATTTGACTTTAGCTTTTTGACTTTCTATTTAGAATCTTCTAAATGACACATTTTCCAACTGGCACCTTGCTTCCCTTCTTTCCTCGTTTAGCGTTTCCGACCAAACACCACCAGCCTCTATCTCTCCCAACTGATTAATCTTACTGGTCAACTCCTTAAGCCTGACGCCCACATCTCCAAACACTTCTCTGTTCCATTTGGATGCCTCAACTTTGATATCTTTCCATTTTTTCATATGAATATATAATTGCATTTACATGGAAATTTCTCCAAGATTTTTGTATGCTTACTTCCTCAAGAAATACAAATGATCTATTGCACAGTATCCCATTGTTTACTAAGTTTTTTAAGGAGTGCATATAACTTACTGTCCCATTACAGAATTACACGGGCGACCGTTTAAATTTTGGTTTGGCCGCTGAGCAAGCTAAATCGGAAGGTTATGCAGTGGAGGTATGTGTTTATGTGAACTTACTCCTAATGACCATTCATTCTAAACATTGGGATTTAGTATTTTATATATCTGATTAAGAAACATGCTCAAATTTGTGTTCGCAGATGGTTATTGTTGGTGATGACTGTGCTCTACCACCTCCAAGAGGCATAGCTGGGCGAAGAGGGTTAGCCGGCACTATTTTTGTTCATAAGGTTGATCCACTCCCCTACCTTTATCCTGCCTATGCTATCTTTCCTAACGTGTAATAGCGTTTGCTTACCTCCACATTTCTTGTCTATTTTGCCACTGTTGATGTGGGGGTGAAATTCAGTTGTGTTATCTGTATAACACTTCATTCGTTTTCTTTGTTTCACCCTTTTTCGTCGTCTAATGTTCTTACCATTGACGTCAAGCACGTGTATACTGGCCATGCATATCGGGTGATTGCAAATTTCTTCTTTTTCCTCTTAATTGTGTTTGAGCCACGTCCTCCTCAAGTTTCATAGATAAAGTTGGCATTAATGAAACAAAAATGCCCTATCTTTGTTCCTGTCATTATGAGCCACATCTCTCCAAGTTTCATAGATAAGGTTGACCTTTATTGGAACAAAATGCCCTTTTTCTCTTTCCTATCACTGCTGAGTACTTATCTCTATATTAAAACATAAATTTTTCTTTAGTTTATTGTATCGACTTATGAATTGTCTATCTAGCAATGGTGAAAAGGTTAAAATAATTCATTGAATGTTACCTCCGATGTTGCTTTAGTCACTATTTTCCATTTACTGTACTAATAGTTAAGAGATTTTTTTCTTTTCTTTTTCTGTTCAAGAGTGAACAAGTCCTTTGAATTATTTAAATTTGTGGATGCTAATTAAATGGAAAATCATTCAGTATTTGAGAAAATCGGACATAAATTTTAGAATCTCTTAATTGAATCAACACATGTGAGAATAAAAACATTTTGCAAGTATACTAGTATTTGATATGGGAAACTCTATTCCATCTCTTGTTCTTATGTTGTTATTTCCGTGAAAATGTTTAAAGTACTTTTTTCGCTATTTTTTTTCAACCACAACCTTGTTGAAGATGACCGAGTTTGTTCTTACCGAATGAAACCAATTATTATTTTGCATGCAACTCCATTGTTTGTAAATCTTATTGCAAATTACAGGTTGCTGGGGCAGCAGCAGCAGCTGGTCTCTCTTTAACCGAAGTTGCTGCTGAAGCTAAACAGGCATCAGAAATGGTTGGCACAATGGGTGTTGCATTGTCGGTTTGCACGCTGCCAGGTCAAGTCACACCAGATCGTTTAGGGCCTGGAAAAATGGAGCTTGGTCTTGGAATTGTAAGGGATTACTTTGATTATGACTAATAATGTATGTTACTTGAGGTGGAAAGCCTTTATTATTTTTAACTTATCAGTGTATTCAATTCGATAATTCAATTATGCCAAGTTGTTTGTTGAATTATTAAAAATTGTTATGCAATTTTTTTATTGCTGGTGTTTGAATTTAAAAGGTCATGCATCGTATAACATGTGCTTCTGCATCGTATAGCATGTGCGTCTTAGTATGACTCCACATATGTTTATTTTATTTGTCAAATTGAACACCTATTGAACATTTTTACTTAAAAGAAACTCCTTACAAATAAGCATTGCTGCATATCACTGGAAATTGATGTTACTTATTCTGTACATTTCTTTCAGCATGGGGAGCCAGGGGCTGCTGTGGCTGACCTCCAACCTGTAGACATTATGGTCTCTCATGTCCTGAAGCAGATATTGTCAACCGTATGTTGTTATTTTTTGTACAACATTGAAATCAATTCATATGACAAATCAACTAGTATCCATCTACCACATTGAGCACTTAGTGCTGGACAACATGAGGGGGTTATCATGTAGAGTAAATATGGAAAACAATTTTTTAATTATCAGCGATCACATGCACATGCCGCATAGTTTATGGAAATTCATGGAAGACAAAATATATACATTTCAGTTGGGTGGCTTTAACAAAGTCACAATTTTCCTTTTTCCTCTTATCGAGTGGGGATTAGGATTAAGATTGTTACACGCGCGCGCACACACATTATGCACTTTAACTGATTTCATGAATAACTTTGTTTTACTTTGGGTGTGATTATTTTGATATATTGACAGGAAACAAACTATGTTCCTATTACACGGGGCAGTAGAGTTGTTCTCATGGTTAATGGGTAAGTCTGTACTTCTATGTGACTTATTTCTCTATGTGATTTACGAGCATCTTTGTTTTCATTCTGAAAATATGTGTCTTATGTTAAGGTCTCTGCTTAATTTTCCATGCATTCATCTTCCAATGAATGCCCGTTTTCTTTCATTTTTATGTTTTTGATTTTTCGTTTTTCATTTCTCTGGATTGCAGGTTAGGAGCCACTCCTCTGATGGAACTTATGATCGCAGCTGGAAAAGCTGTTCCCGTGTTGCAGCTGGAACATGGATTGGCAGTTGATAGGGTCTATACTGGGTCTTTTATGACCTCTTTGGATATGGCAGGTATGTATGTGCTCGCCAAAGTTTACTGTTATGAAAAAAGTTCACTTCTTATTTTGTTCTTTGGCAGGATTTTCAATCACAGTGATGAAAGCAGGCCAAAAGATTTTGAATCGATTGGATGCCCCAACGAAGGCCCCAAATTGGCCTGTTGGTGCTGATGGTTAGTACCATATTGTTGCATTGTGGATTTTCCGTTCTAGATTTTTACTGCTGCTGGACAATATTGTTGATTGTCAATATGTCTGCATTTCCCTTCTTTGGCAAAGTTACTATATTTCTTATGTAGTTCGATCTCTCTTGTAGGCCGCCCACCCGTTAAAATTCCCGTTCCTCTTCCTCAATCTCGTTCAACAAAGAATGATGAGGTATGTGAATCTAATGTGCTTCTATTGATAAATACAATGCTGTGTCTGTCGATAAATACAGTGTTGAGAATGATTGAACTGTTCTTGAGATATTGCCTGCAACCAATGCAGTATCCCTTCCTGGATTTATCGACCATATTGGTCTTATCTAAGTCATTTTGGGGCTATTTGTGGTCCCTGAAGTCTATTTTCCCCCCCCTCCCCCCCCCCCCCCCCCCCCCCCCCCAAATTGTCTTATTTTGTGCTGTTCAGTCTTGCAAAACAACATGGTCTTTGGGGAATTATCTTCATTGATTCTCATTGCTTTCACTTTTTTCTCAGTCATCGAGTCGTCCCGAACAGCTAAGTCCTCAGGGTTATATTCTTGAAATGGTTATCGAAGCAGCAGCTACCGCAGTTATCAATCTCAGAGACAGCTTAAATGAATGGGACAGCAAAGTTGGTGATGGTGACTGTGGATCAACTGTAAGTGCAGGAAAAATATTTCCCTTATATTTTTTTAGACCATGGTTTTAGTTTGTACTTTAGTCTGATTTCTTGAGATGTATTAGATGTTTAGAGGTGCATCAGCCATTCTTGAAGACATGAAAAAATAGTGAGTTTCCACTTGCTCATTTACCTTTCTTGCTTATACGATCATTTACCTTTCTTGCTTATACGAGCAGTGAGTGTGATTATAAACATAACATTCTGTTGCTATTGTATTCTTGGCCATTGGATTTTTTTCATAATTGATTCTTCTTTATAAGGTTTAATGATTACGAATATGGAGTTTTATTATGATGCCTTTTCATAACATGATCAAGGTACAAACCACATCTCATGTGTGGATATGGAAAAATAAAAGAAATCATGGCATGGACCTGTTGGGAATACATGCTTATACATCAAAGAGAGTTGGTTATTGGTATAACATGTGATGGGAAATGTTGGATCACATGTAAGGGGAAAATTGTTTCATGTAAAAAAATGATAAAGGAAAGCATAATAGGAAGTTTTTTTTTTTTAAAAAAAGTGTAATAGGCGGCAACTGTGAAAACATATTGGTACTGTAGAATATGACCTCTCTTTGTTTTTGGTCTACAAAATTGTTCTTTGAAATTGTATTCCAGAAGCGAAAGTATCTTAACCCTCTTGAACTTTTGACACTCCTGAATGTTTTCTACTTGGCTTTCATTTGAATGGTGCCTCAGTGACATATTTGATATGTAGTTTTTGCCTCCGAAATGTTCTCTAGTTTTTGTTTCGCTTTATTCTTTTTCTTCCAAATGGTCCTCTAGTGGCAGATGTTGAAATGCGATTGGTGTCGAATAATGCTATTCATTGATTGCGTTTTTGTTATATAATTGATAATCTTTATATCTTGTATTACCTTTGGTGGTTATGCGCGCGGTCTGTAACTTGAAGCAAAATGTTTTTCCTTTATTCAGTTATTATTTATTAACATAGAGTGCACACTTCTAAATTTGGTTGAAGAATGTGGCTAATTTATTAAATATGATCTTGCTGCCCTTAAATCCAATCATGTTCTTCCATTGCTTATGTAACTTAACTGTTCCAGTTATCCACTGAACGATCCTGCAGAGACAATCAAAGAAACTGGATCTTCTATTAGAAAAGTCATGGGAGGAACTAGTGGCATCCTGTATAACACTCTCATTCTCTAACCTAAGCTCTTTGTGCAACTTATTTATTGATTTTTGCTGAGAACTTCTAGTTAAAAGTTAAAACAATTCTTCTGTCTCAAAAACAGATATGACATATTCTTTAAGGCGGCATATGCTCAGTTGAAAGCGGATTGTAATCCAGTCATTACACCACTAAATTGTAAGATGATTTGGAATTTAGTCAGGCTTTTACTCGTGAGTTGGTGTATCTTGCTCTATCATTAACCATAACTCGTGATTTAGGGGTTAATGCTCTTGAAGCTGCTATTGCTGCTGTCAGTAAATATGGAGGTGCCAGTGCTGGCTACCGCACGCTATTGGATGCTCTTATTCCGGCATCCTCCGTACTTAAGGAGGTTTGAGCCGACAGATTTTAGGCGAGCCCTTTTTAAAACTGATATTTAATTAATACTGTAAGCTTCATGAACAGAAATTGACTGCTGGGGAAGATCCCGTCGATGCCTTTGTTGTCTCAGCTGAAGCAGCAGTTGCAGGTGCTGAGTCAACAAAAAGCATGCAAGCACAGGTGACGTTCTTGATTCTTCACATGTTCTTTTAATATCATTCGATGCCATGATGACATTGAAGGAGAAACCATTTTAGACGCAATATTTGATGGCTTCAAAGTAAAAATATTGGTGGAAGATATTTTCATTTTCAAACGCCATTAACATAGCATTTACTAGATACAAAAAGCTTGGGTGCTAAATATAGGAAAAGAAGACAGCAATCTTCAACCATCTTTCATTTTGAAAAAACGCGGGCATGAATTGGTGGATCAGAATAAGCACAAATGTTTTTTCTAACGAAAGTTGTAGTAATCAACTTGTGATTTGTTTCAGGTGGGTCGTTCATCATATGTCTCGGCAGATATTCTTGCATCAGTTCCCGATCCAGGGGCGATGGCTGCAGCTTCTTGGTATCGAGCAGCAGCCTGGCTGTCAAGGATAAGTACCATGCATCGTGAGTGCAAATTTTTAGGTTTCCAGCGTTACGTCCTTCCGTCTCGTTTTTGTTCTCGAGGAGGAAATTGTGATGAGCATACTTTTGCTTGTTCTAACTACGAGCTTTCCGCTTATGCTGTTACTGCATAAAGCCGAGATAGCAGTATCATTTATCGTCGTACAAAAATTGTAATACCATCCACTATGTACTCTTGACTTCAAAATTTTTGATGTCATAACAACTATTTTTGTTTCTATTACTTAAAAAATCTTACTTATACCCGACCCTAATATATATATATATATATATATGATTTTTCGGTTTTGATGTTAATTCTAATATGTTTTTGTTGAATAATATATGAAAAAATTGTTATATAGGGTTGATGCTATTATGTAAAATAACGATGTTATGATAAATTATTTATAATATTTTGTTATTTTTTTTATAATGTTTAATTAGTTAATTTTTATATTAAATTTTTATTCGTTATTGTTATCTACCAAATATTCATAGCTTATTTGATATAATTCAAATACCAGAAATACAATTATAAGTGGTAATATGATACTTGAGTAGTATATAAATATTCAATTATCTGATGGGTATAAGGATGTGGATGAAATTAAATACCCATGAAGATGAAGATGTAATAAATGAAGATGAAGATGGAAGATATGAAATCACACTCAAACCCAATCTATTGTCATACCTAACAAAAACGAGTCTTGATTTTTTACAACGCGGAATTAGATGTCTCTCTATAAAAGAAAAATAAAAAGAATTATGATAACCCCACATAACTTCTATCTTTCACTAAGTTATAAGTATTTTTAGAGACGATTTTATGAATTTATATCAGTGAGACTAGTGGACCTGATTTATATTTGAAGTTAAAAGTAATAATTTTTGACATAAAAATAATATTTTTTTTGAATCGGATTGAATATGAGTTTCATCTCATAAAATTGACTTTTCGTCAAATAAGAATTTTTGTGTTTAAAATTTTTTAAATCATATTTCTGATCCATTTTCATAATTATGATTTATGATCTTATTTTATATTAATATGAATCAAACTATTTTTAAAAAATAGATGAAATATAAAATATATTTAGAAAATAAAATACTATTAAAACACGCAATATTACACCAGAGCAATAGCCTTTCCTAAAATTTCATTTCCTTTTCAAAGAGGCAAATCTTACTAAGATCGCATTGTCAAGAGAATTTCACCTCGAAAGTCGCTACTTGCACTTTGCTCTACGTAAAAACCATTTCCAGAAAACCTTCGGTAGTGTAATTTTCTCCCCAATTGTGTTTCGGGAAGTAGAAAATTAGCAAGGGAGCGAATGGCCGAGCAGTTGACGGAGGAGCAGATCGCCGAGTTCAAGGAAGCATTCAGCCTTTTCGATAAGGATGGCGATGGTATACTGATTTTTTTTCTTCTCGATCGATCTATTCTCTGTAGTTCTGTTCGCTAATTTTTTGCTATAGATTGGTTCTCTTGTTTTTCAGATCTTTGCGTCTGATCGGTGAGTGAGAATTCATGAGTTGAATGCTTCTACAGCTTCGTTTCTGTTATTTTATACGTTATATTGGTGAAATGAGTGTTTAAAGTTGAGAGATTGAATGAGAAATGTGAGTTTATTATCTGTTTTTTCTACTTTTCCTACGCATGTTAGGCTATGAAATATGGATGTAACTGTAGCTTTAGGCTTCTTTTGGTTCATATGTTTGGTGCTGGAAAAAAACCCCGGAACAGAAAGATTTCAAGGTTTGAATAGTTGTGGCAAGTGATTTATGGGTTAACTATATTCATCGATTGAGTTGATTGATAGATGGATCAAGGTTTTCGAATTTACATTCTGTTATTCGTCCGGTTCTTAGTCTGGTCTCTTATCCTGTTGGCAGGTTTATGATGTAGGAAGTGTTAGTATTCACAGAATTATTGTTTTATCTTTGTTAACTGTCGTTAGAATTTGCTTAGTTTGGTCTGGGTGGAATTGGATCTTGATTCTTGTATTTAGTCGTGGATGCTAGCAACTATACATTCTCTTCGTTCAAGACTCAAGAGAATTGGTAGTTTCAATTGCATGTTATTTAATATATTCATGTGATAATGAATGCAAAAGACACATAATGTTCTTGGTTTGTAATTTTTTGAAGATCTTATGTACTCGTACCCATCTCTGGTATTATATATTCGATTGGGAAATGGTATTTTATGGACCTTATATGCATTTCAACTCTATTATTATTGAAAACGTGTAGTTTCATATAAACTTAAATCTTTTTGAAGGTTGTATCACGACTAAGGAGTTGGGAACAGTGATGAGGTCACTTGGACAGAATCCCACCGAGGCTGAACTTCAAGATATGATCAATGAAGTTGATGCTGATCAAAATGGTACCATTGACTTCCCCGAATTCTTGAATTTGATGGCTCGAAAGATGAAGGTGATTTTTCTTTCCTGTCTGCTTAACTTACTTTTGATCGAGGTTGATTTTGTTCGGGTATATTAATATGCTGTAAGCTGATTAAAAATGAGGTTTATCTATACTATTATATTAAGGATGAGCACATGATAGTAACTACCTAGGAGGACACCAAGTTTTTTTCCAATTTTACCCTTACATGATATTAATATTACACTTTTGTTTTTTGTTATTTTTTTTTTCAAATTTCAACACACGGTTTTATTTATTTTTTTTATTTCAACAATTTAAATATCAATTTAGTCACCCCATAAATTATCAAATTACACTTTAGTCCATTGATAATAATAAAAAAAATTATACACACGCATCGCGTGTGCGATGCGTGTGCATAGTCACTAGTGTATATGATTATCTAACATGGATTATCATTCATTTGGATAGCTGTTACATTTTAAGTTCTTTCATATTTATATGTGGGGAGTTACTGGTTTTACTGCCATTTATGATTGTTATAGCTCTTTCCATCTCCAAACTTTCATGTTTCTTTCTGTGCTCGTAGTGATAGTCAAATAGTTTTAGGATTTAACCACCAAGACCACTCTAGATATTTTATTGCTGCGTATGGGATATTGTATCGATTGTATGTTTGTGCTCATGCCATGCCGGTAAAATATATTTTATTTACTGAATAAAGTGACTTCATACTTAAGACGCTCTAACATTGAATTCGTAGTTAGCTGGGGTGAATATTTGATAGTGGTGAATGCACATCATCGAGTGTTTACTTTGAGATATTAGCGTCATGGAGAGAAATGTATACATTAGTGCCTTTGATAAATTCTGTGTTGTCCACTTCCTATAAAAAGGTGTAATAGAATATGGTTTTGGGGAAGTGAGAAACTCAATGATTCTAAATAATTGAGATTGGGTAGCAGATTCAAAATGTGATGAAGTACGAAATAAACATCCTGAGGAAACTAAACATCTTCTTTTTTTGTGAAGGATACCGACTCAGAGGAGGAACTTAAAGAAGCTTTCAAGGTATTTGATAAAGATCAAAACGGCTTCATTTCTGCTGCTGAGGTATTTCTATCCTTTAATCCACCCTCTCAGTTTCAGCTCGTGTTCAACTTTACCCATCAAACAAAGCTTTTGTCTCTTGATTCTTTTATCGTTATCTTTCAACATACACCTACTGTATCATACCAATCTCGCAGCTTCGTCATGTTATGACAAACCTTGGGAGAAGTTGACAGACGAGGAAGTCGATGAGATGATGCGAGAAGCTGACGTGGATGGTGATGGCCAAGTAAATTACGAGGAGTTTGTTAGAATGATGCTTGCCAAGTGATTTTTCGAGATTATATGGAATCTGGAGTTGAAAGCATTGGTTAATTGGGTACTACCATCTATCTGCCTACTATCTGTCTTATACGGCATTATCGTTTATGCTCTTCTGGACTTGAGCTATGAATTTAGCCTAGATTGTTAAGGACATATCAACCTCAATATCTGTTCCTTTGAAAACATTCTTCTGTTTACTTTTAAGTGCCTATGAATACCACTCTGTATTGTTTTTTGAATTTTGAAGTGAGGGGCTGATTTTATTTTCAATTCGGATGGTCGTCGTCGTGTCGAGTTCATAGGATTACATAAAAAAAAATACAAAAAACAAAATTAATAAAACTAAGCCTTACACTGTAACTTACCCACTTGTTTACGACGTGTTGTTTTTTTATTGTTGCAAACTTACTTTTTTTAGTCACGTCGAGCTTCGTTATCTACCAGCATGGCTACATGGCTAAACTTATCACAAGTATTATATTAAAATAAATAATGAGAAAAATGTTATTTTAATCCCCAAATTATGGGGTTCATGCATGGTTGTCTATGTATGCAGTCATTAAAGTTAAATCCTATACTACTATTTTATATCCTAATTTAGGTTAATTGGCAGTGAATCAAATTTCTAATTAAAATATTCGATAAAACATAATCACATATATGATTGCATAACTAAAATTGATTTACTCTGAAAAAAATATCACACGCCTGATTGAAGAACTAAATAGTATTCTGGGTACTCTTAGCAACATTTTCGTCGAAGTTGTTGCACAGAATTTGACTAATATACATTAGAGTGAAAATATCACACGCATGATTAAAGAACTAAATAGCATTCTGGGTAATCATAGCAACATTTTCGTTGAGGTCGTTGCACAGAATTTGACTATATAAATTAAATTCAAAGATTTATTCAATGTGCATCGACCGCAAATTTCTTGTCAAAAATAATACATTTTGGATGAGTAGTATAAAAACCAACGTCGTATCAAATGTCCGAGTCCATTCTAATAAATAAATTCACACAATAATAACTCCCTAATTAAAACCCATACTGATTACTACTTAGAGGTGTTCATCGGTCGATTCGTTTCGATTTTCGATTTTTTATTTCGGTTTTCGATTTTACAAAAATGGTTCGGTTATTTCGGTTTTGATACAATTATTTAAATTAATAAGATAAATATATTGTAAAATTAATATGTTATTTTTTTACATGATTTCTTAGTAAAATATTTAAGTATAAAGTCTAAATAAATTACATAAACAACAATCAACTAAATATTATTCAAATAATTCATCCGGTTTTCGTTTTGAATTTTCTATTTTTTCAATTTTATCCGAAATTTAAACACCCCTAATTATTACTAACATTGTCAGGAATCATGATATAAAATTAATATACAAACATGGCAAGAAAATAAAAGAAAAAATTATATCCCAACACTTTTCTAAAAATCTATTGTTCATCTGTAAGAGAAGATGCAGTTTCCAGCTGAATGAGAGGACGAGTTCTTGTGATTGTGCATCCAAACCTTGAACACTTTCCTGCTGATCCCTATCCCTCTACAGAACCTCTCGATTTCATCCTCTTCTTGATCTTTCCTCTGCAGCTTCCACCCCAGATTCTCCGCGAAGCCCAGCATTTTCTCCTTTTGCTCCTCCGAGAACTTGGTCCGGAACCTCTTCTTGTTGATCGAGGACTCCGGGGAGTACGGGATGGCGGCCGCCATTTGTCTGTCCGACCTCCCGCCGCCGCTGTAGTCTATGATCTCCCCCACCACCTGGCTGCGGTGGGTTGTGCTGTAGGTGACTTTTCGGTGGAAGCTACGGTGGCAGCCGCATGCAGCGCAGCTGAGTAGACCTCCCGGGGTGGTGTAGTCCGGCGTGAACTCCCCGCATCCGTCCGTCGCGTAGCTACCCAGGCTGGCTGCATGGTTTCTTTGGCATTCTCTGTATACTTCATTGCCACTGCTGTTGTCTCCTCCCTCCATGTATATATATATATATATATATATATATATATATATATATATATATATGTATGTATCCCTGATCCCTCTCCTCTCACACACACAAAGAAAGAGAAACGGTGTTTTCTTTCTCTAGTCTCACAGTTGAGATGGAGATGGAGATGGTGTATATAACAATGGTGTTTGTTGGGTATATAATTTGAAGATAAACGTGGTTGCAATGAATTCTACTGTTCCTGTTGACCTAACTCTTTTTACATTTTTTACCTTTATTCGCATCTTTTTTTGTGGAAATTCTGGTTGTACCATAAAAACCATGTTACTCGTGGAAACAAAACATAGCCTTCTATGTATGGAATTGAAAGAGTACATACTAGGTTTGGACATGGGATTAATGTTCGAAACGAACGATGAAATATTAGTTGATCATCGTGATTTTTTTATATGATATCTGATTCAAGACTTACCATAAATTAGAGTAATTTTCTAATATATTATTTTATATTTATATATATATATAATTTATCATATCACGAACCAAACGGTTTAGCCGTGAAAATAAAAATATATGTATGTGTCGATCTGTCGCTTAAATATTTCTTAGTTTCCAACTCAATTCTTTCTGTGATGTTTTGTCGGAGTTGGAGATTTTTTTTGGGTAATAAAGTAATTATTTATTATATAGGAGTGGGATTTATTATTTTTATATATCTCAATAAAAATGGATTTATTGTGGTATGCGACGACAAATCGATAATGGACAGCAAGATTTTGTAATTTTCTAATTATAAGAAACACGACTTTTCACAATCAATATCCCATTGTGTTTTTTTTTTTATTTTATTTTATGTATTATGTTATATTTGTGAGTATATAGTCTATGTGGCTTTATTATAGCCACTGCTTTTCTTTTTTAGAATTTTTTTTTGATAAGTTTAAAAATTTTGCACCAAATCTTTTCATATTTTCTTACATGAATAATTTATTTATTTATCTAAAGAAATTGAAATTAAAATATAAATAAAATAAATGTATTGTTTACTTGGTGATTTCATTGAGGGGCTATAATTTGAATGTTAAAAATCGATTGGTAAAATATATAAAGTTGTTTGATGTGAACGATGAGATCCAAATTTTTAGTACAATTTTCCATTTTATTCAAGTGTTACAATAATAATTGGAGTTTAAAAATGGTTATGATATCCTTCTCTTTCAATTAATCATCACATTTTTCATTGTCATATTTCACGAGCCAAATTGCATATTTTAATGGAAATTTACATAATATGTTGAAGATCCGAGAACTATAATTTGATCGTATCATATGAGAGGAAAAAAATTCGATAAAAAAATAAAATAAGATATAATATAGAATAATACATATAAATTATGTTAAAAATAGTTACTACTAATTAATATTTAATATTATCCTTTCCTTTTATGGATCTATATGGACACGTACACATGTCCCTAGTGTCATTATTATTATTATTATTATTATTATTATTATTATTATTATTATTATATTAGACACAATCCCATCATATCTTAATATTTATCTATCAACTTCACCACAATCAAAAATGGAAGCAATCATAAAACTAAGTAAAATTCTTTAAAAAAACACACCAAAAAGGTGGAAATCTGGGATTTAACTGGTCGGAAAAAAAATGTATCAAGATAAAAATTTGTATGAATCGGTCTTACGGTCGTATTTTGTGAGACAGATTTATTTGAGGCATCCATGAAAAAGTATTTATGCTAAAAGTATTACTTTTTATTGTGAATATCGGTAGAGTTGACCCGTTTCACAGATAAAAAATCGTGAGACCGTCTCACAAGAAACATACTCCTAAATCAATGTAGTTTATATCATTTTTTAAGTGGAAATTTAATTTTAAAATAGAAAATTATATTTTGATCTTATATATTGTTAAATTTTAGTTTTATTCAGTTATTTTTTTCTTAAAAAAATTTTGTTTTTTTCCGACATCAAGCTGATATTAAACTGACGTATATAATATCACATCAAAATTTTCGATGAAAAATGATTAAAATTATAACGATACAAATATGCAAGACCAAATTTTCATTTTTTTTTCATTTTAAAATAAAAGATTAAAAACTATATATTTTGATCTGAAATTTGAGCTTCACGTCAGTTTATAAATTATAGCAAGTAGTACAGTTATGATCATAATGGTTCCACGAACATTATTTATTATTATTAAAAGACTAAGCACCAAGTAGATTGGAGAGAGTCAGCTTGTCCTCGTTCATATATTGTTATTAATAGTAAGTTTTTATGAGACGGTCTCACGAATCTTTATTTGTGTGACAGGTTAATTCTATCAATATTCATAATAAAAAGTAATATTCTTAGCATAAAAAGTAATATTTTTTCATAGATGACCAAAATAAGATATTTGTCTCACAAAATACGATCTGTGAGACCGTCTCACACAAATTTTTGTCATATATTGATTGTAAACCACATAATTAACTCATATTTTTAATCAAATATTAGTTATATCATATCCACATAACCAGAGCCACTCACATTTTAATTTTAAAAGATGAAGAACGAATTAATATATTTAAAACATAATTATAAAAATATATATATGTAAAAAATATTTATATTAAATAATTTTGACGAAGTATTTGCTTGTTTGGCTCGTGGTCTCGGTATGGAATATATATTATTACAAACATTTTTAAAATTCATCGAATCATATGAAAGTGGATTTGAATTCCATGGTAATGCACGTTGGGTGCATAGATAAAATATTTTAGTGTGTCTATATTTATTAATTAATAACTAAAATAAAAAATAAATTAATAAGTAAAGAGTAAGTCTATTGTGAGACGGTCTCATGAATCTTTATCTGTGAGACGGGTCAATCCTATCGCTATTCACAATAAAAAATGATATCATTTAGCATAAAAAATAATATTTTTTCATGTATGACTTAAATAAGAGATCCGTCTCACAAAATACGACCCGTGAGATCGTCTCACACAAGTTTTTGTCGTAAATAAATAAGTAAATATGATAAAGATAAGATAATAAGATAGGAAAAAATAAAAGGGAAAAAGTAAAGGTCACGGAGTGAGTCTCATGTGAGACCGTCTCACGGATCATAATATGTGAGACGGGTCAACCCTACCCATATTCACAATAAAAAGTAATACTCTTAGCATAAAAAGTAATACTTTTTCATGGGTGACCCAAATAAGAGATCCGTCTCACAAATACGACCCGTAAGACCGTCTCACACAAGTTTTTGCCAAAGTCACGCCATGATGTCTCTATATTGTTAAGGGCGTATTCCATTGTCTCCTATTGTGTAGCCATTATAATTCAATGACCACATACAATTGAAAGGCTTTGTTTTGTAGAATCTAGTGTGTAGGGTCTTCCCCAAAGTTGTAACTTGCAAATTTTGTAGAATGAGATCAATTAAGGCAATGCAAGAGGCCGGGGCGGATCAAAGCAAAAGACTAATTTCCGTCATTTTATTTAGCAATGATTATCCCTATTTGATGATCAATTAAAACATGACGTTTTAGATGTTCTATGGTTGCAAACCATTTGAGTTGTATTTTCATGTATACCACCAAGTGCCTATTATAGATCTCGAAAAAAAACACACTATCGTGTGTCTGATCCTATGAAATATATATTATGATACAATATATAATAGTATTATCTTACGTCGATTGATCATTTTCACACGATATTATTAGATATAAATCAATTGCTCGTACCTCAATTTTTTTATGTGAGTATATATGATGTGATTCTTTAATTACGAAAAGCAAACGCACTCGAAAACGAAGCCACGCTCTCGATTCGATGAAACAAAGAACGTCGTGTTGTACCGATCTTTTTGAAACAAGTAATTTTTGTGATATTCACCTCTAAATTACGAATTACGAAGAACTTAGCAACAAATATAAACGAAAATAACAATCGATCTCAAACGAACCTTCAAAGAATTCATCTTTGATAACTCGAGTGAAGAACATTCGACAAATGCTACAAAGTATTAAACTTTGATAAGTTTGATTTGAGCAACAAACAAAATTGTATACAATGTCAAGCTTTGAAATTGAGAGAAAAACTCAATCAATTATATTAATACTAAATGTTCATTCTAAAAGTTGTTTACAATCATCAAATTTCGTGTAAATATTACTTTACGAATCAAAAAGATATAAAATATCTAGTTACCTAATTAACTAGGACTTTAAACTAGGAAATAAGACACTTTTCCGCAGGTGCGTGCGCTCGGGCGAGAGATGCTACCGCTCGAGCGCGAAGTGTTCTGGACCGTCCGAGTGCCGAGTGTTCTGGAATTCACCGTCTGGACAGTGACTGTGGCTCTCATGCACAACATTTTACCACTCGGGCACCAAGCACGCGCTCGAGCGCGAAGTTGTAACGCGCAAGCGTGGAGCTCTTGTGTTTTGATTTGACATCATCTTCATAATTTAGCACTTGAATAACATAGAAATGTCTTCCAACTTCATTACTATGCATGCTGAATTCTTTGAAATTTCGAATCTTGCTTATATGATCTTGACAACGCAGCTGTCTGGATCTCCTCCCAAGATTTAACACGTTATGCATAACCAGATTCATATCAATGTATGTGTGTGTGAAGTAATTCTTGATGTCTTATGCCACAAATCAATATTATGATTTGGTGAAATTAAAATGATATAAAATATCTAAATAAATAAAAATGATATTCTAAAGTGAAATGACCTTCCTTGCCACGCTAGAGGCCACTTGACAAGATACCTCAGCCGCAATTGACGTTTGTTTTGTACCAATTATTGGTATCATTAACTTGGACACTTATTATGGCCTATAGACAATGAAAGGTTTTGTATCCAACAAAATATGTTTTATAAGAGTGAAAATTTTGAAGATTTTTTGCGTAAAAATACGAAATTCGCCATCTCAATATCCGTGTCCTGAATCTTACACGAATATAAAAAACATGTCTGCCATAAATTAGACATATTTACAACTTCGCGAATATAAAATAGTTTTTACATTCCGATTTTACGTGTAAAAATACTAATATGATCATATCAATAACCGATTCTCGGATCTTACACGAATATGGAAAAACATAGATGTCACCAGATAGAAACATTTACAATTTCACGAACATGAAGAGTTTTTACATTGGGTAAAATACGAATATTACCACCTCAATACCAATTCTTGGATCATGCATGCCACCACTTGTACACACTTGCAACTTCAGGAACATGAAATAGTTTTTACATTTTCACACGTGGAGTTTTAACACATGTTCCTGCTCACGCTAAGACTTTCGATATTCGAACCCCTACCCGTGATCAAGACGGCTACACAGTACAAAGACGAAAAAAACAGCTCCAAATCTAATGCAAGTAATGAAGGATTTGACCGTGACAAAGTATTTGGAAGTACTCGTGCTATATTTGCTCGGGTAAGTTCCTGGTTTGGCTTTGGTTGGTGCCGATGGATATTTCTAACACTCAGGTTAAAATACTCCGAAAAACGTGGGGACAGTGAACACCAAAAACAAAGCTCCGCAAATGTATCCAGACTGATTTGAAAACAGCAGTAAAAATAAGACAAACACAAACATCAACTATAAAACCTTCTTGGACAGGACATAATCAATTCGTTTTACCAGTTTTTCGGATATGTAGCGTGAGAGAAATGACCCTCCTAGTACTGAGATAAATGTTGCTAGCAGATGGCCTGAAATGGCTACACTTGCCACTCCCAGTGGAGACTTTAGCATGGATCCAATCAAGAAAAAAATTTAGTTGCTCAAGTTTTTGAAAAAACGCTGGCGTTTCTACAAAAATATTTGAGAAAATATTACCGGTGCTGCACCAAGAGCCATTGTGGCAAGCATTGAACGGTCTCCCCATTCCTAAAATCAATAACAGAAAGCGAAAATACAATGTTCTTCTTTAAATGAGATGCACTGATTTGCACCCCTCGCGCTGAAATGGCTAATGGAGAGTCAAATTCATGAAAGTTACATAATCCATTATATTGAGCATGAAAGATGCATAAAATTTCAGAAAACGCTTACAGCAAAAAATACAAGACTGAATGACTCGCCCAAAACTTCGATTGGAGAAAGCTTCACCGACATCTGCAGAAGGAACGAGAAATGAAGAGTTAAAATAAAGAAACCATAAAGATTCCAAGAACAAAAGAATTACATATCTGTGACAAGTTGCAACAAAAATACGACCTCTTCAGCAGGTTCTTTAGATTTCTGGACGCCTCTATGATCAGTTTTAGCCACTGTTGGTGGAAGCTTCCACGCCTCTCTAATTGATTGAAGACAAAAGAAGAGCAACAGAGTTATTGCTGCATACTCTCCGATTGGCAATGCTGTAGAATAATACATAACGAAATTAGATGGAAAAAATTGTCAAGAACATATTTCAACATAAGACACAAAGACCTATAGTAAATGAATTCTACTGGTTGTTCGAAATTGAGCAGGAACTGACTGAAATAGCAGACCGATCACGATGGACACTGTCGTCTTAATGATCAGTGCGCCCATTAATCCCAAAAACCTGTATGTTGTTAAAACCACTATGAGACTTTACTTTTCCTCAATCAACATTATACTTTCCGTTGCTCTAGTTTTAGACCTATTTTTGACAAAATTTAAGTTGTGATTTAATAAGCAATCACCAACTCCAAGAATGGTCCATTCTTGATTGATTTGAGGAATGGATGACTTAAATTGGTTGACAAGTTCGCAACTGCTCATATAAAGGTCCAAACATTCCCCGGTAACCAATGTGAAACAAAACCTACTAAAATGAATTTACCACCTTAAATCAAACTCCATTGGCTGTTGCAATGGGGCTGGTTTTGAAAAATTAATCAGGAAGAGTGTAGGATCAAGCATATGCAACCGATCCAAAAGCTATAACTAATGCTAACAGTGCAATTCAAATCTTTTAATCATATATCAACTTGAACACTTCATTTTGATTAATATGTCATATAGGCAGCCACCTAGAACTATAGAGGTGATTGTTGCCCTTGACCAAAAATAAATTACTTTGGTCAAGTTAAGAAAAGCTTTTATATCCATCCATGCAATATTTAAGTCAATTCTGAATTACTTCTACCAGAAAAGATTGATAGCCATAACAGCACGATGTGAAGCCGAGCTTTATTAAATGCAAAGCAAAGACAGTTTGCAAACAGATTTTGATAAACATTATACCAAGGAAGATGGGCTTAGAGGTCAAACTTTGGTCTCTTGGTACAGCTTTTCTCAATTTTTTAATCATACGTACAAAAATTACTCTTGATATCTTATTTATCTATTTTTGGCCGACTTCCTGAAATTTTATTTCATTTAAATGCATTAAGTTATTTTATTTAAAAATCACCAGCATTCAAATGCCTGAAAAGCAATTCTCGTACGTAGCATGTTCATGCTTTGAGTGAGAGAGAGATAGTGAGTGAGAGTGAGAGAGAGAGAGAGAGAGAGAGAGAGAGAGAATCATACCATAATCTGTTCATGTTGCATGGCCAACAAAGCAGCAATGAAGAAAGTCTGTTACATTAAAATAAATTTAAGCCAAATCTAAATTGTGCTAGATCGGCCATCTCGAACAAGTAATCAAAAAGGAATTGCAGTTAATAACGGGACAACGGATCAAGGGTATTTTACAAGAATACTTCTATGTACAGAAAGCTTAAGCTTAAACTTTGACTTTAACTATGTCAAATGAAACAACTACCTAATTCAGAAACAAAACACCATAGTCCATCTAAAAGAGTTAGAAAGGCATACAACTATTTACAGTGAAAAATATAAATATAAAAGGTTTGGCTACATAAAAGTCTTTGAGAACTATACTTTACATCCCTCTACGGTGCAAAGTGCCTTATCAGAAAATGAATGTATTTAAAACTGGAAGACGACGTGCATATGCATATTTCATCTTTCTGCAATATATTACCTTGTCAGCAATCTCAGAAACAAATATCAAATAGAATGCAGCGGTGAAGCCTGACTTTGCAAGTGCCGTTAAGAGTGATGAAGGTCCTTCTGTAAAGGCAATCAGTGAATATACTAAAGCGCATGCACACAGAACAAGAGCTATGTGTTAGAGTAGATGCCCTGCAAGCCAACGGTTGGCTAGGGAATTTATTGACTCAAGTGAAATAAACAATCTTTATTTTAATATAATTTAACTTTTTATGGTCTTGTTATACTTTATCTGTATACCCATGCAATCAGCATAGATAAAGTCCTTGTTTATGCTTTAATACAAATGAATCGTAATTCGATGTTGAAACTCATTTGTAAACACTGCATATTCTAAATTCGTTCCTAGTCGATTCAGCCGCCTAAACAGGGATAAAGGCCGCTTGAGCTCGAGACTAGCATCTGTGATGTTGTGTAACTGCGTTTCTTGGTAAGGGCATAGAGATGTCCAAACATGCATATGGGTAGTCATATGATGATTATACCGAACAACCCTCCCTCGGACATTCCAAGTGGTTATCATTCATCGAGAGGATAAGTCTGTGGTTATGATTGTACACCATTGGTCCTTATGACCCGGGACAACACTGAGGCTCTATATGCTAGGGCTGTGCTTTGACTCGTTTACCGGCTCCAGGAGAGTCATCAAGTGGCGAGGTTGGGCACAGTTGCGACACATATAGGAGCCAGTGCATTGTAGTCGGGGATTCACCGCTCACCTACGGGTGTGGATATCCTATGTGATCTAATGAAATAATAGTGCATGGAATCTCTGGCCAGAGTACGAGATGTACGTTGGAGAAGGAGTTCTCCAAATAGTACACGCGATGCCACTATTATAGTTATCACATAGTTATCGAATTAATATGCAACCCTCGATGAACCAATGGTTGCAGATTCGATCGGGATATATGAGATGAAGGGACCGTACTGTACGTTAATCATAATCGACTGGTTCTTGCAGGCACTATCAGTGATACCTAGGGGATCATGGGGCGATGCTACTAGACGCTCTTACCATGATCCGATGGGTGCAATCAGAAATGAGTTCTGACATTCTTGATCAAGGTGTTGATGAAAAGAATGGGGCTAACTAGGGTAAGCCCGAATAAAGGATTATGTCCTAAATCACAAAGAGTTGTGAACCCACGGCTAGCTGTATCCCTGAACCATTGAGGGTCACACAAGCACTGGATTGTTTGTTCCCGTTGAGAGAATAAATTCAAGGAGTTGAATTTATATTATGATATAGTAAATTCAAGGAGTTGAATTTATGATAATTAAATTTTGAGAAAATAAATTCAAGGAGTTGAATTTATGAGATAGTAAATTCAAGAAGTTGAATTTATGAAATTTGGAGAGAATAAATTCAAGGAGTTGAATTTCTAAAATTTGAGGATTTAATTTATTAAATTCAAAAGTTGAGTTATTAAATATTAAATTTTGGAGGTGATAAAATTCAAGGGGTTGAATTTACAATTTATATAATGAATTCAAATGTTGAATTTATAATGAATTTAATTTATTAAACTCAAAAGTTGAGTTTATTAAATATTAAATTAAAATTGGTGGGAAGTATGTTCAAATGGGTTTGTAGGAGTACAAGTCCAACATACTAAATAATTAAAGTTTAATGGACTTTGATTAATTAATTAAACTAGTTGGACTAGTCCAATAAATTAACCAAACCCATTAATGTTAATTAAATAGGTCCAATTATTTTATTATGGTAATTAGGCCATAGATGTTTTATAAAATGGGAGACCTAAAAACCTAGCCTCCATAACATATGCATCCAGATTCTCCAAGGATTGGGATACAATTTTTGAATCATTAATTAACTTAATTAAGTAATTAATTAAGTTAATATAGTATTAGAAAATAATATAAGGATTTGATCCTTATCTCTCGTAAGGGGCATCCGAAATTTTCTGAACACAAAAACAACAAGAAGCTTTCGGCTCTCCCAATTTTGAAAAACTCTCTCGAAATTTCTCTTCTCAAAAATAAGAAAATTCGACTTATTATGTTGAGTCGATTTCTTCATCGCATTTCATCTCTACGTAGAAACTTCTTCCAAATTTTCTAGTGCAATATGGAAGAGGAACAAACGATCTAGTCGTGGACCTAATTAGAAGGAAAGAAAGGAGTTCATTGAAGAAAGTTCGTTGGGATTCATCAAGAGCTAGATCTGTTATACCGGATCAGTTGGTGTCCAGTGATTTAATCACCAAAGGTATAACTTTTAAACTCCCTATGAATGTTTTATTAAAATCAGACGAGCGTCCAAACATATTTTGATTGTCAAAATAAATAAAAATTTTAAAACTTCCGCTGCGTTTGCGCGTGTAGAAAACTAAGATCCAACACTATGGACAATGGCAAAGGAAATTGATGGTGAGGTGTCTCTGTCATTCATAAAAATATATGCTGGTCAGGACAGAAAAAATATCTAATTGGTCTGTTCGCCGTCAGTAACACAACATCTACAAGTAATAAGATGTACATGAACATAATGACTAATATAAGAAAATGTAAATCAACACTATTAAACTTTATATTTCCCACGTTTCTCATAAATCTAGCTGAAGGACTTTGATTCAACGTTTTCATGTTGGGTTCTTGCCAATGCCTGGTACTCTTTTTTCATTGGTCCTAGTTGTTGACGCCGTTTGTCTCAAAAGTTCAAGCTCGTAGAAGGCTGTACACTCAACAATTTTATTCTCTAACATGCCATCGTATGTACAAGTTGAAGATTGAAAATATGTGCCCGGAATGTAGTATCAAAGGAATTCATGTGCGAATGGCGGTCATTAAGCAACAAGCACACCCAAAACCAACTTAATCAAACATTACACTACAAGATTTTTGAACCTATGACCTGTTTGCTCTATGCTGAACCCGTAGTCCCAAAAGCTCAAACTTGTGGAAGGTGGTAGATTCCATAATTTTATACTCAAAAACCATTAAAAAAAGATAATACGAGTTTATATTCTACACGTGTGAACACAAAAATTACAAGAAACAGAGGGAAACGGAACAACTGGGTATCTGTTTCTAACTCCATTGAGATAACTCCCACTTCTCCATCAACCTGAACAATGAAGCGCTAAAATCATGCCATCTGGATAGTGTCATTTTTTAATTGTATAGGGTTTTAAGCACTTGATGAAAACATAGATTTTCGGATATCTCTATATTTGTACTTGATGGTTGCAAGTTAGTGTGTGCCACATGAATGACCTTGAAGGACGTGTTTGAAAAATATTTTCATTTTAGGAAATTGAACTCTATTCTTTGAAACCATTACATAAAAATAATATTCGATTCAGGGTAAAGGATCAAATAGTAATGCCATTGTGCTTTCAATGCGGTTTGTATGGTCATTGGTTTGTTGTTGGTCATTGGAGCAAGCATAACAATTTATTTATTGTGAATGCGCCTCAAGATTTAACAAGCTAGATGATGTTATGAGAATGATACAAAATGGACTAGCACACTCATTGATTGGAAAGGTAGCAAAAATTAGACTGCGCACACCTTTTTTGGAGAAAAATGTGGCCTAAGGGTGGAATACTTCTTTAAAGAGATCATGAAAATGAAATGCTTTGTTCAAGTGTTTATAAGGCTTCCATGTCATGTTCTCATGGTCGTACACTCAATTCAATCTTTAAATGCTTGCTCAAACTATAAATAAAGACTGCAAATATTTTCAAACAAAAATTTTTGAAGAGAACATACAATTTAGATGAAGAACCAATATGTTGTCTGTCAACAGGGAGATTGTGTTTGTCATTCTCATGTCTCTCTTCCTAGCCACCAGTTCCCGTTCCAACGTTTAATGAATGTGTTCTGATTGATCTGCCTTTGTAAACTGACTCCAGAACCTCCCGATATTGAACTGCATAAGTTGTCATTACCGTTGCTTCAAAGCATAGTTAATAACAGAAGCATGAACAACAATATAAAAACAATTTTGGTGAAAAAACAGGTATTCATTGGGTGAAATTTGCAATGCGGAACAGAATGAATTTAACTTGTTCCGAGACATATTTGGCAGCCATCCCAGCATATGATTCAAACACATGGACGGCAATTTTGATTCTTTAAGCAACTCTCGGATGTGAAAAGAGTTAAATGACAAGAAAACTCCACCCACAACATAAAAACACAAAACAGCTGCAGATTAAACTCTATGATACAAAATACAAAGTACACTTTACAACTCACACAGAAGCAGATACATCGTTGCTATTAGAACGCAGATTGATACCCCGAGTACAAATTCACAAGAATGCAAAAACCTCTGGGAGCCATAAAGTTTCAATCTTTTATCATAATTCCACTCCCATTTGACCCAAAAAAAAAAAAAGAACTTGAATTCTCAACACTCGAGATCGTAAAGCACTAAAGAACTTACATTGCGTAAAGATCCTCGTGGGCACCAAAACAGAGAAGGGCAGTGAACCAATCAAATCATAATAGAAACTATCACTTGGGGCGTCTGAAGAAAAGCCAAAACTTGCATTTTCTCAGTACAAATGACCTTCTTCTGTCACAGAATCGTTAACTCCATTCTCAATTATTCTTGGGTTCTTTTTACAAGGGAAGGGGGAAAGGTGAGACTTGAGAGGCAGAGGTGCGAAAAGGAGATTGCATGGCCCCTTGCTTCCGAAGTCTTTGAAAATTGGAATTTTTAATCATTCGTGCTGTTTGGATATGATATTATACTAAAATCAATAAATCTATACAATAAGAAAAAAATTGTTAAAATGGGCATTTGCCCGAGAGAGTTTTAAAAAAGATATAAATTTAATACATAATGTTTTCCTGTATTAAGCCCATAAAAGAAATTATTTTTTTTCGGATTTTAAAATCTTGATTAAGCCTAGGTTGTTCCTTCGGATAATATTCATCCTTTTCATCAAATTAAATTAACTTAGTAAGAAAATTCGGGTTAATCCATTTATCCCATTTATGTATCATGTATAATGGAGATATGTTCATATTCTCCTAGTTTAAGTATTTCCTATTGAAAGAAAAGATGATCTATTGTTACAAATAATATTTATTTTTATACCAATTAGTGTTTTAAAATTCGACCTAAACGCCACCTAAACACCAAGTGTCAGCCGAACATATCGAAAAAGTACTAGTCGGTCAGTCTAGACGAACTAAGCACCCGAAAAATTATTTTTTTATAACTCATTAACCAAAGTCCAATAAAAAAAATGATTTGTTGACTAATCCTAGCACACCAAATTTAATCGTATTAAGTTGGTACTGTGGAATCTGTGTAACGATGTCTAGACTAGGCGGTTTAAGCGTTAGGCACAGTCTAAACACCGATCTGACGTACGACTAACACCAAACGAGTTTTAACACCTTTGATATCAATGTTATTGTCCAAAAATAACACGTTACATCCCCATTTTAATAAGTTATATAACCAACTCATTTGCAGAAAATATGACAAACGTTTGATATTATTGAAGTGATACTTTTTTCTATAATAGAAATATGAAAATCTTGTTCAAAAAAATATATATACACATATGCAAATCCTTGTACATCAAGGTACAAACCTTGATCATGGCTTCTCGCAATAGAGCGGCATGTGTACTTGTCGTGCATGACATTTGGTTCTATTTATGTGCGCAGTTTCTTCCTCACGTTTCAAGGAAACGGCTTCCAATCTGGAATAAACCCTAACAAGACGACCGACCCTTCATTTTCTCAGTAAGTTCGCTCAATCTACTGTCTTATTTACAGTCTTCGATGCGCATGTGCAGTAAAATAATTCGTTTTTCATGATTTAATTCATCGCTTTACAGAGATCTGACATTGAATCGCGAAACCCTTTGCGTTTTTTTTCCATCGTTCTGGTTTTATTGTTTGTGTTTTTACATGGGTTTTCCGGGTTCCATTTTGTATGCATTGTGGTGTTTTTATGGTTATGTGCGTGTTTCGTTGTTGGGGTTTTAATAGGATGTGGAAAGCTTGAATTATGAACAGAATTATATGATGCAATGTAATAGTTGCGGAGCTGTAGATGGTAATAAAATTATGGCCAGCTGTGATGAACATGCGGTTGTTGTACTGAAATTAGGAATTTTTTTTTTTTTGGCATTAGATGGATGGAAATGGACAGACAAATTTGAGGAATTGGGGGTTTATCGAGCAGCAGGCTAATTCGCTTAAGAGCCATCTGGGTCTTCAGCTAATGTCTTCTGTGGTTGAAAAGCCCATTTACGGTGGTGGTGTTCATGATAATCACTACAATCCCTTACAATTTTCGGTCATGCCTTCCACCAATGGTGGGCCTTTCCATCACCATCGAGTTGGTGGGGTTCCTGAGACATACATTCCGATGGACTATTGGATGAACCAAAATAGGGACAAGTATCTTAATCTTTTACCAGGAAATCATCACAATGGCTGTTATCAACCAAGTTATGGGGTTTCACCTGAGTCATCTTTGGCAATGACTCATGTTATTCAACTGCCTCAGCAAATGCATATATCAAAAAATGAAAATGTGATACCTCGGATGGAAGAGGCTTGCGAGGAAATGGATAATGGTATTGGTGTTGGTATTGGGTTTGACACTGTTAAGAAAAGGGGAGGTGAAAGATCCCCAAAATCTCCACCAAAAGAAAAGAAACCGAGGATCAGAGCTCCTAGGGTCCCAAAAGATGAGTCTGCCCCAGTGGTCCATCGTGTGAGGGCTCCCAAGAAACGTGCTGAGGTTGTGATCAATGGAATCAACATGGATATCTCGGATATCCCTATACCGATTTGCTCATGCACCGGGAACGCACAGCAGTGTTACAGGTGGGGTTCTGGCGGGTGGCAATCCGCATGTTGTACTATGAGCCTTGTCAATGTATCCTCTGCCTATGAGCACAAAGAGACGGGGTGCCAGGATAGCAGGACGGAAGATGAGTATTGGAGCTTTTAAGAAGGTTTTAGAGAAACTTGCATTAGAAGGTTATGATTTTTCGGACCCAATTGATTTGAGGAATTACTGGGCTAGGCATGGTACAAATAAGTTCGTCACAATTCGATAAATTTTTGTAGATGAAGTGAAGTGGCTGAGGGCTCCTAAATGAATACAATCTCTTTTCCTATTGTAGATAACAGATGGCATGGCCAAAACAGAGGCTCCTCAGCTAGTTTCTAATTGATAAATTTCCAGAAGTGAGTTACCTTTTCATAAAAAAATTTTGCCTTTTGGAGCACCTTCAACTAGTTGTTCTTTAGCTGTTGACATTTTGTAGTTCAAGGAACATTAACTTTGTCTTAGATGGGGATGAGGATGGCTACTTAAGAATTATTTTAATGCAGTTTGGCTGCTTTTTATTTTAATATAATATTTATGCATCGATTCTTGATTTTCTTTCCTGCAATAGAAATATAATGATTAGTTTTTAATGATCATGAGTCAATTACTAGATTCACAGTACTAGATTCAGAATTTAATGAATACATGACTAATGATGGTTATATCAATATATTGGCTATTGAATCTAAATATTTCTAAATGCTGTTGGCCTTTTAAATTACAGGAAATATTCGTTTACTATTCTGGAACCAAATAGTTAGAGAGGTTATGGAGTTCCTTTAGGCTTCAGGAGGGGAATGTTTTGGCTAATGTTGTCTTCATTTAGAAGGGTTTGAAGCGATGCTCGATATTTAATTGAGGAAATATAATTTTGTGCAAGCCCGAAAATTAGGGAGAGGGGCTGAGATGGAATTGGGGCTGATGAATGGATCTTGGAGTGAAATTTGTGATATTCTAATTTCTAACTATCACATAACATCGTGATTTTCTTTCTTTTCTCCTTTCGGGAAAGACGACTTCTTCTCCGTATGGAAAAAGGAGCAAGCATTTAGTCTTTGGTAGGTGGTGTTTGGGATATACGAGAGTTGAAAATGAACTTCATCCGGGATTTAGTTTTTTCATCCGGCATTTAGTTTTTTCAGTTATGGGTGTCTGCTGCACTAATGGATTCGTGTGGTTATACATTTAGTTGAAAAATGCCTTGTACTTTGTTTCTATGAATATTCTTTTTGCATTTGTTGTTAGCTAAAGTTAGTGCATAAATGCGATACCATCAAACCAGTTCGTTCTGATGATTGTTCGCCATGAGTTGTTGCACACGCATGCGGTGCATGTAGGATTCTGAAATGAGGCCGAAACTTAGGCTTTTGAAATTTAATACAGAAAATTTTGAAGTTGAATGATAATAAAGAAAGAGGTTTTGAGTTTCGTGAGTAAGAGTTTGAATCTTTGAGATTTATAGGTGTGGCTAGCCTTGTTGTTCATCACATATTTACCGTCTCCTTTTAGTAGACAATAATAGAATACATACAAGCACAAGTGCAAAGTCTACTTGTTGACATTAAACCGGGGTAGAATTCATATTTGGTCGCCAGCTAAAAAGGGCAGCTTGGTTTATTTTCATCTCATCTCATCTTCATTCCGATAAGTAAAACAAAGTTGCGACTTATTTTGAGTTTTTGAAGCTGAATTTAATCAAAAAAATTAAAATGAAAAAGAAATATATTTGGCATATATATATAGAGAGAAAACAAGTGTTCTATGCATCTGCGTTGCGTGTGCATCAACGCCTAATATAACTATTTTCCGACCATGAGAACATCGATCCTAGGTCTAGTTAGGTTCTTCCATTGACTTTTTTGAAACTAAATCTCCAATCTCTTGAACACTTGAGGGCTACATCTTATTGTGCCAAGTTCATTTTTGACTCCTACCTCATTACTTTGAGCTTTTGACATGAACTTTATTCTTTGAAAGTATCCAAATAATTTAAATTGTCAAGTTCTAATCTTATTTAAAATTGGTGGCCGATGATTTGTACCTTATCCAACACTAAGATTTTAAATCTGAGACGAGATCTCAAGTTTGAAAATCAGTTCTAACAAATCTATCTCCACTAATTTTAAAAAAGGTGCCAATTCATTTTTTTTGGGTACATTATTTGATATAAACAAACAAGATAATCTCCACAATAACGTATCGAAGTAAAGATTAATTTGCTATAAGGAAGAAACAATATGTTAAGAATTCGAAGATTGTCCGGTTCAACATCCTAGATCTTTGGATAGCCAAGGGTCACGTCCTTTTTATAATTCCTCGTTCGTTTCTTATGCTTCACATTGGAATTTGTAAAAGCCACTTGTCACAATAATATATGTATAAATAAAAAAATCCCCATACACTTTGCTAAAAACTTGGCCCTTATTCAACATGAACTTAATAGGTTTTACCAAATTTCATCAATTTTAGCATCACGAAATTTGTGGGCATTTCAAGAATATAATTAACCTACATTCAAACTCCAATAACCTTTCAAATGGCAACCAAATATCGATGATTCAAAACCTCCACCACTCCTAATGGAGGAAGAGCTTTTGAAACTAAAGATCTCTCCTTCTTTCAAACGAAGATTTGACTCGACAATCAGTCGTAGCGATTCGGAACAAGATCTTCCAAGATACACTAGCTTGAAAGACATAATCTTGAGCACATCTCCACAGCATGCAACGGGTAGTAATGAATGGGGACGACACTCATTTAGTTACTCCAATATCTCTATTCGAAACGAGCTTGTGAAGCATGCGGCCTCTGCCTACGTTCAATCGGCCACCATACTCGTTAACAGGGATCAAGACTGGGTCTCGACGCTCGGGGAGAGGTTGAAAACAAGTTATGGGGAGTTCTGCTCGTGTTTGCAGATCCGTGTTATGATCCCATTGCAAGCTATGTGTTCACCGGTTTTTCGGCTCTTGTCTCGGTTTTTTTGTGTGATCAGGAATGGTGTGTGTGGGCGAGTTGAGATTACCTGATCGTTTGCTTTTATTCTGGTTGAAGAATCATGTGTTCTTGGAATGATTTTTCTTGTTTCTTTAAGTTTTGTTTTTGTGTTGGTTTTTGCACGAGAATGATGAAAATTGATGGATTGGTTTTGAGTTTCAATTTCTTGGCACCTATGCTATATAAATTGATATGAATTTTCTGAAATGTTTAAAATAAAAAATCGAAATTATTTATTTCATTAACGAAATCGTTCTCTCGATTCCTAAAATAAAATCAATTCTCTCTCATCTCGTTTTTGTTCTCGTTCTCTAAAATTTCACATTTCCCAACAAAATTAAATTGGTAAATTGTTTTTTTTCCCTCATGTATTTTTTTCCCTTACAATTCTCTAGTCACTCTTATCTGTCTATCGAAAAAATCTCTAGTAACTTTTCATGTCCCAAATCGATTGTGTGAGACGATCTCACAAATCTTTATCTGTGAGACGGGTCAACACTATCGATATTCAAAATAAAAAGTATACTCTTAGCATAAAAGTATTTTTTTTCATGGATGACCCAAATAAGAGATCTGTCTCACAAAATACGACCCGTGAGACCGTCTCACACAAATTTTTGCCATCAAATTTCAGTATTAGTTTGTTGTTTTTGTTTTTGTTTTTTACAATTTTACTCTTTGTTTTATATACGACATTTTTGTGTAGTTTTACATCAGCATTTTCGATAAAAAAAAAAATAACTGAAAATATCAAAAATTAAAAAATACATGACTAAAATTGAAATTTAATAATAAAAATGACCAAAATTGTAATGTGACAAACATATACAATCGAAAATACAATTTTCCCAAATTAGTATATACCTTGAATTCAAATTTTAATTCATCACCTAAAAATTAAAATCCTATTATAATATCATGCTTAATCCAATACATACTATTTTAATTTTAATATTTCAAAATACCTCAATACAAATGCCAATTCATTGGAAGGTCGAGTTATTTGAAGCAATGTTCTCCAAACCGGACCGGACCGGCCGGTCGGACCGGTTTAACCGCGAACCGGCCTCCAGACCGGTCCGGAGATAAGTAAAAATCCGGAAAACAGGTTTAACCGGAAAAAACCTGTTAAAACCCGGTTAAACCGGAAAAACCGGAAACCGGCCGGTCTTTAGGAACCGGAAATCGGCCGGTCTTGATGTTTGCTACTTTTTTGTATAATTAAACTTGATGTTTTCTTGGGCACTTAAACTTGGTAATCACTATTTGGTTACATGTTAGGTGTAATTTGGATTTTTGAATTTGAAAAGTGATGTTTATTTGGATATTTGTTGTAATTTTCATCTTAAAAATTAAGTAAAAACTATAAAAACATAAATAATCAATATTTTACTATTTTATTTATTATATAAAATAAATAAAATATTAATTTTATTGATCCGGTTCAACCGTCCTGAAGTTTACATTAAAAATAACATATATTCCAACATTTATTTATAAATTTTTTATATATCTCCCCAATTCATCTGGCGTGAAGGTTTCGAAATTGGGCCGAAGCCCAGCTCAATGAACAAAGCAACTTTCGGAAGAATAGTTAAACTCAATAATAAATTTCAACGAAATTGATACTCACGGGAAATTTAGGGTCCGCTCCCAGCAAGTGTCACTAGTACAGACGCGGGTTTTGAAATTGTCCCGAGCCTGAAATCACGAAAAAGACCGTTAAGAGGGGGTCAGGAAGGTGTCTTGGCGTAGCCCCTCCGACGCTCAAGTCAGTGACTGAGGATATATGGGGGAGCAGCTAAGGGTGCTGCTGAAAACAATATAGTGAATGAATTAACTGAACACTCAAACATGATATTTATAGGAGGATACTTGTGCCCTTGATAGGCTTGTCTTCCATTTGGGCTAGAGATGGGCCAAGTGTAGTGAGCTCATCTATGTCTTCCATCTGGGCTAGGCCCATCCCTGAGGTATCAGAAATTTATTAATTTTTTAAGTTCGACTTAGATCGACTGCTCCTCGTATTTCTAGACGAGACGATGCAAACAAAAGATTTGGCTTAAGAAGGGTCCCAATAACTCAAAGATGATAAACTTCCACCTTTAATTTATTCTTATACTTTTCGATTTTATGTCGATATATATTATTATTATTGTGTTACATGATTGAAAAATGGTAGGCATTGTGTAACATCCTGTGCGTGTATGCTTGTGAATGTGTGTGTTTGTGTGTCAGCAAGTGTGAGGAAGTATGTGTATGTTCGTCTTATAATGTAATAATATATACATACATTATATATATAATTTATAATAATGACAAATAAATAAAATTAATTTAAGGGGCAAAAATAAAAGGTAACCAAATATTTGTTCATTGTGTTGAAAGAATGGGGACATGATGGGAGTTGGATTCTCTCACACATGCACTAGCTGATGAGAATGGAATGTCTTTAGCAATCATCCTCCCCAATTCTTCATTCTTTCATGTCTATTTTATTACTTGGACCATAAAATTTCTACAATTTACTTAAATAAATATTTATCTATTGGAAAAAAAAAACAATATAAACTTAGTTTTTTTTTAGTAAATCAAAATTGTTCTTGAAATACACTTGTAAAGATAATACATCACTAAATCGAATATATGATTATTAAATCAGGGCCATAGCGAGTTGACGTTTTGAATTAATTATCTTTCTAATGATACAAAGTTTTATATGAAAATATTACATATTTAATAACTAAATAGGGTAACTAAGCAACACTACCTCCTTCCGCACAAACAAATATATATCTTATACGATATGGATTAGATCTTCTGTGTAACGGTCTCACACATTTATATTTGTGAGACATGTCGATAATTAATTGATATTGATGGGGGTTAGCAGTTGATTGGTGATTGGTGGCTGGCAATACACGTAGGGAGGTAGCTCTATACATAGAGCTTATCTCCCCCTCATTCCAATCATCACATTTTCAAGTTCTTCTCTCAACTTAATAAAATTTTATTTGAGTGCTTAGTTCTATAATATTTGTGAGGTATTTTGTTCTCTTGTATTAAGAGAGTGTGTGTTCTCTTTGAAAACATAGTGAGTAGTTGAACACCATAAAATATTATAGTGAAAATTATTTTCATCTTGCTCGTATTTTTTACCATAATACTTTTTAAAAGTTTTCTACGTAAATCTCGGTGTCCAATTTATTCTTTATTTTCATATTTATTATCTCAAATTGTCACGCATGGGACCAACAAGTGGTATCAGAGCCTTGATTTAAATTTCTTTAAAATCTGAGTATACTATGTGGTTGCAGCCTAGACTGATCTTCCACATTAGAAAATTTTTTTTTGAGATTTTTATTAAGACATGATTATTATGTTCAGACTACTAAATTGTTGTAGATATAATGACAAGCAGGTACGAGATAAAAAAGTTCAATTGAAACAATTTTATGATGTGGAAAATAAATATATAAGCAGTTTTTTTTAAAAAAAGAATTGCTTTGTAACCCAAGAAAATGTATCTTCTTGGGTTATGCTGATGGAGTAAAGGAGTTTCGTTTGTAGGATCCTACTGTCCACAAGCTTGTCATCAGCAGACATGTTATCTTTGAGAAAGAAAAAGTAAAGGGAGACAAAAGCACACTGAATTCAGAAACTACTATGTTTCATGTGAAAAATAAGACGGACGAATATGAAGCAATACCAGAATACAAAGAACAAAAACATGTTGAGCCTGAGGTTTCCAATGTGAGGCAGTCAACTAGAGACAGAAGACCACCAGGTTAGCTTTCAGGTTATGTCACTGAAATCAATATTGCATATTGTCTATTATCAGAGGATGGTGAGCCATCGAGTTTCCACGAGGCTACTCAAAGCTCGGATGTATCTTTGTGGATGATAGCAATATAAGAAGAGTTGGAGGCATTAGACAAGAATAACACTTGGGATCTTGTTACACTACCATAAGAGGAAAAAGCCATTGGAAAAAGATGGGTCTATAAGATCAAGCATGATGACAATAACCAAGTGGAGCGGTATCATGCTAGATTTGTGGTAAAAGGGTATGCTAAAAAAGAAGGCATTAATTAACTTCAATGAGATATTTCTCCTGTGATTCGGCTCACAACAGTTAGAGTAGTGTTGACATTGTGTGTGGTGTTTTACCTACATCTAGAACAATTAGATGTGAAAACGGCGTTTCTTCATGAAGAACTTGAAGAAGAAATCTATATGCTTCAGCCAGAAGGTTTTCCGAAAAAAGGCAAAGAGAACTTGGTTTGTAGGTTAAACAAATCTCTGTATGGTATCAAACAGGTGCCGAAATTTTGGTACAAGAGATTTGATTCCTATTTCATGAGTCTTGGTTTCAACAGAGTGAATACAGACTTTTGTACGTATTTCAAGAGGTCTGGTGATGATTATATCATTTTGCTGTTATATGTGGACGACATGTTGGTAACAGGCCCCAACAAAGATCAGGTCCAAGGATTGAAGTCACAATTGGCTAGGGAATTTGATATGAATGACTTGGGACCAGCAAACAAGATTCTAAGGATGCAAGTGCACCAAGACAGAAGTAACAGAAAGATTTGTCTTTCCCAGAAAACAATTTGAAGAAAATCTTCCAACCATTCAACATGCAAGACAGTAAGTAAGCCAATTTTTACCTCTCTTCTTGTTGACTTCAAGTTATCATCGGAGATGTGTCCTACAGTGAAGCAGAGAGGATGGAGATGTCTCGAGTACCATATGCATCAGGAGTGGGAAGTTTGATATTCGCCATGATCTGTACAAGACCGGACATTGCTCAAGCAGTGGGAGCAGTTAGTCGGTATATGGCGAATCCTGGACGAGAGCATTGGAATATTGTTAAGAAGATCCTTAGATACATTAAGGGTACCTCAAATGCTGCATTATGTTACGGAGGATCAAATTTTACACTCAGGGGCTATAGTTATTCAGATTATGCAGGTGATCCTGATAAGAGAAAATCTACTACTGGTTATGTTTTTACACTTGTAACGGAGCAGTAAGCCGGTTTCAAAACTGCAAACAGTTGTGGCATTATCTACAACAGAGGTAGAATACATGGCAGCTACTCAATCTTGCAAGGAGATAATATGGATTAAAATATTATTGGAGGAGATTGGGCAAAAACAAGGGAATGTCTCTTTGTTTTATGATAGTCAAAGTACCTTGCACATCGCAAAGAATCCAGCCTTTCGTTCAAGTATGAAACACATTGGAGTCCAATTTCACTTTGTGCGAGAAATAGTAAAAGAAAGAAGCGTGGACATGCAGAAGATCCATACAAAAGATAACATAGCTGATTTTTTGACCAAGCCAGTGAACATTGAAAAATTTGATTGATGTAGTGTCACGCCCCGGGACGGGGGTTGGTTGACACCGGCGTTGCTCTCAAACTTACATTAGAAAACAACAAGCCTCGGAAGTACGAAATTCAGAAACCGGTCTTTTATTCATAAATACTGAATATTTCAATGCCTGATACAAACTCGAATAATTAATGTTTTACAGCGGAAATGTAAAACAAACCAGACATCACAATGTCTTACAGACGCAGCGGAAAACAACATAAATAAAACTGAGAATTAACAATCTTCTTCACCAGCCCCAGAACTGGATCTGCTCCTCTTCTTCTAGCCTTTCTTCATCGTTCTTATCTGAGATGTTTTGGTGGGTGAGTGATATGGTTGTCACTCAGTAAGCGGGGGCGGGAATAACTCCCAGTTTTCGAAATCTTTTTCATACAGAACAATAATACAAAAATATACGGAAATTCTTATTTTCATAACAGAAATCAGTGTTCAGTGTTCAGAAATCAGTAATCGGTATTCAGTAGTCGGAAATCAGAAGTTTATCAAATAAGCACTGAGCACATTCGTGAATTTCATGGCTAAACTGATATCAGTCCCCTATATGTTCTCTCCTCTAAGGGGTGAGGCCAGTAATCAGTAATCAGTAATGTTCAGAGTATATATTCCTACCATTAGTTCACTAAGTTTCAGTGCTTCAAAATCAGCTATCAGAACTCAAGAGTACTTTGCTTTAAATCAGAAATCATCAAACGAGTTTCAAGATATTTATACATAAGCCCACTTACCGTAATTTGCTGGAGAGTTTCGGTTGAATTCTGGAAATAGGCTTGCTCTCGCTACTGCTTTCTACTGCCCGAAAATAAGCACTCTCTTATCTCAAATATTTCAAATGATAATTCAAGATTTGTGTAACACCAATTCAGAGGTTGATGGTGCTATTTATAGGCAAATATTCTTACTGTTAGCTTCTCATTTAATGGCCATAATCTGCCATTAACAACCTTTATTCCGTGATAAATGCTTCAGTTACAAGTCTAAGCTGAATCAGTAACTGTCTGCTGGAATATCGTTCTTCTGCTGCTGGATTCGGGTCTGCTGGATTTTGTCTGCTGGAAAATACCATCTTCTGAAATATGAGTTGCTGCTGGAATTGTTAGCTTCTGCTGAAATTGGCCAGCTGCTGCTACTGCTGAAATTTCAAGTTCTCACATATAGATCCTCAAGTGATCTAGCGGAAACGTAAGCAACAAAGAATGGAAAGGTTGAAAGGATGTGTGGAGATATGTTTGATTCTCAATCAAATCTCCAAGTGGGAGAAATGTGGACAATTAATTGATATCGATGGGGGTTAGCAGTTAATTGGTGAGATCTCAACTCGATACATTCTTATTTGAGTGCTTAGTTCTATAATATTTGTGAGATCTTTTGTTATCCTGTATTAAGAGAGTATGTGTTCTCTTTGGAAATATAAGTGAGTCGTTTTATATCATAAAATATATAGTGAAAATTCTTTTCATCTTACCATTGTTTTTACCATGATAATTTTTAGGGGTTTTCCACATAAATCTCAGTGTCCAAATTATTATTTATTTTTATATTTATTATCTCAAATTGTCGCGCATGGAACCAACCAGACGTGTGCATTTGGTATAAAAATAATATTTTTCACTCAAACCAGAATATATTATATAATATACATCTGACGGGAAAATCACAGTTTTAATCCTCATACATTCTTACTAAAATACTTTTAGGCATAGTTTGGTACATGGGATAAAGAGAGATTGATAAATAATCCTCCTTTATCTCATGTTTGGTATCTTTTTAAAAAGCTCATGATAATATCATGAGCCCTTGATAAATAATTTTTTAAAAGGATAAAATATCCGTGATAGAAGGTGTGATAATTTTAATTTAATGATAAAATACATTACAAATGACTTAATTACCCTCAATTTATAAATGATTTTTTTATAAATTTATGCTAGTAAGTAGAAATTAAAATCAACTAAATATTTTATTTATTTTTATATATTATATAATATGATAATTATATAAATGAATTCGAGATAATTATATAAATAATTTTTATAAATCTCAATAAAATTATTAGTATCACTCGATTAACCTTAAAAATTGATATTTGACTTGAATCAAAAAATCAAGAGCTCAATTATCATATTATATAATATATAAAATTAGGTAAAAATAAATAAATCATGCAAGTACTATCGGCACGTGAACAAATAAAAAATATGAACTCAAGCAACAACTTTGAAATTATAAAATTTATTATGATAAGGTTAATTTTGTCATTACAATCTAATATATAAATTTAATCACTCTTATTAAAATCATACCAAACGTTAAATATAATACCTACATGTTATTTATCCTTAACTTATCCTTATATTATATATCACATGTTTATCATATCATGTGTACCAAACTATGCCTTAGTCCATAACATTTCAACTCAACACTTTCAGTCTTCAAATTTTTAAAAATATTACAGTTGTCCTCACCATTAGTTTTATGGTTAAATATAACTGATATTTATTAAAATTTAAGGACAAAAATGAAAAAAAAAATAGAAACTAAATTATGATTAGAGATAAAGAGCACAAACAATCACTTATATATATTATTATATATAAGCAAAAAATTATAATATTTTTTAAATATATAATTTAAAAAATAAAATAAAAAGATCAAAATTGATTAAAATGTGTAGTTAGAAATTTATATACCTAATATATACCTAATAATTTTGAAATATAGAAATTATAAATAATGTATTATATTTTATAAAAAAAATCATAATATAAATTTTATTAGCAAATACTAAATTTTATATTTTTTTCATAAATATTAATTTAATTTTTGTTAAATATTAATATAAGAGTTTTAAAATTTTCAAAACTTATTAAAATTAAGAAATGATCAATGTTAGAATATTATTGTTTTTAAATCATGTAGTTAAGCTTATTTTTGAATTAAATTATTATTTAATTTTTATGTTTTATGATTTTTTTATTAAAATTTAAATTTTTAGGATTAAATTTTTACCATAGGCATTATTTTTTAAATTTTATTATCTCTATTTTTTATTTACACATATAATTACATATATGACATGTTTGTATCTGATATTTAACACAAAAAGAATTGTATCAAATTTAATATATTACTTTTAATCAAAATAAAATATTTAGATTGATTGTTCGACCGTTAGTATGAAAGATATCGAATACATAGTTTATTTTTTTATTTTTTTTAGAAATTATTAGATAACTCGTTAAGAAATTTTCATATTAAAAATTTTCTATATTATCTTGATCTTGAAAATATATCAAGTATTTTCCATGCAAAAATCCTAAAATATAGAAGTATTTATAAAATTAAAATACTTTTTTATCTATATATTATAATAGTATATGGAGATCTTAATAAATTATCCTTCCATAATATTTTAGGTTGCTAAATTTTATATTCATCTTTTGTTCTCGGATTTAAAAAAATCATAAATTAGTCCCTACAATTATATTTAACCATAAAATTAATGGTGAATACCAATTGTGTTGCGTTTTTTTAAAAGTTTAAGAACTAAAATTATTGTGTTGAAATGTTAAGGGCAAAAAATATTTCTGTGTGAAAATATGTATTTTTCCCTATTTATGATATAAAAGTAATACTTTTATTCAAATCAGTATATATAACATAATATTTCTTCATAACATATCTAACAAAAATTATATTCTTGTAATGAAAAATAATATTTTTGACATAAAAAAAATAATATTTCTAATAAGTCATCTCAGATATCCATTTTGACCTAGAGACAATCTCCCATAAATTTTTTGAATTAATCTTGAGCATAATAGAGATAAAAGAAAAATGGTGTGATCATACGTCTTTATATTCGATACCATATTTATCCTTGTGCATTTTGTTATTTTCCTAAATTTACCTTTATAAATATTGATAATTATAAAATTATCTTATTTATAATATAAATCCAACTAATTACAAAATTTTATTAAATTCCAAAAGTATCTTTAAAAAAAACAAAAATATGTGTGTGCGATAATAATAATAATAATTAAATAAGGATAAGAATTGGGAATGGTATGTGTCATATGATGGTATTGATGTAGGAATTGTACTCAAGGGTCCACTCCTTTTATATTCCGGCAGCCACCAAACAGGAGGCCACATTTTTGGTGTCGGAATTGAGTATCCTTTTCTTTAGATTCTTCTTTTATACTTTTTTACACTATGAGTAAGTTTATTGTGAGATGGTCTTACGAATCTTTATCTATGAGACGGGTCAGTCTTATCGATATTCACAATAAAAAGTAAAACTTTTAGCTAAAAAGTAATATTTTTTTAATGGATGATCTAAATAAGAGATATGTCTCACAAAATATGACACGCGAAACCGTCTCACACAAGTTTTTGTCATATATTATAACACACACATATATCTATGCTAAATCTATATTTTTGAGTCAAGTGAGATAATCGGATTATCAAATTTATGCGTAAAACGACCTGATTAGATCAGGTTTTTGTATAAATTTTTTTCGAAACTCGAATTATCAATTAAATATACCAAGTCGAATACTCTAAATATATTAATAGATAGGTTTCATGAAAGATACATGAGTCTGGATTTTATTAATTTAATTTTTTATTTATGTCGTGTACAATGATTGTTGTCGCACGTTAATGTTCATGCACGCAGAAAGCAATTTGCCTAATTCTTTATAATTTGCTACAAATGGTTTGGGGTATTCAATTAGTCGATCCTACTCCCAACATGACCTAATTATTAAAAATTGATTTCATCTGATTTTATTTAAAAAAAATAAATAAATTAGACCAGCCGACTAATTTTATTAATGAAAATTTATTATGTAATACAATTACTTTAGAGTAGGTTTCTTGTGAGACGGTCTCATTAATCTTTATCTGTGAGACGAATCAATCCTACCGATATTCACAATAAAAAATAGTAATCTTAACATAATAAATAATATTTTTTCATTGATGAACCAAATAATAGATATGTCTCACAAAATATGACACGTGAGATCGTCTCACACGAGTTTTTGTCATTACTTTAAAATTGTGAATACATATGTATAACAATTATCTTTATTTTATCAAGGAGGTGGGCTCCTTACATGACTCTAAAAAATAATATATCAATCCCAAAAGAAAGGGTTCTCTAATTAAATATATTAATTAGGAGAAGCTTTGAGGCACACACTTTTAATTTGATGCGACTGTACCATACTCTAAATTTTATATTGGTTTTATCTTAACTGGCTTTATATATATATTGCCTCACTTTTAATTTGATGCGACTGTAACATAGTCTAAAATTTATATTGATTTTATCCTAACTGTCTTTATATTGGTTTGACACTTAAAAGTTATCTAAGTCTATCGAACTGATACGACCAACTAAGCTAAAAGATATTTGAGCTAAATTGAAAAAAAAAACATTTTCTAAAGAATCAGTTGGACTATTCATATTTACAAAACTGAAATATTATATCAGATAATTAATGATCAATTTGTGATTAATATTTTTCATTGAAAAATATTTGTAAACTGATAGTCAGTGTATTGTTCAGTGTTTTCGAAATAAATAAGATAAACTAGTGGTTTCAGTTAGACAGAGATAAAACCTTACTTAATCGAGTTTTTATTAAAGTTGTAATTTACAAAATCTTCCAGTGAACATCCTTCCTACGAGGAAGAATGTGTGACTTATGAGTTATTCAGATCTCTGAACATCCAAAAAAATATTTATGTTATTTACATTTCAGTCAGCATATTAGTAATAATCCAACTATTTTTTCTTACTTAACCATTTTTAGTGTTCAATATGTCACTCTAGTTTCTTCTGCGGAACTTATCTAATTAACCAACTGACCTAATTAGCCAACTGATATTGATTTTGGGAGAATTACAAAATTCAAAGTTGTTAACCCAACCGATTTTCGAACAAATTTATATGATTGTTTATTCAACCTCCTTCTAATCAATCACGATGATATATAATCAATATAGAGTAAACAATATTTATTATAATTTAATTATGCAGATAATATTTAAAATAATTTGATAAAACATACCTTTTTACATATTTTTAATTAATTTAAAATGAATTAAGCTCTATATTTTTTTAAAAAAAAACTAATAAATCCGACATATCATCATTGGACGCGTATCATGATTGCTGTTTGTACGATTTCTAATTTACATTTATTCAAGAAATTAAGTTCCATGTCTCTGTTCAAAATTTTCGAATTTTTAAAATAAAAAAATGCCACATATTCTTAAAAAATGAAAAAAATAATTGTGAATTCTGTGTAATTATTGAATTCATATTTGTCATATTTATGAATATATATATAAAAACAAACATATAATATTCCACTGGCCCTAATAATAATGCATATAGTGGGATAAAATTGAAATTGGCAACAGGGACCCACCCATAAACCCACCCCACCCCACCCCCACCCCTCCATCACCACAGGTCATTTGCATGAGATAATGCTTTTGTTTCCTGCTCTTATATTGATGCAATTGTCCACATTCAAATATTATTTTTTTAATTCGATTTTATCCACACACTTATTTTTTTAATTATCGAAATTCTATGCGTCACAAATATTTTTATTATGTTATAAAAAAATATTTTGAATTTTTTTATATACTTTTATGCTATGTTATAATACTTTTTTATTTATTTATCCGTAGTTATGAATGTATAAAATTATAACTAAATCAAATATGTGAAAATATTCATATTATAAAATAAAATATATGAATAAACCATTATTTGAAATACATACACAACATATAATAGCTTACACACGCAACGTTTGTGCCACGATAGCGACAAATATAATGCTTGGTTTCGATTTTAGACTATTCTTTTACAAATATGAAAATAATTTTGGTGAAAATTACAGAGTTTGAAATTGTTTTCAATATGTCCATTTTCAATTAATATAAATAACTCTTCTAAAATTCATTTCACTGTTTTCAAATAGTTCATACGTTTGATTCAATTTTTATAAATGATTAAAAATATAGAGTGTGTTTATGTGAGACCGTCTCACGGATCTTAATCCGTGAGACGGGTCAACCTTACCCATATTCACAATAACAAGTAATACTCTTAGCATAAAAAGTAATACTTTTGTAGGGGTGACCCAAATAAAAGATTCGTCTCACAAATACGACCCGTGAGACCGTCTCACACAAGTTTTTGCCAAAAATATATTTATATATGAATTTATCGTTTTTATATTATACATCTTTTAGCATATAATCTCACGAGCAAAACGATATATTTATGGATATTAAAATTCAAATAAGCTGATGGTCGCGAAGGTATTTGTAATATATTGTTTTTTGTGTTAAAGTGTACTTTTCAAGCAGAATCAAATTAATACAAAATATTTTGTGTATCTTGTTGATATTATTAAAAGGGAATATGTTAATAATGTTGAACTCTTTTTTCAATAAGAATAGCGACAAAATATTGCAGTTTTTTTAAAACTTGGAAAATTCTTGTAGGCATGTGAACCTTAAAAAGTAAAAGCAAAGCATTATTAAGTCACATTTATCATTCTTGTAAAGGCAAAAACATGCCAAAGTATTTAGCTTAAAAGGTATTTTTATTACCCCTCATTCTTAAAGCATTTTTATGAATTTTTTTTGGGTGGTACAAAAACTATTATGAAACTATTTCATTGCGCAACTTTGTGAGACAGATCTCTGACTGACACGATTCATGAAAAGCGATACTTTTTAAGTCTAAAATATTAAATATTATTATTTTTTTGATTATGTTATGAAAAAATGTGGTGTAATATATGTTAATATAGATGAAATCGTTATTTTTATGTTAAAAGTATATATATTGTTAATTTAAATAAAAAATTACTTATTTATTACCAAACTTATATAATGACAAAAAATTGTGTGAGATGATTTCACGAGTCGTATTTTGTGAGACAGATCTCTTATTTGGATCATCCATGAAAAAATATTAATCTTTATACTAAGAGTATTACTTTTTATTGTGAATATCGGTAAGATTGACTTGTCTCACAGATAAAGACTCGTGGAACCATCTCACAAAATACCTACTCAAATATAAATGGTGTGGAGACATAAATCCTTGAAACTGTTACTCATAATAACTACTTAAAAGTGTCTCGAATTAAAATATTTTTTTGGAGATGAAACATTAATATGACCATAGGGGTAAATCCGTCATCTCACGTGAGGCTAGGCGTGTACGTACATCAGATACTGTATATAAGACTCTGCAGTATTTCTGAAAATGACAAAAATTAGCCCCCTCCCCACCCCCCCACACCAACCTGTACATATATATAAATTTGACCTCTTTCCACTATATATCATAACATATACACACATATAGATATATGCATGCAGAAATTTTACACTGTTCTAAAATCATAATCATACGCATAATCAATGTGTTTTTGTTCCTTTGTGAGAATTATGTTTTTTCTTCACTCTAATCACTTCTTCAACTTTGGAACCATATATTTTTATTGGGGGGGTCCCTCCTACTCCTTCCCCTACAACCCCAAACCCCCCCCCACCCCCCCCCCCCCCCCCCCCATTCGATCTTGTCTCTCTCTCATTGTTTCTTTTTATTAAGGGTGACTCTCACTCCACAACTATACCTGATGAAGAAGCTGAAAACTAAAGAGGGGAGATAAAACCAAAGATAAAAGTAAAATCTTAACCTATATTATATCTAAATATTGCGTAGGATATTATATATATATATATATATAGACACACATACATACATACATATTCATATTATAAAAAGCTGGGGTTGAAAGCTTAAAGCTGATATGTTACCGAAAGAAAGAGCCTTTTCTTTATTTTTCTTTTCTCCCATGGTTGTAGTTGTATATTCAGTAGCCCCATCTTCATATATCCAATCTTTGATTTCTTTAATCAAGAAAACAGAAATCCCCGTTTTAGTTGCATTTTTAGGCATATAATCCCCTTCGAAATCCGCACTGTAAATCATTTTCGCGGAGTTTGATTAATGTTAGGCGACATTAATGACCCTTCTCTTTCTTCTGAGCCGTTCCCATCCCCAGAAGATGGAAGCATCAGTAAAAGAAAACGAAGACCCGCAGGAACACCAGGTAATTAATATATACTATTTATGTGTGTGTCTATGTATTTATGTGTGTGTGTGTGAGTTCAAGAAATCGAGGGTTTTCGTTATTTTATAATATTTAATTAATAGTTTCTTGGTGTCGAATTTCTATTATTTTAATAGATCCAGATGCAGAAGTGGTGTCACTATCTCCAAAAACCCTTCTTGAATCCGATCGATACGTGTGCGAGATCTGCAACCAGGGTTTCCAACGTGACCAGAATCTGCAGATGCACAGGAGGCGGCACAAGGTTCCGTGGAAATTGCTGAAGCGCGAGACCCCGATAGCTCGGAAGCGTGTCTTCGTCTGCCCCGAGCCCAGCTGCCTGCACCACGACCCCTGCCACGCCCTCGGCGATCTTGTGGGGATCAAGAAACACTTCCGGCGGAAACACAGCAATCACAAGCAATGGGTCTGCGAGAAATGCTCAAAAGGCTACGCCGTGCAGTCCGATTACAAGGCGCATCTCAAAACCTGCGGGACTCGGGGGCATTCTTGCGACTGTGGTCGCGTATTCTCCAGGTTCGAACCTATATATATATATATATATATATATATATATATATATATATATATATATATAATTACTACTCTATCTTTGCTTGTTGGTAAAGATTATGTGGCAGAATGAAATCTCGGAGTACTGTGTCTTTTCAAAAGATTTTACCTTGTATTCAGTGCAGAATGTTTTTGGTACAATTCCTTAGAGTTTAATTAAATTTATTTCACGCCTCTTATTTATTCATTCAAGTGTATGCGTGCGTGTGTGATTCATGTTCTTGGAAGATTTTCTCGATCAACAAATTAATATTATTTTGGAACATGGATGATTAAAGCCAAGTTTACAAACATTTATGTGTGTATAATTGCATGGAATATGTCATGATTTTATAATATTCTTTGAGCATCCGAGGCAGATTAAGTGTGATTTATAGAAATGATGATGAGATTAGTAAGATGATGTTTGATCCTCTAATTAATTGTTTAATTTAATTTGTATGATTTCATCTCTCTGACAAAATACTAAAAAAATTCAAACCCCTCTTCCGGACCTGCTAATTAATTATTACATCCACACGAGTTTGGTTTACCTTTAAATTCATTATTTTTTAGACAGAATCGATAATTAATGAAGATTGGCTTTTAGTGAGTAATTTTAACATATTTTCTTCTGTGAGTATCGATCTTCAATATCAATCGTATCCTCGGAATTTGTATTTTTTCATTTGAATTTTTTTTCTTTTGAAATGTTATATAAATAAATAAATGTATGTATGTATTCATTATAGTCGGTACTTGATTTTTGTAGAGTGGAGAGCTTCATCGAGCATCAGGATGCTTGTAGCATGGGGCGGCTCCGCTCGGATTGCCACTCTCTACACCCGCCGCCTGTTTGCTTGTCTCGAACAGCGTCGAGCCCCAGCCCGTCCAACGGCGGCGCCACCAACATTAATAATTGCACTCGCCAATTACCGAATCTTGAACTCCAGCTCCTCACTGAACGCAACACAAGTACCGCAATCAGCATTCCCGATTACTCGATGAAACTCGACGAGGATCACTCTACACAGCTGCAGCTGTCTATCGGGTCGACCGAGAACATAGAAAAAAATGAGGCCGATGACCGTAGAAACGCCAGCAACCGATGCTCGCCGAGGGGGAGCAGCAGTACAAGTGAAAAACCCACTTCAGCGGCGAGGCTGAAGGACCTAGCGCAGGAGCAGCTCAGAGTAGCCGTGGCAGAGAAGGCTTACGCAGAAGAGGCGAGGCGACAGGCGAAGAGACAGATTGAGGTGGCGGAGCAGCAATTCGGCAACGCGAGAAGGATCCGGCAACAAGCCTTAGGGGAGTTGGAAAAGGCGCAAGCGCTGAAGGAACACGCGATCAAGCAGATGAACTCAATTGTGCTGCAAATAACTTGCAGTTCTTGCAAGCTTAAATTCAAACAAAGTACTTCGGCGACGCCATTGCCGCTTGCAGAAGCTTCTTCTTCTCGAGAGAATTTGCTGGGGCTGAGTTACATTTCAGCTGCTCTTCGAGAGTGGGAAATCAACAAAAGCGACCAAAATTGATATGAATTTTGTGGATTATCATGCAAAATATATTAACATTGTCTGTTTCGTGTTATTTAGTGTTAATTTTACGGTAAATCTTTTGTGTATCTTCTCTCCACGTTGCGGTAGACATGTGAGCAGAAGAAATTTAAGTATAGAAGTTTTGTGATGATGTCAAAGATGTGTTTTTAGTGCTTTTTAAGTATTTTTCCCCTTAAAAAATAAGATATTGAGTGATCCATTAATTTTTTTTTCCTCATTAAAAATAGAGTAGGTCTCATGTGAGACCGTCTCACGGATCTTAATCCGTGAGACGGGTCAACCCTACCCATATTCACAATAAAAAGTAATACTCTTAGCATAAAAAGTAATAATTTTTCATGGATGACCCAAATAAAAGATCCGTCTCACAAATATGACCCGTGAGACTGTCTCACACAAGTTTTTGCCTTAAAAATATAAGGTTGTTACCGCGAGTGCGCTCGGATTTATGGATTTGATGTCCTGGATTTCAAATCTTTTAATTTGTTATTTTACGTAAATATAATGATAATTATGATGAATTTGAAATACAATCAAAATTAGTGTTTTTTAAAAAGCAAAAACTTGTATTAGATGGTCTCACGGGTCATATTCTGTGAGACATATATCTTATTTGGGTCTCTTTTAAGAGCATTATTTTTTATTGTGAATATCGGTAGAGTTGATCCATCTCACATATAAAGATTTGTGAGACCGTCTCATAAGAGAATTGCTCTTTTTCAAATACATTCTTCAAATTCTATCCAAATCAAATTCTTTCATTCGAGCGCGACCAAATATATTTCTTTTTCAAATTACACAGCATCATCAGTTAGTTAATAATTATGAGGTATGGTTAAATCAAATATGTTCGGTTTCGATATTCAAATCAAATTTTGTTCAAATATAGTTAATTCGATTAAATAGGTTCGGTTTCGATTTATATGAAAAAATATTTGGTTAACCGAATTATTAAATAATTAATTTTTAATTTTTACTAAGCTTTATATATCATTTATTATATTCGTTTAATGTTTTTATATTTAATATTGTAAATAATTATTTTTAAATTTTTTATTAATAATATGTTTTATTATGATTAAAATAGCATATTTCAATTATGAATTACACATATAATTTGTTATTTTAATTTTTTTTAAAAATCGGTTAATTTCGTTATTGACTTAAAAAACCGATTTTAATTTGGCCAGGTTATTCGGTTTTAGTGAGAAATCGCATTGGTTCAGTTAACCTCCAAAAAATGCGATTAAATCGATTTTGGTCCATTCGTTCGGTTTTTTACCGAATTAATCGAATACTCACTCTAGATATGAAGTGACCAATATATAATAGGATAAATATCTATTTTTGACCTCTTAGAGGCTAAAATATTAGAATTTGAACATTGGAAGGGTTTGTTAGCTTTTTAATGTCTAATGATTTGGAGATTCTAGGGCCATCCCAAGGGCACACTCAAATTTCGGGGAAAAATTTGCCAAATTTGTCAGCTGTCATGTTTTTTAATTTTCACCAAGGTTACTTACCTTTTTTTAAAAATTAATTTTTAGTTATATTTATTCGTAGTACATGCTAACATTGTACTGAAAAATGTTAAAGTTGTAACGGGAAATTGTTGATATGTTTGACCCTACTTCAAAACTCCCGGTGAAGTCTGACTAAAACTAACAAAAAAATAAGTTACATGACTAAGACTCAATTTCGACAAATTAGAGGACGAAAAGATAAATTTTAATAAAATAAAAAACTAAAGTGCTTATTTTCCTCTCTAATTTCAGTGGTTAAGTCGCAAAAACCATGCTTTTGTGTTAAACTTAATATTGGCAGTTGCTCTAAAAAGACTTTAGACGGAGAGTAAATTGTAATTTTAATTTTGTAAGTTGACTTATTTTGGATTTTATTCTTGTAATTTGTCAAAGTTTATTTTAAATTGGTAACTTGGATTTTTTTTAATCTTTTTTCCATCCGAAACCACTAAATCCAGCGAGTTGAGACTTGAGTTATTATTTCAGTTGATCAAAAGGCTTCACAAATAAATTATCAAAACAAAAAAAAAAAAACCAAAATTACCGAATGAAACCAAACTTTGACAATTATATAACTAAAATCCTATACAGATCAACTTACATAACTAAAATTTCGATTTTCCCTTAAGTGAATCATCTATCCATGATATGGTTATATGGGAATCACATGGTTTAAGTTCTCTTAAAATGATAAACATCTTTAAATTCCCATGGATTGAAAAAAAAAAAAAAAACTGTTTTATATGTTATCTGTCTGCCGGAGTTTAGGTACAAGTCCTAATCTATTTTCATACATTACATAGACTGTCTTCCAATTTTTTCTCACAAAACAAAAAAAAAAAGTGTTTCAATTTGCCCTACATTAGCATTATGCTAGTGATGTGTATCTACCAAAATGTGTGCTTTAATTTTTTTGCAGAGAAAGCTTTTTTCAGGAACAATAATGTGAATTAAGGGGCTCTTACCTTTTCTCTTAGTTGTCAATTTATAAGGATAAAAGCTTCCAATCTCACAGTATATGTGTCCACATAGATTCGCATTCATTGCTATTTAATCTACAATATTTACTTTTTGGATTGGAACTGTTTTTCCATGTTCTTGTTTGGTTTCAAGAAACAGTAAATCAAGATCAATATTTTAAAAAGGAGACTACAAAACAAGATCATTACTATTTATTTATCAGTAATATTATATATTTATGAACATCTGTAATTTTGGTATTTGCGATTTTGGTTTTTCGTTTTATCAAATTTCAGTTTTATTTTTTGGATGTTTAATCTTTTCTTCTATGAAACACTAGCACGGTACTGACGTATGGTGTTGACGCATGTAATATCATATCAACACTCTGACTTTAAAAAAAAAAGTTTAAAAAATATAGGAAAAAAATGAAATTTTGTCAGATAGAAATATATGTAATAATGGAGAATAAGGTTTGAATACATTATATGGTCTCTCTGGACTTTTTGGTTGTGATAGATTTTGTATTTGGACTATTAGAAGATCTTTGTTGGCTGAGGTGGTCAGAAAAATGTGAAGGTGACAAACCCCTGTCCCGACCCAGGCATTCCCATAACTGTTGTTGCATTTGATGATTATGATCTATAATTCATTATTATTGTTATTTTATAATTCGTAAAAATGTATGTGAGATGGTCTCACGAGTTGTATTTTGTGATAAAGATCTCTTATTTGATTCATCCATGAAAAAGTATTATTTTAATGCTAAGATTATTACTTTTTATTGTGAAAATCGGTAGGATTGACCCGTCTTACAGATAAATATTCGTGAGACCGTCTCACAAAGATCTACTCTTTATAATTTTTCTCAAAATTAATTATTTCTTAAATATTTCATCTTTCTGATAACACCCCCTTCTGCCAGATTCTTACAACCAAAATGTACATATGATTCAAAATTCATCAGCCATTGTCAAGTGAGAATTATATATACAGACAATACATGGTGTGGTGGGGTGTTGGGGGGGGGGGGGGGGGGGGGGGGTGTGTGGTTGGGCTGTATGTATTATCTATGTATATATATATAATATGTTTAGAAAAGGGTGAGGTAGTAAGAGTCCTTTAGGGGAAGAGTTCTGAGAGCATATAAATGTTAATGTAAGAAAACATGTTTTTCAGTGCCACAGTTGGGATGGACTCGTCTCTTTCACTTACAAACTCCCATTCATTTCAATTAATACCATCAATTTCAGTGGCCGATTCACGCAGGCATCTTTCCATTTTAGCAGACACCATACCCCCATACGTACAAACATATGTATATATATATATATATATATATATATATATATATATATATATATATATATATATGCATACACGCTAGTAAATAGCGTGTTACTCATGTGTCTTGATCATCTCTGTTATCGAATTTCGATTTCGGTTATGTATATTTAATCTTATGCGTCTTGATTGTTTGTCTTTAACCAATTTGATCATCACTGTTATCGAATTTCGATTTCGGTCATGTATATTTAATTTTTTGATAATTTTAATCATTTTTTTATTTGAAGTGTTGATGTATTACTGTACATTATCATAATTTTGATGTCACATCAGTGCAAAGTCGAAAAAATGACTAAAATTGTCTTGAAAAAAAACACAAAATTAGCATAGTTAAAACTGAAATTTGATACTATAGATGATCAAAATCGCAAACAAATAGAACCCACAATACAGATTTGTCATGTATATTATATGTTTTACATGGATTTGTTATACATTTATTTTAAAAATATCAAAATTCGTTTTCTTGGCCATTAACTTTATCTTATAAAGATTCGACTTGTTTAATTTTTCACAAACAATTGGCAATGAAAAATACACTGGTTTGGTCTGGAAACATAAAACAAAACAAAATTTAAATATAATTTTTTAGCTATTGAGTTTTGAATTTTTTTTATATTATTTAGATTATAAGGAAGAACGAATCCCTTACTGTCCCTCTCAAAGCCTTACTGTCCCTCTCAAAGTCAGTATATATTTAATGTATGTTTTTTTTTATATATTTATTTACCACAATAATGTGACTAATTTTTCATATGTTGTTTGAAACTGATATTTCGAGATTCTTAATTATCAAAACTGTATAAATTTTTTTATTATTATTACAACAAATATATGCTTTCTTCCACGGTAATAATGACATATTTTCCAGTATATATATTTTTTCCTTTAACTTAAAAGGACAAATGTTGTATGATGGTTTGACTATATGTCTCATGTACGTACTTTTCAAAGAAATCATCACTTTGTGGTTGGAAAAAAAAATTGGAGCACTCCCTCTTTTGAATCCATTGCAACAACGTTATGGTTCCTTTGTGCAATATTTGGTCAGGTTTCTACAATATTATCTGTATCGTTCTCTGTAATATTTATAATTATAGATATAAGCTCAGACAACACACCTAATTATTCGTTTATAAGACTTGAACTTATGATCTCGCTCGAAAATTTCTGAACTTTCTATGTTCCGAACCGGAAAAATGATACATAATACCATAACTCAAAATGAGACTATATCCCTACAAAGAAAATAAAATAAGAAGAAGAAGCCATTTAAAGCCTTTGTAGTGTTGAAGATTGTCGCTGATAAATTATATTACCTTAGAAAATACTATTTTTTCTCTAAGTTTCATTTTACAATGTCACATCCCTTCACAACATAATACCAACGGTAAAAACGGAAAATGTAATATAAAATAGAAAAAAAAAAGATTCGATTTCGAAATAATACATTTCTTGAATAAATATATTCAAATATTTTCATTTAAATAAAGAATTTTTTATGAAGTAGGAATATGTGATCGTTGCATGTATATGAAAACCCGAAAATTTTCATCAACGCGTGGAAGGAAAATTTATGTAGGAACATTTTTTGGGAATTTTAATAGCACAGGGAGCAAAGAATATATATATATATATATATATTCAATTCTGAAATAAAAGAAGTCATAACGTTAATATATTGTCCTTATTTTCAACACAAAATGCCCCAAAAATTCGAAAATATGAAGGGTCTAAAAAATACTAAATTTTCATGCAGTTATAACAGGCATTAAGTTGGAATTATTGCCATAAAAGAGAGACATAATGGCAGTCATTCAACTTCTATCCGTAGAGCCTATAAATAGTGACTCGATACTAGACAAAATCCACACCAAAATTCTATAAATTTTCTCTTTTTATACAAAATTTGTCTAGGTGGTTTATCATTTCAAGTTCATTATATTCCAACATTCCGAAAATTTTTCTGCTTGATATATATATATATATATATATATATATATATATATATATATATATATATATATGAAAACAGGGATGATTCTCGTCCTTATTTATTAAGTGGCGATCATAGCATTCACTCAATCACCCACTCTAAACCCCTCTCAGATAAAAATGAAGAAAGGTTGGGGATGAAGAACAAATCCAGTATTGTGAACGGTGAAGAAAAATAAGACCGCTATAGTTGTTCATTTTCGTTTTCGCTAGATTATGCTTTACATTCCATTGCTATAGAACATTAGGTTATTTTGGAGTTCTAAAGATAATATTTCGTTTTATGAAATAAATAGACTGATTTGAAAATTTTGTACTTCTGATGCTTATTGTCGATTGTGTGATTGTTAAACAACGTCGGTGTCGATATGCCTCGGTCTCACAACGTAATATTTAAGTGGCATCAGAGCTGTCAGGTTCATAATCCGGTTGGGAGAAATTTGGCGCCTTACCGTTTATTTTAGTATCGAGAAAGAGCATTAGAACCAAAAATTTGAGCCCCAGGTTCCTCAACCCCTAAAAATTAGAAGTGCATGCGACTCAGTGCGGCCAGAAGACTCCTCAGCGCTCAAGTCTTCTCCTTGTTTTTTTGAAATAAATTTTTTGCAAGAACATGTTTTGAGAATTTTAACATCACAAGGAGCATAGAATGAATATGTATCAATTCTGAAATAAAATGAGTCATTATCATTATCATCTCATAAATAAGTCTAATCACATAAATATCAAGTTGGTGTAATCATATAAATTTCTAGTATGTTAAATAAATTGCCCACTGTCTGCCAGATACCTCTGGTTTAAATACAAACTGCACAGCTGTGCCACCTTTTTAATTAGTTAACACTCTCTCTACTGCTCACAAATAAAATAAAATAAATATTTTTTATAATAAAAAATTTATAAAGATTTGCTGGGCTATAGGTAGAGATCCAGAAGTAATAATGACAACAACATATACACAGACAGATACATACATATATATATATATATATATATGTATGTATATGTATGTACTCTACAGTTGATTTGCTACGGAAAATGAAGCCTAAAAACGTATAATTGTGCGCTTTGATTCTTTTGGAAAGGCGCTTTTTAATCTTTTAGATTTGATGCTTTGACTTTTGGACTCTCTCAGGGAAACTTCTCTTTTTGGATTTAAAGGTGTGAGGCTACCCCACCCACATGCTCTGTTTTCTCTTGTACTTAATGCAATTCTATCATTCTTGGATAGCTCAATTATTATTTAAAATATTGGGTTTACTTTGTTGTTTCACATCACTAATCTCTACTTCACTAACATGAAAACATTAATTATCAAGAAAATTGCATTTTAAGTTTTATATGTTTGTCTTGTTCCTCATGCATCTTTCCTCTTGGCCATGAACATCTTCCTTATGAAACAAATCATGCAAAGATTTCTAGTTGTACAACTTGTAGAGTTCCAATTTTAATTTACCAACTATTTGTTTTTGTTGCTTTAATTTGAGCTGCAGACTCTATCTTGGAAATGTAGAGATACTGACATTAATAGCAGGTCTTAGTCAATTATTGAATAGATATCCGGATAAGAATATTTTCCCATCGGTAATGGAAATTACTGTTTGTAGGAATATAAGCTGAAACATCCCATGATTGAGTTTCAACTATTGGTAAGGCGGTCATACTTCTTTTACCTAAACTAGAACTTGATTTAGCTGCTATTTTCAAAAGACGTGAATGCAAATAAAAAACATCTCCAGCGATTTTGTTATTCTATGTTATTAAATTTCAGTATCTAAGTTTACGGTGTCTTATGATAATGAAATGTAAAGAATCACGAGACTATTTGATCTCCATTAAAATTGTGAGATGGGGCTTGTGAAGCTAGATTAACCATTGAGTGCTTGTAGTATACAAAAGAGGAGCATATATGCTTTGTAAAAAGTAATTGTTTTTCATTTGGAATCAACAGGACAGTTCGTTCATCTTTACTAAAATAAATCGAAACTAACATCATGTAATAGCAAGATTACCTAACCCTTAACAATTTGTCTGTAACATCATTTAAGCTGGCAAAAAGGCACCCTCTAGAAATTAGGCCAATCATACCCAAAAACTATATCTCCGAAAACTTTGAAAACTTAATGAACTCGAATTCCTTCCGAGCATACTCACTCCCCAGGTAAACTAGCAAAACGCGACACATTATTTTATTTCTGAGTTAGAAAATCTTTATGTAAAAATTAAACAATGAAATTAAAAGATTCCATTTTTTTTTTTGAATAATAATAAAATTGGACCCCATGTTGTTCATAGATTGATGATTAGTGTTGGTTGGGTGATGATTTACATCTCTATCTATAGGTTATATGTATAAGATAAAAAAGACTGACTCCTCTTCTCTTTAGATCCTTCCTAGCAAAGAAGATGTCATTTCAAATAAGCTTTTTGGTTGTAAATAGGACCTTTGCTAACTTTATTCCTTTTTCCTAGTGTGTGTTTGTGTGACATGTTACCACTCCCAACACCCCTTCTTCTCTTACTTTTTGTTTGTTATTCATCTCACATATAAATACATACATATATCTATATATATATGTATTGAGATACATACACCATATCAATTTATATCTTTGCCCCATTCAATTTATGAAGATTAATAATCCAAGAAACTTTGAGATTGCTTTTGTTTGTGGGAATTTTCATCTTTTTCTTTTATGAATGTGTTTTGTCTTTCATATGAAATGAACCCACTATTGGAGATGAAGTTGATGGGAGCACATGGAGACTAAAAAGGTCTCATTCTCAAAAAAGTTCACCACTTTGCAACCAAAAAAGAAAAAGAGAAAAAGGGATGGCAAAAAAATAATAATAAAGAGATAAAAAGGGGAACAAACCATGCTCCATCTCTTCATGGGTGAAATGTACTTTCAAGTTTCAACCCTATTGTTTAATCTATATAACTTACAAAAGGATCAAAAGTTTTGATGTTACACCAAGAAATCGCGAAAATAATAATCGATAATCCCGCATAAATTATATTCAAAATAATATTAAATAAATAAGGTTCTTATTGAAAAAATGACAAAGTTTAACGTAGACCACACTATTGTTAGTCGTGAAATTTGCCCCAAATGCTTTACATGCACCTCTTCTTGTTGCCCTCTATTTTTATTTTAGTGGACTAACACTTGCAAACTACACTATCAATTAGGTACACATATACAACATGAAACATGGATAATTTTTTTACAAATATGTGTCAACTTGAATCGATGGCGATATTAACAAGCACGCCAAGACGCTAACAGAGACGGTATATGCTTCGAGCCTCCGTTTATTTTCCGATCAAAAAAAAAAATTAGATATTCATGATTTTCTTGATGGAATTTGTTTGTGGAGCATAGAATTCAGATTATTTGGATGGTGGGTTTAATTGAAACTGAACTTTTAAGACATACATTGGAGTAATGAGTCTAAGCAATTAATGAGCCAAATATGGTTGTTTCTAATGTATAATGCAAGAATTTCCTACTAGATAACGACTTGTACCATCTTAGGGCAACAATTCTCGAAAATGGGTTGACACTAATTTGTTTATCTGAGTTTAAGCCGAAATATTCGAATTCGAGCCAAAATCGAACATGACGACTCAATTGAAAAGTGAAGTACATGGCCTATAAAATTTACCCAGTTAACTTAAAATTCTTAACATGAGCCCAACTAATTGAATTAAAACACAATTAGAAGCCCATTTATTATCCATGATGGACCATATTCGTGGGTCAGGGTTAATATGGTACACACATGATGGCCCACATTTAAGGCCCATTTTGGTAACAAGACTTTAAAGGCCCAAAAGAGCCCATCTAAAGAGAACGGGCTTCTACAAATTGAGACTGTTATTATCTGAGGGTAGAATAGGTAGATCAATATTAAACTAGCCCGGTTAAAAACGGGGCTGGACCGGATCCGATTTGGTTAGCAAGATTTCATCTTTTTAATTTGTAAAATTTCAATAATGTAGGTTCATCGATATTAGGGATGGAAACTTTCCCACGTGTTTGGGTCCCACAGAAAAAAACCGAAACGAAGATAGAGATTTCCGATTTTTTCGGGTTTGAGTTCGGGGATTTTTTAAATCTCCAATGTAGTTCGAGACGGATATGTATTACTATCCACGTCCCCGAACTCGTCAAGAAAATAATATCAATAATAAAATAGTGAGTGTGTCTTATGTGAGACCGTCTCACGAATCTTAATTTGTGAGACGGGTCAACCCTATGGATATTCACAATAAAAAGTAACAATCTTAGCATAAAAAGTAATACTTTTTCATGGATTACCCAAATAAGAGACCCGTCTCACAAATACGACCCGTGAGACCGTCTCACAAAAGTTTTTGCCTAAAATAATAGTATTATTATCAATAATATAAGAATAATATTATTTTTTAATATGAATAATATTATTGTTATTATCACTAATAATAATAGATAATAATAAGTTATAGTTTGAGAAAATCTCCGAATCCGTCATCGTCTTGTCATATTAATATTTTTGAAATGGAGATGGGGATGGGATGAGAAGTTGAAAAAATAGGAGATCGGGACGGGTATAAGGGTGAGGATGGAATTCGGGGATGGGGATGATGATGGCAAACCCGCCCCCACCCCGCCTCATTATCATCCTTAATCGATATGACGTCAGTTATTTTCCGAGGACATCTAAATTGAACTGATTTTATTATTATTTTTATTTCTGAAAAAATCTTCGGACATTTTTCACAGTAGTATATTTTGTTTTAATGAATACTGAGTATGTTGGGACGTGATAATTTTCCATGCAGATAGAGCGGTCGATACTCAACGCTTTAGCTGCAATATATTTTAAAAATATTGGAATTGTAATGTTATTACTAACTATAACTTTTGGTAAAACAAGAATTACTTGAAGATTTAAAAGTTATTAGGTTGATCTCATGTACATTTATTATCTTTTTTATTAGCACAAATAGTTGAAAATAAAAACTCAATCATTTTCTAATATTTGTTATTTTCTCTATTTAAAAAAATGATTATTCGACCAATACGAAAAAAATAATCAAATATAATTCGTTCCAAAAACAGTCAAAATTGACAGAAATGATTAATAATGAAAAGGGACATGCCAATTTTTATTTGACTACAAAAGATATTTGTTAAGCCTGTTGGGAGACTGCCAAGTTGGTGTGATTTAAAACAAAGCTGTAACTCCATCACCACCTTCGCTTGTAACTTAGAAAAGGAAACAATATATGGATTTGTTTAGGCTGTTTAATTTAAGTTTTGATCTTGTATGTTTTTTTATTTTTGACAATTTAAATTCTTTTCACATGAGTGTGACATAAGCGAACCGTGTATTTTTTAATGTCATGTCGACGTCATGTATTGGAGTGCAATAATTGTTCTTGTTGATAGAATTTGTGTTGCTGTATGATTTAAAATATTTAAGTTGTACTGCTACTACAAGTTGTACCTTTTTGGTAAAGCGGCAATCGTTAGGTCTTACAATTAGCATTGGAGTCAAGACTACATGTTCGATTCTTATTGATTTCAATTAGCGCAATTATTGAGAAGAAGATTTTTTGGGGGCAATAGATGCCTCTATTGAGTAGAGAAATCGAAACTCGGTGCTTACGTTGCTAAATAGTTTAAAATATTTGAGTCATACTACTATCATCAGCTATATTTTTTTGTAAGCGTCAAACTTTCAGTCCTACGTCATATCAAAGCTATGTCAGCGCGCTTTTGCTATTTTACAATTTAATAGATTTGAGTTGTACTGTTACTATCAGCTATAACTTTTTGGTAAATCTTCAAGCGCTCGGTCCTACATCATGTCAACGCTGCATCAACATACTTGTTGTTAATTGTCCCACATCGGTTGGATAGATAACTTGGGAGTTGTATATATTGGCTTGGACAATCCTCCCCCCTAGAGCTAGCTTTTGGGGTTGAGTTAGGTCCAAGTTCCAATCTTAACACTTGTAATGCATTAAAGTTTAAAAGATTTGAGTTGGATCGTTATCACTGGCTATGGTTTTTGATAAAAGGACAAACGACAAGTCTAACATCATGTTAGTGTCACACCAATTCGACGTCAGATCATGACACATAAAATTACAAACGGCTAAATACACATACCCCGGATAAAAAATTTCCTTCAAATAGTATGCTTTGATTATCAATATCCATTGTCGGTAGCAATAGTATTTATAATATGAAGGTCCATCGGGCTTTAGCTGCCGATTGGTGGTCTGTGGGGGTTGAACCCTTGAGTTATTGACAATTATTCCATTTGACTTGGTTCTGTGGGCAAATGTATTGCTGTATGTTGGATGTTATTACAAGATTAGCATTAATTATCAACTTCATGGCACTTCGAAAAAAGAATGAAAATTATTGAGATTTTTTTTTTCACTGAGATTTCCATTTTTTAAGTAATTATTTTGTAAATTTTAAATTACCTTCGTGAAAAAGGAACACATGCACACGATGGATCGGCCCCATGACAAATTAGTTTCCATTTTGCTGTCATATGAAAACCTTTGAACACACCAAATAGAATACAATGCTAAAGTTTCCTATGTTTCTAAATTCTGAGATATATTTACTATTTAGGTTGTCTTTAGATTGGCAGATTTTAAATTCTTTGAAACACACCGAACATTTCTCAAATCATTTTCCAAATTAATTAAATTCATCAACCTAAAAAGCTTGGCAAAAACTTGTGTTAGAAGGTGTCGTATTTTGTGAGATTGATCTCTTATTTGGGTCATCTATGAAAAATTATTATTTTTTATGTTAAGACTATTACTTTTTATTGTGAATATCGGTAGAGTTGACCCGTCTCACAGATAAAGATTCGTGAGACCGTCTCACAAGATACCTGTAGTAGCCCGAATCCCAAATTGGGTAATTAACGGATTAATGGTGATTAAGAAGGTTTAATGTGTAATTTTGACCGTGGTCATGATCGGACGGACCGAAGATGGTTCGGAAGCACCGAAGAGTTCGGAAGGTCCGAAGTGGGTTCGGTGGATCCGAACATGAGGTGTCAAGAGCAGCTGGACACGTGCAAGTTCGGACGGTCCGAAGTGTATGATCGGAGGATCCGATCATGAGCTGTCAAGAGCCGATGGACACGTAGCGTTCGGACGTTCCGAAGTGGTGTTCGGAGGATCCGAACATGGCCTATAAATAGTGGTCGGATTTCCTCATTTTGACTCGCCAATTCAGAGAGTTCCATAGCATTTCAGTCGTTTCTGACAGGTTCTAGTCTTGTTCCGAGATTTGGGCACTAGCGGGGAGCTGCTGGTCTTGTAGCAGAGCTGTGCTCTAGTTGGGAGCTAGCGGCATCAGCGGGCTAGCGACGGACGAAGGTTTGGAATTTTATCAGTATTTATCTCAGGATGATCTAGTTAAGTCTGGTAGATAAGTTTAGTGATGGTTTTCACTTGATGAATAGGCTTGGATTAGACCTGTTGTCTGGTGGTTCCAGTGGTTTAGGATTGCTGTGATAGAGGTACGAAAGTACTATCCGAGATATCCTGGTTGAGTATACATTCATATATGTGTTGCATGATTATGTGGTGCATTGATATATGTCATTTGATGCATGCTATTATGTCACGTTTATTACTGCACGTTGCATTTCACGTTGAGCCGTATTCTCCTTTGAGATAGCCTTTGCTGTTGAGCTGTATCTCTTTCGAGATAAGCTATATCTTGGGGCCGCTCAGCCCTGTCTTGTGGACGCATGGACACCGAGAGTACACAGTGGCCGACGGGTCGGGAGGGCTTCGGTGGTCCGGGACATTTTAGGTCCACGTCTGTCTTGTAGTGGATGCAGTGACCCAGAGGTGTACCGCGCGGCACTATCCACTTGGCGCCTCTAGACTGAGCATTGTTGAGATCCTTTTGTGACTCCTGTTTCTTGACTACCCCGGTATCATGATCATAGCATGTGCATTTCATATAGGTCTGTATACTCATACTTTTGTACTGGGCGTTCTTATCGCTCACGTCCTCGGTTTTGTTTATCTTGGACACCCCATTCCCACGGGGCAGGCCTCAGGTTGGACAGCTCAGGAGGAGCAGGAGGAGGACGTTGAGTAGCTGGTTGGTTTAGTTTATCGGTATTGTTTTGATTCGATATGGTTGTATTGGATATTCTATTTTGAGTTATTCTAGGCTTCGATTGGGTTGTATAACCATTATTTTGTTGACTTTTTCCGCTGTTATCTCTGATTATTGTTATTAAGTTAGTTGCATGCTTAGTTCTTGATTAGTAGGTGATTCTGGAACGGGTCACTACATTTATGGTATCAGAGCATGCATGCGATTTTGGGATATAGAATTCTGTTTTGGGATTTCCGTTGACCATTTTACTATTTTTCCCTATTCTATCTTGTAGCGATGGCTGACCATTTTGATGACGAGAGTAGTCAGGGGAGTGTAGGTCGTTGGGGCGATCAGGACGGTAGTAGGCGTCATCGTAATCGTGAGCATCGTCATCGTCGGGATGGTCCTAGGCGTTTCGATATGCATCGTTTCATGCAGATGGGGCCTAAGCCTTTAGTTGGCGGTGAGACTCCCGATGATGCGGAGGATTGGATAGAGCGCATGGAGAGTTGTTTTCGTGCATTCCAGTGCACCGATGAGCAGAAGGTGGAGACCCTTAGTTTTCTTCTCGAGGGCCGTGCTCGCAAGTGGTGGCGATCGACTTCTGCGCCGATAGTCCAGTCCCAGGGTAGGGTGACTTGGGCCGATTTCCGTGCGGCTTTCATGCAGCTGTACTTTCCTCCAGCCCTTCGCCAGGCCAAGACGATTGAGCTCCTGAACCTTAAGCAGGGTAGTATGTCTGTTGATGAGTATCAGCAGAAATTCTTCGAGTTGTTACCCTTTGCGCCTCATATCAGTGGCAGTTCTGAAGCCAAGTACGATCATTTCCTTCAGGGCCTTAACCAGGAGATCTTTGATCGAGTCACCGTCTGTGATAATCCTACTTCGTACGATGGGTTGGTGAACCGGTGTCGCCAGGCAGAGATCAGTCTCCAGCGTGGTAGGGCTATTTTTTCTTCTAGACCTTCGCATACTTTGAGCCCTCGACCTCAGTCTTTCAAGAAGTCCGGTTCTTCTTCTTCTGGATCTGGATCTCGATCTAGCGGTGTTGTTCGCTTTGGTGAGAAGAAGGATGCTTGTGTGCATTGTGGGAAGAACCATCCATCGGAGCAATGCCGATTAGCAGCGGGAGCTTGTTTTCAGTGCGGAGAGATGGGTCATCTCAAGAAGAATTGTCCTCAGTTGCGAGGTGGAGCAGGATCTGGTTCTGGATCCCAGACGACTGTTCAGCAGAGGAGGCAAGGTCAGGCAGTGGGTAGTTCGAATCTTCGACCTCGTGCCCAAGGTCAGGTTTTTGCGCTGAACCAAGATCAGCCTGGGATGTAATTGTTATACAGTTGTAATGAAGAATAATTGCAGGGTATTACAATGATGTTGTTATTTCATTTTGTTCATTCTCTAAGCCTGATTTCGAGGACGAAATCTTTTTAAGGGGGGGAGAATGTAGTAGCCCGAATCCCAAATTGGGTAATTAACGGATTAATGGTGATTAAGAAGGTTTAATGTGTAATTTTGACCGTGGTCATGATCGGACGGACCGAAGATGGTTCGGAAGCACCGAAGAGTTCGGAAGGTCCGAAGTGGGTTCGGTGGATCCGAACATGAGGTGTCAAGAGCAGCTGGACACGTGCAAGTTCGGACGGTCCGAAGTGTATGATCGGAGGATCCGATCATGAGCTGTCAAGAGCCGATGGACACGTAGCGTTCGGACGTTCCGAAGTGGTGTTCGGAGGATCCGAACATGGCCTATAAATAGTGGTCGGATTTCCTCATTTTGACTCGCCAATTCAGAGAGTTCCATAGCATTTCAGTCGTTTCTGACAGGTTCTAGTCTTGTTCCGAGATTTGGGCACTAGCGGGGAGCTGCTGGTCTTGTAGCAGAGCTGTGCTCTAGTTGGGAGCTAGCGGCATCAGCGGGCTAGCGACGGACGAAGGTTTGGAATTTTATCAGTATTTATCTCAGGATGATCTAGTTAAGTCTGGTAGATAAGTTTAGTGATGGTTTTCACTTGATGAATAGGCTTGGATTAGACCTGTTGTCTGGTGGTTCCAGTGGTTTAGGATTGCTGTGATAGAGGTACGAAAGTACTATCCGAGATATCCTGGTTGAGTATACATTCATATATGTGTTGCATGATTATGTGGTGCATTGATATATGTCATTTGATGCATGCTATTATGTCACGTTTATTACTGCACGTTGCATTTCACGTTGAGCCGTATTCTCCTTTGAGATAGCCTTTGCTGTTGAGCTGTATCTCTTTCGAGATAAGCTATATCTTGGGGCCGCTCAGCCCTGTCTTGTGGACGCATGGACACCGAGAGTACACAGTGGCCGACGGGTCGGGAGGGCTTCGGTGGTCCGGGACATTTTAGGTCCACGTCTGTCTTGTAGTGGATGCAGTGACCCAGAGGTGTACCGCGCGGCACTATCCACTTGGCGCCTCTAGACTGAGCATTGTTGAGATCCTTTTGTGACTCCTGTTTCTTGACTACCCCGGTATCATGATCATAGCATGTGCATTTCATATAGGTCTGTATACTCATACTTTTGTACTGGGCGTTCTTATCGCTCACGTCCTCGGTTTTGTTTATCTTGGACACCCCATTCCCACGGGGCAGGCCTCAGGTTGGACAGCTCAGGAGGAGCAGGAGGAGGACGTTGAGTAGCTGGTTGGTTTAGTTTATCGGTATTGTTTTGATTCGATATGGTTGTATTGGATATTCTATTTTGAGTTATTCTAGGCTTCGATTGGGTTGTATAACCATTATTTTGTTGACTTTTTCCGCTGTTATCTCTGATTATTGTTATTAAGTTAGTTGCATGCTTAGTTCTTGATTAGTAGGTGATTCTGGAACGGGTCACTACAATACCTACTCAAAAGAGTTTTAAATACTCTTAAGTCTCTTCAATTTAAAAAGAAAACAAGATGAAATACTTAAAATTCTTAAATCTAGATTTTTGGTGGGCTTTCTTCAAATGACCAAATATACACTTCAAAAAATCTCTGTATCAGATATTAAATGGCTTTCAAGATTAGGAAACAAAGGGACAAAAAATAGCACCCATATTGCTAAAATGTTGTTTCTTTCTCAAAATTTCGAATGGATACTTACAAAAAAAATACAGAGGTTTTGGTCTGTATTAAAGTTGGACCATCAAAAACATCAATAGTGGAAGGACCATTAATTTGCTTTTGCATGCAGTACTTTTAATGACATAATGTCATACTTTGTGACCCTCACCACCACTCTTTACCTGTGAGGGATTGCAGGTATTTGTCACCTTCACTAAAGTTGAAATTTTCAAACACTGAATTTATTGGTATTTAAGGAGAATTTGTTCCCAACTCCTCACATAATTTGATCCGCAGATTCGAGTCGAAATCGATTGACCAGTGGTTTGATTGAGTCAAGTTTTGGATATGGCTGAGTTCAATTGTATGCAGCAAATTGAGTCACAATAAGCAACTGTTGGCTCTCAATCAATACAACACAAAAGGATATAACAATGTTCAAAAAGCAAAAGAAAAAGGGTAAAGGTACAGGTAATAATTACAGCAACCATATTCCACCCAACAAGAACAAATGGAACTCATGATAATGTAGGGAGAGGGGGGAGTAGATGAGCTGTTAATTCTTGACAACTAAGAACCAAGCCCAAATCAACAAACAAATACAACTAAGCTCAAAAGGATTTAATTTCTTGGTTGGAAATGTCTAGATAGAACTTTTTAATCAGCTTCGGTTACATGATCGATCTGACCTTGAGAGTCTCGTGAGCTTGATAGTCGTAGATCTTCGATCCGTCTTGCAACTTCAGAAATGGAGGGACGGTTATCCGGGTGCTGAGCCGTGCAGTCGATACCGAGTTGCAAGAGTTGCACTAGTTCTTCCTCTACGTTCTGGTATCGGAGAAGTTCGAGATCAAAAACTTCGGAAGTCCACTCTTCTCGAACTACAGACTGAACCCATCTAGGCAGGTCGACTCCTTCGTCGTTTAAGAGGGCGTGTGTTGGCGCTTTGCCAGTAAGAAGCTCCAAAAGCAACACACCAAATCCATAAACATCAGCTTTTTGGGAGACTTTGCGAGGATCGGTCACTTCGGGCGCACGATAGCCGGTGACACGGGTTGGAGAGGATGAAGGACCAACTAGATGGTTCAGTCCATAATCAGAGACTCTAGGTTCACACGACTTGGTAAGAAGTATATTTGATGATTTAATGTTTCCATGGGCCACATTGGGACCTTGAAAATGAATGTATTCGATTCCACGAGCAGCTCCAAGGGCAATGCTTGATCTCGTTTCCCAATTTAATGGTGTTCGACCAGCCCCTTTATTTCCTGAGCAGGGTAAAGGTTAAAATGGTAAGAAAGCCCATTAGCACAGATAAATTATCACCAAATAAAGCAATTACTTGAAAATTAGAGGTTAAAGCTTATGCTTTTACGTGGAACACACCAAACTGCCAACTCTTACCAATATAACCAAGAAAAAAGTTAACATCCAACAAGAAAGTTAACATCTTTAACTAAGATTAGACTTCAAGAGAACAAACAATTAATTAAACGCAACAAGAAAACGAATAAAGTCAACTTAAATGAGAGAGCATTGCATATGACACTCAGCCAGCATGGATGAAGTTGTATCATGTATGAATGGTAAAACCGATAGTTTCATACCTAATCTCTACCAAAACTCTCATTTAATATGACTTGATATGATTTCTTTTAGTGTAAAATAGCCTCCGTCTAAAATAAAAACTTTAATATAATATTTACAACAACATGAAATTCTCACCAACTTAAGCTAAAGTGGTCAAAATGAGCTCCTGATTTCATAGCAGCAGATTTAGATAATTGATGGAGTCCTAACCGCAACTACACATCACCGACAATCTATAAACAATTTATTCTTACCAACAATATACATGCCAAAGAGCCGAATCGTCGATCTATCTATGTATTATGTATGATTATTACAAGCAAAAATCCATATCCTATATAGTATCACTCTAAAAGATTCTATCTTTGTAAGTTGCAACCAAATAGAAAAGCCACAATGGATATGTCCAGCGAAAATTAATGAGATTTTGTAGCCTTGACAATTCCCGTTGTATGATTTGAGCCAAGATCAACATAAACATATCATAAACAAAATTGAAACACAGAACTCTAAAAATCTGACTCACCATGAAGAAGTGCAGAAAGGCTTCCCATTTGCATGTAGTCATATACAAGAAGCTTCTCCTCTCTACTGTAGTAGTAAGCCCTGAGAGGCACCAAATTCTCATTCTCCATGGCTCCAACCCCCTCCATTTTCTCCTTGAATTCTCTTTCCGAAATGGCAACATCTTTCAACCTCTTCACAGCCACCACAGTCCCCACTTCCAAAACTGCCTTGTATGATGTGCCGAACGTCCCCTTTCCCAAAACCTCGGCCGAGGCCCTCAGCAAATCTTCCAAATCGAACACCCTCGACCCGTTACCGAAGAATACTAACTTCTTGGCAACTGCCATCTCAGCTCCATTTTCTGCCTTCACATTCCCATTAGCACTCACTGCAGCAGCGGCTGCGGAGGCCACTGGAAATCCATTGCCCATTCCGCCATTTTCAGACTCCACAGGTTTTCTGCCCAAGTCATTTTCTTGGCTCTTGATCGCCGCTAAATCTACAGACCTAGCCTTCTTTCCGCTCCTCTTCATACACAAAAACAAAACAACAAATAGCAGCAAAATGAAGCCAACAACAGATCCTATCACGATTCCAGCAATTGCACCACCAGGCAACTTCTTTTTCCCACCTTTTCCCGAGTTTAGAATCCCATTTCCATTCTCTACAGGAGCAGAAGCCGGAGGTGCCCCACCTACTTCAGCACATGCATTATCAAGAGGCTTCCCACAAAGCAAAGTTCCCAAAAACGCCTCTTTGGGCTTCCCCTCAAGCCCTTTCGGCACCGACCCATTTAAATTGTTAAAAGAAACATTAAACTGCGGAAGATCGGGAATATCAATGTCGGGTAAAACGCCACTAAACTGGTTATTCTCCAGGTAAAGCGTACGCAGACGAGTCAAATTGTTAAATCCAGATGGAATTTGACCCGAAAAATTGTTCGAAGCCAGATTCAACCGCACAAGGGCGTGAAGTGAAAAAAGAAAATCGGGTACAGGGCCGGAAAACTGGTTCCCCTGAAGATAAAGATTACGAAGCTGAGAAAGTTGGGAGAGGTCAGAAGGAAGTGGGCCGGAGAGATGGTTGAGCCGAAGGCTGAGAGTACGAAGACCCGTTAACCCGGACAAAGTATTTGCAGGAATAGCACCAACTAGAGACGAGCCCGGGAGGCGCAGGGCCGTGACGCGGTTGTTCTCACACAGAACTCCCGGCCAGCTGCATGGGGTGGTGAGGGTGGTGTTCCAGAGCAGTGTTCGCCCCCCGACGGCGGAGCGGAAGGCCAAGAGGGCCGCCCTATCGCCCGACAAATCTGAGGAAACAGTGAAGAAGAACAAGAAAAGGAGAAGCAACATTCCGGGCAAGTTCCGTGAACCCAGCAGACGCATTGTGCTTGGGTGAAATCTACAGAATTATTGCCGGTAGGAGGAAAAAAGGGCGGCGAATCAATTGGTTGGGTGCTCCATTATGAAGTATGTGGGTAAGGAGAAAGTGAGTGAGAGTTTCAGTTGGGAGGGATGAACGCCATTAATGAATTTGCCATACTGTGTGAATATATTCGTCTGTACTGTGTGTGAGAGAAAGAGAGATCCAGGCTGGGAATAGGGGATTCTATTTGTAAAGTGGTATTTATTATTATATAATATGATTTGAAAAATATAAACTCAGACGTGGAATTAGTTGTAAACAACACATTAACTATATTTACAAGTTAATTATGTCTTAATTTACAAGTTAATTATGTCTTATCCAATCATATAATCAAAAACATCTTTTTTCCAAAAGAAAAAAAAGCAAGAAATAAAAATTCATGAACATCAAATATATAGTTTCTATTTCACATCCACTCAAAAAAAAAATAGGAATTTTCGCATTCATATCCCTAATATTTATTACATTTGATAATTATTTTTATTTTCAAATGCAAAAATTATAATACAAAAGAGTAGGTAAATGTCAACTTGATTAAGTATAGGAAAAGTTAATGAAAAAATTAATATAATAAAAATAGGGTAAATTAGAGAAAAAAATCTTCAATTCTACTTTCCATTTAAGATCGAAAATATCCTTGATTTTCCAAGATATTGCATATTTTTTTTGCAAATTTCAGAGTCGTGTATCTGAAGATGAAAACAACTGTGGGTGAATCATCCTCAATAAACTAGTCATCTTCTCATGAACCATTAAGAGAAAGTGTGGGATATCATAATGAAGAACCTAAAGGGGGGGTGAATAGGTTCTTTTAGGCCCTTTAGCGTTTTTAAAACGAGTTTGCAAAAATTGCAAGCGGAAGACTTGAGGGACAATCACAAATAAAATGAATGCGTAAAGTAAGTGCGTAAAATAAATGCGTAGTAAAGTAAATGCGTAAAGTAAAGAGGGATAGAGATGTTTATGGAAGTTCGACGAAGAATCGTCTACGTCTCCCCTTCTCGATGAGGATCGAGGTATCACTATATGGACTTGGCTTTAGGAGCTCCAAGCTAGCTTTTACAACCACGCCTCGATGCGTCTACTTGGCCTTGAGGGCTCCAAGGATAGCCACGAACTTTACAACCCACTCGAGAGTATTACTTTCACTCTTTTTCTACAACTCTTTTGATATTACAACTCTTTTAATCAACGCACACAAGAGATAGTAGAAAGCTTTGTAAGAGACAAGAGAGTGGAGTGGGATTCGAATGATTGAAAATGCATCCTCAAAGGCCTATTTATACTAGACTTGGACGCCAAGGTTCGGATCTTCTGTTTATGCTTCGGAACGTCCGATCTGATTGAAATCAATTTGCGTAATTTTGGGATGACTTCGGATCGTCCGTTCTTGACTTCGTAGGGTCCGAACATATGCTTCGGAGGGACCGATCATACTTCGTTGCTTCCGAACAGTTCTTTCAGACAGTGATGAACAACTTCGGAAGGTCCGAACTCAAGTTCGTACCGTCCGAACTTTCCCGCGTTTCCGGAGATTTGAAATCTTCAACACTTCGTAGCGTCCGATCATGTACTTCGTAGCGTCCGAAATCTAACTCAATCAACAGTCAGATCAATTTGTCTCCGCATTGAAGTGATTTGATTGCTTGAGTTCGGAACGTCCGATCACGTCTTCGGAACGTCCGAACTGGCTCCTCGCAGCTTCCGAACAGCTTCTACTTTGCTTCTGATTTGCACAAATTCGGAACGTCCGAACCACATTTCGGATCTTCCGAACTTAACTTTGTTCTTAATTTCCTGCATGCCTCAATATAAAACATTAGTACATTTTTAATCCAAGTTTTGGTATCATCAAAACAAAAACTTTGGGATATGTTACAGCATTAAAAACATTAATCTCATCCTCGAGATTTGTATGCGTTTAAGGCGTAACAATCTCCCCCTTTTTGATGATCACAAAACTTGGTTAAAAATTGAGATAACAATAATCAACATAATCTAAATTATTATTAAATAACTCCCCCTTAATCAAATAACAAGTCTAAGAGGTTGAATTAAGGCGAATTTATTTAATAACCAATTAACAGCAATTTTAACCAAATAAATTCTCCCCCTTTTTGTGATAAGCAAAAAGACATAAGCATAAAGAGAGACAAATAAACAGGTAAAATATCCACTAATAAATGCAATCCTTTTATACAATGATGCATAAAGATAAAATAAAAAAATAACAAAAACATAAGCTAAGAATCCGCATCCCGCGACTCTCTATGTCTCCTCATCTCAGCCTCGATGGAATCCAGACGCGAAGAAGTCTCGGTATGATGGCGCTCTAAGGTAGACTCTAAAAGAGAAAAACGAGTGTCAAAACGAGTCTCCAATCGCTCGAGATACTCGAAAATCCGATCGTAGGGTCCAGAGGGAGCAGGCGGAGTGAAGCCATGAGGAAGGTCATCCATGGTCATCAAAGGAGTGCTAATAGGGTCGGGAACACGCTGATGGGATGTAGAGGGAATATCAAACGAAGGGGTAGGAGTGGTACCCGTAGTAGGGGGACCAGCGGGAAATCCTCTCGTCTGAACGTGAGGAGGAAGGAGACCGAAGGGAACATGAAAGTGTTCGGTCGGACGATAGGACGCAAAGATGCGATCCTTGTCGATGACCCAAGAGGATAAGACGGGATTCCAAGAGAGTCCCATCTTAACAACAGTATCATGGTCGATAGTCTCGCGAGGAGAAATAGATAAGGATTCTTCATCTGTAAAGTCAATGCCCAGATGGGCTAGAATCCGGTTAATGAACCGGCCAAATGGAAAAGAGACGCGAGTAGAAGAAGCCGCGTACTCCATGGCATACATAAGAAAACGGGGAAGGTTAAAAGGACGCTGGGAGACTAAATAATAGAGAATGTACAGATCGAGATATTTGCAAGTGGAGAGGTCTCCACTGCGAGGAACAATAGAAGAAGTGATGAGCTTCAGAACAAGCTGAAGCTGAGGAGAAAGGTCCTTCGCATGAGGACGGTCATCGGCAGGAGTAGGCGGACGACCGAAGATGGTGGTCAAGGCAGTGACTCGATCAAAAGTAGGGTCATTCTCAGTCCAAGACTGAGAAAAGAACTCACTCGGTCCGTCTCGAGGAAGATCGAACCAAGTGGAGAGGTCGGCGGTAGAAAAAGAAATGAACCGACCCTGAACAATGGTAACAACACGAGTGTCATCACCACCAAGAACTAGGGAAAAGTTCGCATAGAACTGATGCATGAGAGAAGGGTAGATAAGATCGGGTACGGAAGGTAGGAAAAAGTTTCCCCAACGTTGAGACTCAATAAGAGTAATCAACGTAAAGAAATTTGCACGAAGGTAATCGGTGTGAAGGGTACGACCAGGCAGAATGTTACGGGTTTCGAATTCAGGTGGGGTAGGACGAGGGTTGGGTGGTTGGGTAAGATCATGGTGAAAGGCACCGTGACGAGGGCGAACATTTCGGCCAACTACGTTACGGCGCGGAGGCATAGTGAGTAGTGAGTGTTTTGTGTGGGGAAAGAAAGAAGATGTGAATTGGCAAATAAATCAGAGGATCCGAACGCCTATTTATAGGCCATGTTCGGACGATCCGAACATGCGTTCGGAAGGTCCGGAATGTGAACGGAACGGTTAGCTGGCAGGAGGTTCGGACGATCCGATTAATACTCGGACGATCCGATCCTAGAACGGAGGCTACGAAGCGTAACGGAGGGTCCGAAGTCTGACAATCAGGCATGGGAAGGCGCGAACATTTAATGACATCGGAAGGAGGTTCGGACGCTCCGATGTGTGTTCGGATGGTCCGAAGAGTGAATCGGAGGTTCTGGAACCTATGGTCAGGTTCGGACGATCCGAACACGTTCGGTGGATCCGAGGTGAAACGGAGCATCCGAATAGGAGCGGTGATTCCGAAGTAGCCAAGATGAGGAACACCTAAAATTTAAAATATTTAGCACATAAATGAATGTTGAGCCATAATTATGGATAAATACAATTAATTTGTATTATCCGACATTATAATGCTCACATTAATAATACTCCCCCTCAATTTAACAAATATGTACGAGAGTATTCGACTAGTGTTTACAACTCAATCATGCCAAGTTCACCACGCAAACGAGTAAAAGTAGATTCATCTAGTGGTTTTGTAAAAATATCAGCAATTTGATTCTTGGTGTCAACATAGTGAAGTTCAACATCATTTTGCTCAATGTGATCACGAATAAAATGATGTCGAATGTCAATATGTTTTGTACGAGAATGTTGAACTGGATTCTTTGTTAGACATATGGTGCTTGTATTATCACAAAAGATTGGAATTTTTGAAAAAGTAACACCATAGTCGAGTAATTGATACTTCATCCAAAGAATTTGTGCACAACAACTACCGGCAGCCATATACTCGGCCTCGGTCGTTGAAAGTGCAACACAGTTTTGCTTTTTAGAAAACCATGACACCAAGCAATTTCCCAAAAAGAAACAAGTTCCACTAGTGCTCTTTCTATCCACCTTATATCCTCCAAAGTCGGCATCACAGTAAGCTTTTAAATCGAAAAATGAGTTCTTAGAATACCATAATCCGAGATTTGGAGTATTTGAAAGATATTTGAAAATGCGTTTTAAGGCGAATAAGTGTGATTCCTTTGGACATGATTGAAATCGTGCACACAAGCAAACACTAAACATAATGTCAGGTCTACTAGCAGTCGCATAGAGTAGGGAGCCAATCATGCTACGAAATAACTTTTGGTCAACAGGTTTACCTCCCTCATCTTTGTCGAGTCTGACTGTCGTGCTCATAGGTGTGGATGAGGCTTTGGAAGACTCCATCCCAAACTTTTTTAGCATCTCCTTGATGTACTTTCCTTGGTTGACAAAGAAACCATCCTTGCATTGCTTGATTTGGAGACCAAGGAAGTAGTTGAGCTCGCCCATCATGCTCATCTCAAAGTGATCCTGCATAAGCTTCGAAAAATCTCTACACAAGTGTTCATTAGTAGCACCAAAAATAATATCATCTACATATATTTGTACTATCAGCAAATCATTATTTTTAGTCAAGGTAAATAAGGTAATATCAACTTTACCTCTACAAAAACCATTAGACAGCAAAAAGGTAGATAATTTCTCATACCAAGCTCTAGGAGCTTGTTTCAAACCATACAAAGCCTTATCAAGTTTATACACATAATCAGATAAGTGCACATCTTCAAAACCAATAGGTTGCTCAACATACACTTCTTCTTTCAAATCACCATTAAGAAAAGCACTTTTAACATCCATTTGAAACAATTTAAAGTCTCTAGAGCAAGCAAAAGCAAGTAGCATGCGAATGGATTCTAGTCTAGCAACAGGGGCATAAGTCTCATCATAATCAATTCCCTCTTCTTGGCTATATCCTTTAGCTACTAGCCTAGCTTTATTTCTAGTGATTGTACCATGCTCATCTAACTTGTTCCTAAATACCCATTTAGTTCCTATGACAGGTCTATCAGTGGGTCTAGGTACAAGATTCCAAACTTTATTCCTTCTAAATTCATTTAGTTCATCTTGCATAGCAATAATCCAAGAATCATCAAGTAAAGCTTCTTCTATGTTCTTAGGCTCTATGTGAGAAAGAAAAGCAAGATAATTGCACATATTAGAAGAGCGAGTAGATACTCCCTTCGATGGGCTACCAATGATGAGGTCCATGGGATGATCCTTGTGTGTAGTCCACTCCTTCGGAAGAGGTGCGTCCTCTTGATCTTTAGGAACATCATCTAGGCTTGTGGACTCCAACTTTTCGCCAAGGATATCTATATCATCATCATCAGAAACAACAGTTCTAGGCAAGCAAGGGTTAGTTTCATCAAATATGACATGAATAGATTCTTCAACTAGTAAAGTACGTTTATTAAAGACTCTATATGCTTTGCTAGAAGTAGAGTAACCAAGAAAGATACCTTTGTCCGATTTAGCATCGAACTTACCCAGGTTGTCCTTACCATTGTTGTGGATGAAGCATTTTGATCCAAAAGCGCGGAAGTAAGAAATGTTAGGCTTTCTCCCTCTCCATAGTTCGTATGGAGTTTTCTTGAGAATTGGCCTTATTGATACGCGATTGATGATGTAACAAGCAGAACTCATTGCTTCAGCCCAAAAATATTTTGGTAGAGAATGCTCACATAGCATGGTCCTTGCAATCTCTACTAGGGTCCTATTCTTCCTCTCAACGACACCGTTTTGTTGAGGAGTTCTAGGACAAGAAAAGTTGTGACCAATGCCTTTGCTTTGACAAAAAATTGAAAAATTTTCATTTTGAAATTCCGTTCCGTGGTCACTACGGATTTGTTTGATCAAAAGATTTTTCTCATTTTCAACCTTTTTGACAAAAATTTTGAAATGATCAAAGGCATCATTTTTGTGGGCTAAAAACAATGTCCAAGTAAAACGTGAAAAATCATCTACAATGACAAAAGCATAAGATTTTCCTCCTAGACTAGTTGTCCTCGAGGGACCACATAAATCTAGGTGAAGTAATTCAAGGGGCATAGAAGTGGATACAAAATTTTTATTTTTGAAAGATTCCTTTGTGTGTTTACCAAGTTGACAAGCATCACAAAAAGAATCTAATTTTAAATTCAGCTTTGGCATTCCGGAAACTAGGTCAAGTTTTAAAAGTTTTTCTATGGTGCTTATCCCAACATGACCAAGTCGTCTATGCCAAAGAATGTTGTCATCAACATTTAATGTTACAAGGCTTTTTATTTTTGAAAAAGATGAAATCTTTAAATCGACCTTGTAAACATTTTCACTTCTATAACCTTTGAAACTAATGGTTTTGTCAGTTGTGAGTGATACAGTGCAATCGTGTGGTGTGAATTTGACTTCATAACCCCTATCGCACAATTGACTAATGCTTAGGAGGTTATGTTTAAGCCCTTTCACAAGAAGTACATCATCAATAATAGTATAGTTAGATATACCTATTGAGCCGATGCCTTCTATGATCCCTTTGCTGTTGTCTCCGAAGGTCACCGATCCCTTTTCTTTTGGTCGAATGGATTGTAGCAGCTTCTTTTCTCCCGTCATGTGTCGAGAGCATCCACTGTCAAGATACCAAGTGCTCGATGACTTGTCTCCCCTTTGTCCCTACAAGGTTGAGATACAGTTTGATAGTTGGTACCCGTTTCTTTGGGTCCTTTGGGGTTAGTAGTAGTTGGGGATTTGGGGATCCATTTCCAATAACTATTCTTGTTGTGTTGGTGTCTAAGTTTCTTGCATTTAGGTCTTATGTGGCCTATCTTACAACAGTAAGTGCATGTTGGTGGTGTTCTTGGTTTTGCCTTTGCGATAAGACTAGCGAAGTTGACTGATTTCTTTTCATATCCTAGACCTCCTTTGTCGAAGTTACACCTTTGCATGCTCAAGAGGTTTTCTAGTTTACCGCTACTCACATTGAACTTGTTGAAGGCTTTCTCTAAGTCTCTTAGGTTTGTCTTGAGCTTAGTGTTGTCATGCATCCTAGCTTCTAGTTCAGTTTTAAGTTGCTTATTCTCATTTCTAAGTGACTTAGCCTTATTGTACATACTAGTGTAAGCGGAGAGTAATTCATCGTAAGAGGGTACCTCGTCGTCATCCGAGTCGGTCAGATGATCTTCCTTCGCCATGAAGCATAGGGTAGACTCCTCTTCGTTGTCGCTGTCGCTCCACGTGGCTAGAAGGGCCTTTTTCTTGTCTTTGCCGGCCTTCTTCTTGGAGGGACACTCGTTTGCATAGTGACCCTTTTGTTGACAGTTGTAGCAGGTCACTTCCTTCTCAAACTTTTTGTCTTTCTTGTTGAAGTTGGAACTCCGCATGAATCTTTTGAACTTTCTAGTGAGGAGTGCCATTTCTTCATCGTCGCTATCTTCAAGTTGACTGGTCAAGGCGATCCCTTTCGCCTTTACTTTGTCGTCATCTTTCTTTGTCTCCTTCCGGGTAGATACTTCAAGTTCATGGGTCTTTAGGGTCCCATGAAGTTGATCAAGGTCGTAGGATGCCGCATCTCCCTTGTTGGATTCAATGATAGCCGTGCGCTTTGCATCCCATTCCACCGGTAATGCTCGAAGGGCTCTCCTCCACACTTGTTTAGTTGGGTAGTTCTCACCAAGTTGGGCAAGCTCATTGATGATTTGGGTGAGCCGCCGGAACATGGTATCGATATCCTCCTTGGGTTCCATCTCAAAGGTCTCGTACTTGAGTTGGAGAAGGTCTATCTTCGTTTCTTTGACTTGATTGGTTCCCTCGTGGCAAATCTCCAATTTGTCCCAAATCTCTTTGGCGGAGGTACAAGCCGAGATTCGGTTGTATTCATTCATATCTAGAGAACAATGAAGAATATTCATAGCTTTAGCATTTTGAGAGATAAGTTTCATATCGTCCTTGGTGAAGTCATCCATTCCCTTAGGAATTTCCTTATTATCCACCGTTTTCATGGGGATATAGGGACCTTTCACCGTTATTTTCCAAAGGTCGTAATCGACGGATTGGATGTATAGAGATATTCTATTTTTCCAATATCCATAATTAGTACCATTGAAAAGAGGGGGACGATTTGTGGATTGTCCTTGGGCATACTCGCTTGCTAGATTGGCCATTTAAAAGATTTTGAAAAACCTTGCTCTGATACCACTTGAAGAACCTAAAGGGGGGGTGAATAGGTTCTTTTAGGCCCTTTAGCGTTTTTAAAACGAGTTTGCAAAAATTGCAAGCGGAAGACTTGAGGGACAATCACAAATAAAATGAATGCGTAAAGTAAGTGCGTAAAATAAATGCGTAGTAAAGTAAATGCGTAAAGTAAAGAGGGATAGAGATGTTTATGGAAGTTCGACGAAGAATCGTCTACGTCTCCCCTTCTCGATGAGGATCGAGGTATCACTATATGGACTTGGCTTTAGGAGCTCCAAGCTAGCTTTTACAACCACGCCTCGATGCGTCTACTTGGCCTTGAGGGCTCCAAGGATAGCCACGAACTTTACAACCCACTCGAGAGTATTACTTTCACTCTTTTTCTACAACTCTTTTGATATTACAACTCTTTTAATCAACGCACACAAGAGATAGTAGAAAGCTTTGTAAGAGACAAGAGAGTGGAGTGGGATTCGAATGATTGAAAATGCATCCTCAAAGGCCTATTTATACTAGACTTGGACGCCAAGGTTCGGATCTTCTGTTTATGCTTCGGAACGTCCGATCTGATTGAAATCAATTTGCGTAATTTTGGGATGACTTCGGATCGTCCGTTCTTGACTTCGTAGGGTCCGAACATATGCTTCGGAGGGACCGATCATACTTCGTTGCTTCCGAACAGTTCTTTCAGACAGTGATGAACAACTTCGGAAGGTCCGAACTCAAGTTCGTACCGTCCGAACTTTCCCGCGTTTCCGGAGATTTGAAATCTTCAACACTTCGTAGCGTCCGATCATGTACTTCGTAGCGTCCGAAATCTAACTCAATCAACAGTCAGATCAATTTGTCTCCGCATTGAAGTGATTTGATTGCTTGAGTTCGGAACGTCCGATCACGTCTTCGGAACGTCCGAACTGGCTCCTCGCAGCTTCCGAACAGCTTCTACTTTGCTTCTGATTTGCACAAATTCGGAACGTCCGAACCACATTTCGGATCTTCCGAACTTAACTTTGTTCTTAATTTCCTGCATGCCTCAATATAAAACATTAGTACATTTTTAATCCAAGTTTTGGTATCATCAAAACAAAAACTTTGGGATATGTTACAGCATTAAAAACATTAATCTCATCCTCGAGATTTGTATGCGTTTAAGGCGTAACACATAATATAGATATGAGAAGACCCCAAATAGATTTTCATGCTGACGGAGATTCACACCTAGCAGGAACCAGGTCAATAAGAAGTCAAATTCTTTTGCATCAAACACCTTATGAGAAATCTGTTTTAGAACATATACATCCTTATGGAGTTATGGTAAATCTTGATGTATTTGATTTCAAAAATAGAAAAGATCCCAAACATTATGACATCAACAATGAGAATCGCAGCATGAACACGGATATCAATCGAGAATGATTCATTAAACTTTTAGAATGAGTCTTATGGGATCAGTAAAAATAACATTGGACGTGACTTCGTTAGAAACCAAAGATTCAGTCATAGCCAGAGAATCTCTCAGTTAGATAGACAGAAAAATGGCTACCATATTTAAAACATAATTTATATGGATATACTATTTTAATAGTCAAGAAACAAAAAAGAAACATAAATATACTCAAGTTCTGTATAGTCTTGAATCACATGACATCTGTTTAGTTGATTAATATATTATGTTATTCACTAAACATAGATGAAATTCAGGAGTCGAATAAAATATAAGATGCAACTTTTCATTGTCAAAATATCAAGTCCTTGGAGAGAAATTTCAATGAAGCAATATGTCACTAGTAATCCAGATACTTTGGCAAATAAAGAGCCTCTTTTATCAAAAAAAAAAATGGTAGAATGATATCATATGGTAGCATTACAAAAAAATAATAAACGATTAATGAGTATTAATAAACTTTCTCATTTATGTTGTAAAAAATGATTTTCCAACAATCATTTGAAGTAAGCCACAAAAGCAGAAAAAGAAGAGCTTTAGATCTCATTTTTATACCAGAATTGGAATAAGTGAAAGAAGTTCTTGGAAACTGGTGTGCTGTCGTTGTGCCACCAAACTTAAATTTCTACTCTTTAAATAAAACTAGTGTAATGGTGAGCAGGGTCGAATCCACAAGGAACGTGGGATAATTCCTTTCGAGTAAAATGCAAATAAAGGGGGGATTTTGGATATGAATTAAATAAAATACTAAAACTAATTTAACATGCAAGAAGAAATAACAAATCAAGATGAAAAACTAATTAAATGGAAATTAATATTACCAAGCTCGATTCAAGGGATTTCTACTATTCAATTGTATCACTGTTCATCGGCTATCATATATTTATTCATGCAATTACAAGCAATTAACTTTAGAATTATAGGGATAGTCGCTAAAATTCTTGTGTTTTCCTAAAATAATTGACCGAACCCAACATTCAGTTAAAACTTATTAATAATTAACTGGGCACGATAGCGTTCCATATTAATTAAAAATAGCATTTTCGTTTTGTGAAAACAGTTAATCCTAAATCTAACAACCGAGATAGCTGCAATTGATAGATTGAGTTTCGTTGATTTATTTAGATTAAATATGCTATGATAGCACAACACACCTAATCTATCACTACTCATGTACCAATCGTTCATGACAATTACGTATCACTGAATTCATGGATAGCAGTAGAAAATTATATATCAAATTAAATTGCCAGATTAACCGAGATATAACTTTCATATAAATAAATCATAAATCAACGAATACTTGAACAAAACACGAATATTAAATTAAAGTGCAAAAAGCCTCACAGTGATAAATTGAAATAGTAAAAATATCCCTTGAATAAAAAAAAATAAAACTTAGCCTAAAGGTGAGGAGAAAAGTTGAGAGAAAATCCTTGAGCTATTTTTCTTCTCTTGTGCGTGAGTTGTGGAGGAAAAAATCTGATTCTTGCTGCCGCCTCCTTTGTACGTGAGTGGTTGGTGAGAGGTTTTCCAATTTTTGATTTTCAAATCTTCTGTTGCGGCTGTCTTCTTTTGTGGGGTGGTGGTTTTTATTTTTGGATCTAAATTCTTTGATAAAAGCCCACAAATATCTAATTAACTCTAATTCTTAAATATAAAATAATAGATAATATTTTATCTAGAATTTCCCTTCTTGTAATTTTTTTCGCAGCTGAAATATCGTCACAAGGCGTGGCCATGCCTTGTTCCATGACTTCTTCTGGTTTGGTCATTCACTTTCAAACTTTATCTTGGAAACTTCAAATGTGATCAACATCATCTTTTTAACTCAAATTTGCTCTAAGATCGTAAAAGTTCCTCTTACAATAAAATTACACAAAAATGTGTCAATTAAACATATCGGAGGTTAGAATAATGAGAAATATGAAAATAAAAATAATAACTATTACGAGCCTATCAAAATCTCCTACACATAAACGATGCTTTTCCTCAAGCATAAAATATATCAACTCATTATCTCAACTTTTCGTCATCCTTCCGCTTCCTCTGCTTATCCAAAACATTTTTCATGCAAAAAGACATTTTAATTTCTTAGCATCTCACAAAATAACATCATGAACAATCACTGCAATCAGAAAGTGTAGAAATTAAAATGCATGGGATTTAACAACTCCTCACAAGATTCGCTCGTTCCACTCATTGGTGTCTAGGATATATATATATCAACAAACTCTCATATCAAATGCATTGAAATTTTTTTATTATAGGCTTGCAAATATATCACATCCTTCCACTAAATGAATAAATTAAAATACACAAACAAAAAGGGCTATAAATGGGTTGTAACCTGGCTAGGGGTAAGGTAGTATAAAAGGAAACAATGAGCTAAGAAATTGGAGAAATCATATCAAACTTTTCTCACCAAAAATAAAAATGTATCCAAAAACTCTTATATCTCATTATAACAATCAAGAGTATTTTTTTTTCTTTTTTTTTTTGTTTTGCTCTTCTTTTCTTTCTCACTTCGTCTACTTCTCTTCTTTCTCTTTTTTTCCTTTGTTTTTGCGCGGTGACTATAAGAATTTGAGATTGACTAAATCCCAACAATTCACACTATTTTGGACTGAGTGATGCTATTTGTGAAAAGTTTACATGATTCTCCAATTCAAGGTTCAAAAAGGGGGATAACCAACAAAAAAAGATTTATCACGGCTTGTAATGTGGTTATTTTTATTCAAAGAAAAAGGCTGAGGCTCAAACTTGGTTTACTAGGGTCTATGAATCAGGGTAGGCTCAAAGAATGGCTCAGATGATGCGAATGAAAATGGTTTGAACCTAATGCCTTTATCGTTTTGTCTATGCACCTAATCCACCACAAAGTGTGGACAAAGACATGTATAACAATGCAAGTTCTAGAAAAAGTAACAATGCAATGACAACACACAATCAAATAAAATGGAGCATGATATCATGATTGCTCATAGGCTCAAAGCTCACCAAAGAAAAAATATAGCAATTGTGTTAAATCTCACACACTTGTCCTCTCTAACTATCATCAAGAGCAACTTATTCATAATCCAAACGTGAGAATGCAAAAACATTTGCACGGAAAGAAAACTTCATCATTTTTTTTTGCATCGGAGGCAATCAAGATTCAGAAGAAAGAGATAACAAATGAACTAGATGCTAGGAACTAACAACGTCACTATTTTTTTTTACTTTTATGCAAAAAATGAGAATAAAAAAGAAATTAAAACGAGAAATAAGGCAATACACCCTCCCACACCTAAATGTAGCAATGTCCTCAATGACACAAAATTAGATGCACAACATAGACAGTAAAAGCAAGCAAGGGAAGTTAGAGAACTCCCCTGAAAATTGTTGGGCATCATAGAGCAAGGTGTCCTATTGCTGTGGTGGACGCTGCTGTGAGAGAGATGAAAAAAAAGTACGTTAAATTTTTTTTAGGAAAAGGAAAAAAAAGAATCTCCCAGCAGTATGGATTTTTTTTTTTAAATCAGTAGAGGTGTTTCAACAAGGTGTGGCCACGCCTGGTGCGAAAACCTCTACTAGAATTTTTTTTTTTTGCGCAGAAGTGTTATTCTTATAAGGCATGGTCACGCCTTGTTAGAAGACATCTTCTGCACAAAGGTAATAAAAATTGTACTACGCGAAAAAAAAAAGAAATTAAAAACAATAAGAACAAGAAATTTGAGTTGCCTCCCAAAAGCGTTTGATTTTTAGTCGTCAGCTTGACCCTCAAAAGCACTCATTCAAAGAGCAGCTGACGCCCAAAATACGTGTCATATGACATCATAAATGGGTTTTGGTTCCATGTGCCCTCAAGTTTGGCTTGATGTATACAATGTAAGCTCGTCTCCTCAACAAAACGTGACTTTAAATAATGGGCATTAGATGAGAGTATCATCGATGACTCTTGAAGGACAAAATCTGTTGAAATCGGCAATGGAGAAAGACAAAGATCTTCTAGATGTATATATGATAATATTATCGACGAGCTCAAATAGATAGTCTCAGGAGCTTGTTCATCTCTCAACTTCATTGGTGCCTCATCTTCTTGTGATATTTCTTCCAAAACTTTTTCTGACTGAGGTTCAACAGTTTCCTCATTCAATGCCACGCGCTTGTTTAACATATCATTCAGTCGACTTATGATTATTTCAAGACTATATCCATCATCTTCTTGATGCTCGAAAGATTGGTATGTAAAATCAGATGGGCTAATTTCTTGAGTGTATTGGTGGCTCCAACTCTGCAGCGAAGGATCCCAGTACTGATGGTAGTCAAAGTCGGCCATATCATTTAGCAAATATATCACACTATCTTCATGTCGACTAAGTAGTGGACTACCAGTTGTCAGTGCTCCATTAAATACCCATCTTTGTGTAATTGCATCCAAACCTTTAAGAAAAAGTCTAATAAGAACATAGTTAGAAAAATCATGATTCCTGAATGTTGTTGCTAAATTATTGAATCTCTCTCATGCTACGTATTATGGCTCTCCATTTTGTTGGGCAAAATTTTTGAATACTTGTCGATGAAACATCTCGAAGTATTTCACAACAAAAAATTCTCAAATTCTTCTTTTCTTGATAAAATCACCTGCACAAGAAGAATGAGACATAAAAAAAATAATAACAAAACTCGAAAAAACTAACCTTGCACCGTTCCCCGGCAACGACGCCAAAATTTGGTGTGCTGTCGTTGTGTCACCAAACTTAAATTCCATGCAAATATCAATGCAATAAAGTAAAGTATGTGATTACTCGTCTAACACCTGTCATCTATAATTCAAGAGAACAAGTATATCAATCAACTCCATGCAAATATCAATGCAATAAAGTAAAGTATGTGATTCAGGGAAACTCGAGTCAAACCTCACTCGAGTTGTGCAATCCCAACTCAACATTAGTTTATACATTTATCTTCTCGCTCAGAAGAAGAAGAAGAAGTCCCGACTCTATCTCGGTCCATTCTCAATCTGGTAATAACAATATCGAACAGCTATAATATCAATATACAACTCAATTCAATATCTGTTCTGATCAATATTCAAATCAAAATATACTCTGATCAATATCGAATCAATATGAAATCTAAATCAACACCGAATCTGATCAATATTAATCCCCTGATGTTTTGACGGTATAATAATATAATCTCGATAACCCCGTCAATCCAAACATCACAGATATAATACCAGACTTCGTAATCAGTATCAGTAGGAATCATAATCTCAATGATGACATAAATCTGATATCGATTCTCAATCAAATCGACTCCGAAAATCATAATAATTACATAATCAGTATGTTCTTCGATCTGGCTTCGATTCTACGATGTCTAACATGTCAAGAACATCATATATAAATTATATCAAATTCCTACAACATCATCTTTTCAAATGATACCAGAAATCAATAAAACTTACGTCCAGTTGTAGCTGTCGATACAAGGATCATAGAACTGCTTCCGGATTCAATTTCTGATAACTGATTCTTCCAAATCACAATTTGAAGGTACGATGAAGTTTGGCAATTCCCTGGAACCTTTCTCGGCCGTTTCCTCTTCAGAAATGAGGAATTGAGTTGTTATATATATCAATTGCATGGGAAATCACACGTGCCATCCTCCAAATTTTTTCCCAAATTCTCTCAATAATTACGAAATTGCCATCCAATAATTACGAAATTGCCATCCAATTTAATTCAAATATTTTTCCACTTAATTACCAAAAATGCCATCAATAATATTTTCTTTTCGGGGTCTCGTACAATTGATAACATCTCGGGCCTTACAATTCTCCCCCTCTGAGACATGATTTCGTCCCCGAAATCACAAGTAATCCATTTTTTTTATACCGATAATCATATTATATCTCAAACCAGATATAAGAAGGAGATGTACATAAACCACCGTAACTTCATATCAACAAATCACTTGTGATAGAATCAATCTCAGAACAATGGCTATACAACATCCGTATACACCCATAAATAGTTCTTAATAACTCAATCTCGGCTTCAAATACCGACAATCATCACCTGACGTTGGCATATTTCATATCAACTTCCGAGCTATCTTCATTGTTTCTGATTCCATCGCATTTCTGATTACAGATCTCTGATATTATCAAATCCAATCTCAGGCATCACCGCAATATCATTCCCATACGAAGGAAATCTGCAGTTCTCATGGTACAATACCTCGACTAAAGCTATTTTGATACTCATCTGATAGCTATTATTGTACAATAATTCACAAGTGACAATGAATCATGTCAATTAGTGCTAAAATCCAGCACTACAGTTCCTGGATATCCTCTAGTGTTTAGATAGTTCGCTCCGACTATCTTTCAATCTATAAATCATAGATGAAATATCACCTTATGCACTCAGCCAAAAATATAAAATCAAACGAAAATTACAGTCTAATATAATTAACTTTGGCATTCCATACAATCTAATCTCTGTTTCTGACATAATTTTCCATCATCTGGTCATGTCTGTATCTCTCCCTGTATAATATAACATGTACAGATTTGAACAATCGTTCAATCACAATCACTATCTTAGTAAGATTGCAGTAGTGTCATCACACAATCCATAGAAATGTACTCCCATGTCTAATCAGAAATATACAAATTCTGTAATAAATCTTCTGATTTCTATCTTTCTGTCTTCATTTATTGACAATTCAGACATTTCAGTACAATTTCTGCCAATATTTCAGTACAACTGATTTAATCTGTCTATATCAACACTATCTGTTCGAATTATCATGCACTGTCTGTTACCTGAACGAATACTGAATCCATTTCTGTGCGCTTCTGACAATACCTGTCATTTCAAATTCGAATATCTGCCACAAACAAATCAGCTAATAATATAAATTAAAGAAAATAACTACCTGATATTCGGTTCTGACTATCAAAATCAAGTTCTGAACAGTCTGATCAAACTTCTGAACTGCTTTAATTTTCAAAATCAGTTCTGACTCGACTGAACTGTATATAAGCTCAACGGTTCATAACAATCGGTATCAAACACGAACTCAGAGTGATAATAATATCGGACCAGATTCAAAATATCAATATGCAATACTGATTTAATAACTGCATAGAACGCAATTTCTGACAATTCTAGATTCTGCCATATTCAATGTCGTTCTCAGCCACTGATCACGGTCTCACTGTGTTACAATCAATCAGTATACTATCCTCAAATATCACAGATTCTGAATACAATCTATTACAATCCCGATTCATATCCGAACACTTCTGTATACAACAATCTCAGTTCCCAGAATATTAAATACAATTTCCACTGTTCGATTCAATCAATCATACGCTGCGAATATATCAAAATATCATAGATAAAACGAGCATATATCATGAGAATATCTCTGAATACCGGATTTATCAACCCATGCACAGAACTGAAGTATTTTACCGAGAAACATATAATCAGATGTAACTCTAACTCTTCAGGCAGTAAATCTTTCAACTGATATCTCAATCTTCTCAATTCAATCAGTATCAGTCTATAAGAAATTCTAAAATGAAACCAATTCCTGGTATCAAGTCAAGACTGAAATCACTCTCCCTGATACGGGACAAACCTGAAATCTCATCAACAAGACTATAGCCAACTTCTGCTACTAGTAAATCAATCCCTGATAGGCTAATCTTCAGTAATCAACTGAATATATGAGGAATTACTCCATTCCTTTCGATAATCATCGAATCATATATAATACGGATATCAAGGAATTCAAAATCAAGAATCCTTACCGTATATCATTCATTCTTTGGCCATTTCAGGTCCGAATCTTACCATCTCCTGGCAAGAATCTAAAATAGCTATGTACTTGTTCGATATATCAATATCAATAACGTAATCCGAATCAGGCAACACAAGTACAACACAGTTTAATTCGTTTTTATTCTCAACTTACTGTCGTATATAATATATCACAGAATTCACTGCTATCAATTCTTTTCCCCAAAAAGTATAAAGGTCAATACTTCAGTAATACAGACCCAACAAGTAAAGCATATATCAATACAACTCAATCAAGGATAATCATAAGGAATGCATTAGTATACATCAATACATATGCAACATAATCATAAAAGATCAGTACCTGTCACTGTATCATCAAATGTGTCCTGGGTCTGTTTCTCGATCCCTCCCACCAGAGGATTCTGCTCCCTGAAATCGTCGGGAACCTCTCTGTGGACAAGTTCTAGCAAAATGTCCTTGCTGTTTACAGATATTGCACCTACCAGTTACTCCTCGGCATTGCTCCGTGGAATGTCTTCCACCGCAATTCCTGCAATAAACTCCAGTATAACTAGGGCTAGAACCACTGGAGCTAGATGAACCACTCAGTCCGCTCCCCAACTTTTTAAACGGTATCTTTCGAGTTTTCAGCAAATCTTGCTTTCCACTCGTGCTGCCGCGATCAACCCGGAGAGAAGGTTGCTGTGTCTGGGGTTGCACCGCACACAACCTTTTTAGTTGTCTAATCAGACTCGTCTCCGCTCTCTTCGCTCTACTCAGGACATCAGCAAAATGGTAAGGCCGCTGCATATTCATCAATGCAACTATCTCGAGTTCAATCCTCTGATGAACTGAGCCGTTACAGCTTCATCATTCCCAGCTACATGAGGAGCAAAACGCAGTAGAGTAGAGAATTTATCAACATACCCTTCCATATTCAGTTGACCTTGGCTCAAATTCTCAAATTCTACTTTCTTGTCCTCTCGGTACGATCCTGAGAATAATCTTCGATAAAATTCAGCTTTAAAGACTTCCCATGTGATCACAGTACCACGTAGTTCTAATATTCCTTTGGTTGTAATCCACCAACTCCTGGCGGCCTCTTGTAACTGACGGGGCACCAGTTTAACTCTCTGTTCATCTGTACAATCAAGTAAATCGGACAGTATTTCTATGTCATCAAGCCAGTTTTCACAATCTTCAGACGTCTCGATACCACTCAGAATCGGCGGCTGCAGTAACTGGAACTCTCTCAACTTTATTTCCATCTGAGTTTCTGATACATCTATCTGATCAGACGAAGTACTACCCCTTTCTGGAATCCTTCTAGGAGGAATATCTGATAATCATAGATATTAGTAGTAACAGGAGACAAATCCATCTCAATCTCAATCCTGATCAGCTTACCTCTGATCAAGAATTGGTTTTGATCCAGTTCCAAATAATACATATTACCAAATCAACTCAGATATTCAGGTAATATGTAGCTTAATAGACAGTAAAAACATACTGGAATCTTAGCATATACAATGTAATTTCAATATTATATTCAATCATATGCCATATAAATCCAGGTAGTAAAACATAATATCATGCTAGCATACACAATGTAATTCCACATTATAATCAATCACATGCTAGCAATCAAACGCAGGTAAGAAAACTCAATCTACCCCGCTCACTCTCTTCTATCTCAGTGCTAAGGAACCTACAGTTCAAGGACCTACAGCTCAAGGACCTACAGCTATGATACTACCTGTTGTGGGGACCCGGACGTTAATCAGGTTTTAAATCATAATTATGACTAATTAATCAATTAGTATAAACAGGGATACCACATGTTGTGGGGACCCGGACGTTAATCAGGTTTTAAATCATAATTATGACTAATTAATCAATTAGTATAAACAGGGTCTACATTTTTTTTAAAATACAAAGCGGAAACGTAATGTAATTAAATTCAAATTACATATTAAACATATCCTACAATTATTGTATGTTCTACAATAATCCGACTGGATTCAACTACAAGTCAGTGCTGAATCCTAAGTTGCTTCAAAGCCCGGATCTCCATGCTATCTAGTCCAGCCTCGTTCTCTTCTTGACCCTGGTCCTAGCCCACATGTTGCCATGCACACATACAAACAAGACAACAGCCGGATAACTCCGGTGAGATATAAATATCCCAGTATAAATAATGTATACATGCAATCATATAAACAATATAAGAGCATATAACAGAAAATCATATCATATATCAGAATCATGATATGAATCAATAACAAGAATAAATCATATTCTAAACATGTACCAATATCAGGAACATAATTCAGTATTAATCAATACAATAAATTTAACTGTCACTCAGGCTCGTGACTCTACGTTGTAGACTAGATTCAATCCTAGCCTAGGGATCCCGATTTCCAGATGTGGTGATCCTATATCGAATTCCGTAATAGAAGGAACTCTGATCATATTACTCGATATAACCAAATATGGTGTTCCTATATCGAATTCCGTAATAGAAGAAATTCCAATTCTATTTACTCGATATAACCAAACATCCGGTGTCCTGACCTAACCGTCATGGACTGTAGCTCCATCGCTAACATCCTATCTTGAGACATCGTGCAATGTGCCCGTGGCGATACCACCACTATCAGGCACTTCTGTCACAAGATTACTCGTCTAACACCTGTCATCTATAATTCAAGAGAACAAGTATATCAATCAACTCCATGCAAATATCAATGCAATAAAGTAAAGTATGTGATTCAGGGAAACTCGAGTCAAACCTCACTCGAGTTGTGCAATCCCAACTCAACATTAGTTTATACCTTTATCTTCTCGCTCAGAAGAAGAAGAAGAAGTCCCGACTCTATCTCGGTCCATTCTCAATCTGGTAATAACAATATCGAACAGATATAATATCAATATACAACTCAATTCAATACATGTTCTGATCAATATTCAAATCAAAATATACTCTGATCAATATCGAATCAATATGAAATCTAAATCAACACCGAATCTGATCAATATTAATCCCCTGATGTTTTGACGGTATAATAATATAATCTCGATAACCCCGTCAATCCAAACATCACAGATATAATACCAGACTTCGTAATCAGTATCAGTAGGAATCATAATCTCAATGATGACATAAATCTGATATCGATTCTCAATCAAATCGACTCCGAAAATCATAATAATTACATAATCAGTATGTTCTTCGATCTGGCTTCGATTCTACGATGTCTAACATGTCAAGAACATCATATATAAATTATATCAAATTCCTACAACATCACTTTTCAAATGATACCAGAAATCAATAAAACTTACGTCCAGTTGTAGCTGTCGATACAAGGATCATAGAAATGCTTCCGGATTCAATTTCTGATAACTGATTCTTCCAAATCACAATTTGAAGGTACGATGAAGTTTGGCAGTTCCCTGGAAACTTTCTCGGCCGTTTCCTCTTCAGAAATGAGGAATTGAGTTGTTATATATATCAATTGCATGGGAAATCACACGTGCCATCCTCCAAATTTTTTCCCAAATTCTCTCAATAATTACGAAATTGCCATCCATTAATTACGAAAATGCCATCCAATTTAATTCAAATATTTTTCCACTTAATTACCAAAAATGCCATCAATAATATTTTCTTTTCGGGGTCTCGTACAATTGATAACATCTCGGGCCTTACATTGTTCATCGGCTAACATATATTTATTCATGCAATTACAAGCAATTAACTTTAGAATTATAGGGATAGCCGCTAAAATTCTTGTGTTTTCCTAAAATAATTGACCGAACCCAGCATCCAGTCAAAACTTATTAATAATTAACTGGGCACGATAGCGTTCCATATTAATTAAAAATAGCATTTTCGTTTTGTGAAAACAGTTAATCCTAAATCTAACAACCGAGATAGCTGCAATTGATAGATTGAGTTTCGTTGATTTATTTAGATTAAATATGCTAATTAAATTGTCAGATTAACCGAGATATAACTTTCATATAAATAAATCATAAATCAACGAATACTTGAACAAAACACGAATATTAAATTAAAGTGCAAAAAGCCTCACAGTGATAAATTGAAATAGTAAAAATGTCCCTTGAATAAAAAAAAATTAAAACTTAGCCTACAAGTGTGGAGAAAAGTTGAGAGAAAATCCTTGAGCTATTTTTCTTCTCTTGTGCGTGAGTTGTGGAGGAAAAAATCTGATTCTTGCTGCCACCTCCTTTGTACGTGAGTGGTTGGTGAGAGGTTTTCCAATTTTTGATTTTCAAATCTTCTGTTGCGGCTGTCTTCTTTTGTGGGGTGGTGGTTTTTATTTTTTGGGTCTAAATTATTTGATAAAAGCCCACTAATCTCTAATTAACCCTAATTCTTAAATATAAAATAATAGATAATATTTTATCTAGAATTTCCCTTCTTGTAATTTTTTTCGCAGCTGAAATATCGCCACAAGGCGTGGCCACGTCTTGTTCCATGATTTCTTCTGGTTTGGTCATTCACTTTCAAACTTTATCTTGGAAACTTCAAATGTGATAAACATCATCTTTTTAACTCAAATTTGCTCCAAGATCGTAAAAGTTCCTCTTACAATAAAATTACACGAAAATGTGTCAATTAAACATATCGGAGGTTAGAATAATGAGAAATATGAAAATAAAAATAATAACTATTACGAGCCTATCAGAAACCAAGAACAATATAGTTTAGAAGGGCAGAGAAGTTGATCATCAACTAATAGGATGTCATCCTAAGCATCGAGCACATCTTGAAGCACGATAAGAACACCTATAAAGAAAACTTTCAGAAGAGCACACACTCCAGCTAATGCAAGTTTTAAATATTGTAATTGATGGACATGTGGAGCAAGAGATCATTTAGACCAATTGTCCAGAAAAGGATAGAATGATGATAAAATGCTTCGATCCAACCCCATATATTGAAGAAGCGTTTTATTAATAAGATCTTGTTCAAGTATACCAGTTTGAGGATATTGTCTCAGATGAAAGTATATATGAAGAAGAATAATAATAAGAAAAATAAGTCTTGAGTCAAGAAGAATATAAATTAATAGAATCAGGATCTGACTGAGGACGAGGTATTTTGACACGAAACACATGAAGATTTTTCTGATATCTTTAGCCAGACAACAATATATCATAACATGGTTCAAAAGATAATAAGAAAAATCCTAGACTACAGAGAGGAATCTATGTAGGACATGTAGAAAATTTCGGAAAAATCTTGGCCTAAAAATAGAAAACATCATCTGATTTATAAAATTTTCAGAAGGAAAATAACAATCCCATGGAATTAACAGGAAACCGGATGGAAATGTAAATAATTCCTTCTGAAAAAATTAAAGATGAATTAAAAAAACTCGAGATAGAGTAGCACGAACCATGTCCCTGATTCGTATCGGAGAAATCAAAATTATGATAAAGATACTTTTAAATAAAGAATATATTCACATATTGATATTGCTATATACGATAAACAAATGGGTAACTTTCAAGATTCAATACTGAGAACTGTCTTAGGGAATATCTGTTCATGAAAAATTTTAAGAGTAATTTATCCAAGAATTTCATACAAATTGACAGATCGAGATTTCAGCCAAACTTTAACATTGCATCAAAACTTCAAAGAAAAAAGCCGATGAAAGAGGATGATAGACCATATTCTATTACATATCAAATTTCATATGATCTATCTAATACACATAATTTAGAATTATTATTAAGAACGACTTTATAGAAATCTCAGATATATTTGAAAAATTTTCTCAGAGGATTGATCCAAAAATAACAAGTTTCTTTTAATACAGGAAACATATATCAAAATCCAAGACAAACCGATCCTGCAAAAGAATCAAAGTCTTAAACTTGAACCAAGAAGATTATCTTTTCAAAGTGATAGAATAACAAATCACAGGTAGGGAAAACACATATCCAAGAAACCCAATTGATAACAAATTTTTTTCAACAAAAGGAAAATTTAGATGTCCGGAAGGATGGAGGAAACTCAAAATAGTGTTCGATCTTACAAGACAAAGAAACCAATTTTCTTGTAATAATATATACTATTTGGAACAACCTTTGATAGGTACTTGCCAAATAATGATCAATATCAAAGATTTGGAATTTCACATCAAATGAATCCCATGAAAAAAACCAGATCAATTGGTTCTTGGAAGTTTCTCTATAAACACAAACATTGAAAACAACTTGAGAATTGAATAGGATTCATGGTAGTTGATAGAATGTGGAAGATTCAATGGTCACGAGCTCATTCTCGATATACATCTCAGTAGGGATGTTATATGAAGAGTACAAGGCATAAAATTGTTGCTTATATTGATCCAAGGGCTGTGATTTGTACAGCAAAAAGATGAGTTTTTCCAAAAAAAATTGGAAGAAAATTTACCTTAGATTGTTAGACGAGATTCTCTAAGCGAATCTTATTCTTATGTAAAAATATTAAGATGTCAAAAATATTAATAGGAGGAGTTTTACCAACAATTGGGTACGAGATAAAAATACCACCGATTTATTTTCATGATACAGTAGCTAAATGTTAGGAAACAATTTTCTACAAATGTTTAAGTCTTATACATAAGAAAATGATACTACAATATTAGTGTTCACAATATCACCTTATCAAAAGTCATAGTTCAGAGAGTAAGAAGGGAATTTTATAAAAATTGTCAATTCAGTTTCACATAAAACATGGTGCTGAAGGAAAATTTCTGAATTAAAAAATGAAATATTCTAGACAGATTGGAGAAATAATGCTCCAATTGAGAACATATAAGAACATCAGATCAGAAAAAATAAAATTCCTCGAGATAGCTCTGCACCAGAAAGTTGTAGAGGTTGAATTGGAAGTATCCCTAGAACATATCAAGAAAATGATCAAAGACAATTACAATGAAGATCTTTTGGTATGGTGAGATAAAATTCAACTGAAAGCCAACCTTAAAATCAAGGAAGACAAAGAGTACGAATTTGTTAGATGCAAGCATATCCCGATGAACATAATTGATCAAAAAGATATACAGATTATTATCAAGGAATATTTGGACATTTGACTATCCAAAGCATGAATATCATCGTACAACAATCCATGTTTTCTGCTAAGAAAATATGGTGAGATAAAAACAAACAAACAAAGGTTGGTTATTAATTATCAATAAATTAATAAAATCTTGAAATTTGATGGATATTTCATACCTAGCAGAGAACATTCGATTAGTTGTATAAGAAACACAAAAATATTATCTTAATTCGATTGTAAGTCCATATTCTATCAAATTCAGATGGAAGAAAAAAGCAAGAAGTTCTTTGTTTCCTCGACACCACAAGCACATTATAATTGGGAAGTATTATCAATGCGATTAGAAAAATTATCCCAAATATGTTAAAGAAAGATGGATAATGTATCTAAAGATTATTTTAAGTTTATGTTTGTGTAAATTGATGATGTTTTGATAGCATCTAAAAATATGGATGAATATATTAAACATTAAATATTTTCTCTAAAATGTGTAAAAATGAAGTGTTTAGTCCATTACTAAAAAAAGATGCAACAATTATATGGACAGAAGAACATATAAAGGGACTTACCACCTAAAAGATATTTGTAAAAATCTTCCAGAAATGGTTATTCCTCAATATGAAGATGATATGGTGTTGTACACAGATGTTAGTGATCATTAGTGAAAAACAATTTTAACAAAGCTTGCAACAGAAAGAGAACAACTATGTAGGTATTGCAGTGGTTTATTGTCAGAAGTAGAGTCATATGATGACATATCAACGAAAAAGAATTTTATGCAGTAAAAAAAACTTTTGAAAAATGTCCGTTATTTTTACTAAAAAAAATTACCTTAAAGGTTGATAACACATATGTAATATTTTATCGAAAAATAGAATATAATATAAACCCGAGAAAACTAGATTATTAAGATGACAAACACGATGAAAATATTTTTATAGATTTTTTAATAAGAGATTGACAGCAGTGATATCAATGTCATAAAAATGCAAAGGCAATTGAGGGGGAACACATTGAAATAGTTCAAAACGAGTTTAAAAAGTTTTCCCTAAATATAGAAGTTGCAGGTAGGCTACAACTAGCCAATAAGAAACAAAGGACGTTTACTGCTCCTCTCATGTATGATTTTTAAATTTAACTACTTTACTATATACATTGAGGTAAACAAACGATACAAAATTGTGCCAAGTGTTGTTGAATGGATCTACATCAGGAAACATATGTTGCGACTGCATGGTTAGGCTCTAATGAGCAATCTGTAAAATTAAATTGATATAACTCGACAACACTCCGATCAAAGAGGTAAACTGCTCAATTTATTTTACGGAAGCATAACAAGCCATTATAAATGTAATCAAAGTATATAGGTCGAAAATCTTGTGTACATGTATGTATTTAGGTTATGTGAATTTAAGAACATGCTCAATAGGTATAACAACGTCACGTATCAAGATTAAAAAACTCAAAGATTGTAAGGACCGTGTATCGTATTATCGTAAATCTTATATTTATTATCAATAATTAATGAAATTGTCATGTGATTACGTGTATGATGTATATCATGACAATGGAAATGAGAAAATAGGTTGTGATAATGAAAGATTGTATTAGAAATTTATTTGTGTTTGAAACGTGTGTTGAACCACAACAGAAAAGTGACACATGTTACAGTTTTTGACATAATCATCTGATTATTAGTCCAAATGGGATGATACCAATTCCATTGGAAAGCTAATACATAACACTAAAACTTTCTTGTTCTGAGTTTTGTCCAAATCCATTTGAAAATAGGGGCAAAATCATCCCGAAGTGTATCGTGTGCGTTGCAGTTCTTTCACTGACACATTTTGGGAGAATGGGCATAACTCTTGCATCCGATATCCTTATTGCGTGAGGTCAGTGGCTAATGAAATCCAAGACATAGATCTACAATTTTCATGTTTGCCACCTTTTCTAATTCGGAACCTAAAATAGCGTTTCGGACAGAAAAAGATGCGCACCTGCACAGGCCCCCGCGCACGGGTAGAACTGGGCGCGCATATGCGTGAGTTCAGGCGCACATATGCGCGTACATTTCTGAAACACACGATATAAAGGTGATAAGGATGATTTTGTTGATAAGTATCCTTCCATTTCCTCTGAAGCTTCGAAGGAAAATGTTGGAATTCGAATTCTAACATACGAATCTATCTCGAAACGTTGTTCAAACTTTAAAAAAATGATATATTTGGAATCCTCGCGTCGAGAGCTTCCTTTTGAGATAAGTTTCTTCCAGTTTCGACACCTTTAATTATTGAAGTGCTGGAATAACATGTCTTTGAAGTCGAGATCCATATATGTGGTGGAATAACCGACAAGAAACTAAGTTTTGAAGTCAGAATTGAATTATGTTATGATCTTGATTTGATATGAATTTTCAAAGTTTCAAAATATATTTGAAACTTATATTGTTGATTTTGAATGATGTTATTGATTGAAATGATTATTGACGTAGATAGATTTTTATACTGATATCTTCAAGCTACATCGACTGGAACGAATAATTGAGGTATGTTGTGATCGAGTAACATACGACAGGTATCTTCTGTATCATATGATATATTTTTGATTGATTGGATTGAGAATACATGTCTATATGTCTTATTTGTTTAATTGATGTGGCATACATGACATGCACGTTGAGCTATGATCCTTGGATACCTTGATATAATTGGATTTGATTCTGGAGTTTGTGAACACGATGCTATGTTTGGCATTATGTGCCCTTAAAGCATAGACATCAGTGGCCCTGATGATTGATTGAGATTTGGGATTTGATAGCGCTTTGTCGACGCTATCATACGAGTATCTCTTATTGAGACCGGTATGCCAGCTCGAGCATTGATTTGATAGCGATTCGTTTGATTCTGATTTGTGCTCAGTGGATGGGCATTTGACCTGATAGATCCACGACATACATGCATTGCATATCCTATATCATTGTTTAGATACTTGTGATATATATTGTGGTTGTTTCATACTGAGCTTTGCTCATCCCATAGGGGGCTGTTGTTATATTTGTATGTGGTCAATGACAGGTACTCCAAGATATCAGGGGACCGAAGACGGTGCTTCTGGAGTGAGTCACAGTTTGAGCTGAGGTTTTATATTTGTTTCCCAGTATATTTATATATATATATATATACCGGGACATGTCACGAGGATATGAGTTGTTTGTATGTGATTGGTTTTGATTATGTGTGGGCATATTTTGTGATATGAGATGAAATACTATTTTTAGTATTCAAATAAGATATTTTGTGCTTATTGTAAAGAAGATTTTAAACTCGTTTTTCGTTGTAATTAATTTACTCTAATCAAATTACGTTGTAATAACGATTAGGAGTTAAGGGCCTCACAAAAATGATTTTGCAACATTTTCAATAAAGTAGGAATTTTAAACTAACTTTCAAAAAAGAAGAAAGTAAAACTTAAATGAAACTAGAGTCTAAGTATTTATTTACAATTTGTCCATAAAATCATACTTAATTAAATTTCTATTAAAACTTGACATATACGAGCGCATCACGCGCAATATATGCTAGTAATATTTTAAATAACATTTTTTACAAGCAATGTATAACATTCACAATATCATATTTTCGAAGCATAAATCATACATACTTATCAAGATGAAAAATTATATGTATATTAATAAATATAAGATCAAATGTTTATTATTTTATTAAAATTTATTGTTGATAGTAACTGTACAACTCAAATATTTTAAACCGTATAACAACTCGAGCACTGCATTTCGACTAGAGCGATTAAACTAATGAGCATAGATAATTATTACACCAAATAATTTCTCTGTCAATAACTGCGCTTCTTGCAATAAATGAGAAACGAACTCGCGACCTTGCCTCTGATATTGATTGTAAGATTGAGCGATTATCGCTTTACCAAAAACTATAACTGATGGTAATGGCACAACTCAAATATTTTAAATCATAGATCAGTTCAAATATCTCGTTTGATTGTAACATAAGACAAATATTGTACCAATAATAATAATAATAATAATGACAATTTATCACGCGTAAATAATAAGAAAAGGGTGAGACATAAAAAATACGAGCACTCAAGTGGATTTCTTGCATTGCATGTTTTATGTAATGTTTCAAATTAGTGGTGATTCGTATTGTAATATAATTTGGAAATTTAGTCATACTTCATAGTGAATTCTGTGTGTATAAAAAATATATATTTTAAAAATAATTTTAATAAATGTTTTTTTTACTTGAGAAATCACAAGGGAATTTCCTTTTTAAGGATAAAAAATAATAATCAAGTAACGCCGTAAAATAACTTTTTTATGTTAATTTCATAGTTACTAATTCAGGATATAACGTATTAAAGAATTATATAAAACTTTTTAAAAATTTATTTCACTAATCAGTCGAAATTATTTATTTATCGTTTAGCTCAATTTGAGATCAATAGATAATAATTATCAAATTAAAAATTATTATTTTGTAGTATATTGGTTTATAGAAGTCAATTCTTTAGCCAAAATGGTGGCTATAAATGAATTTAAATACAAGTAATTGGCTATAGCTCCTTCAGACGTGTGAGTAATACATCTACATTAATTAAATAATAACTACTACAGACAGGATTTTTATTACATTACAATCACCCTTCTTTCAACTTAAAAAAAACACGAATTCAAGTGAAAAATATAATACAAAACCTTAAAATTATAGTACTAATATATGATATTTGAGTATTAGTTATTTCAGATAAGTTATTAATATATGATTAATGAGTATTCAAACTTACATAGCAAATACCGATATTAACATTTGTCTTTTCAGATAAAAATCAACACAGACATTGAAAATATATTATTAATATATGATATTTGAGTACCAACTATTTTATATCTGATATTAATATATCAATCTCGAATACTCGAACATGTGTAACAAATGTTGATATTAATAAAGTTGTTCCAATTTTATACGCAAAATCTTATATTTTGTATCAAATATTATATATCAGTAGCATATTTCAATATTTTGTGTTGGTTTCATCGTGAAAAACTTTTGGGCTCATGAAGTGCGTAAACAATTTTTTTGTAGATCGTGGGATACAAACACATATTTTTTTAATAGAAACTGCATGCTTTTATTTTAAAGATTTGAAGCAAATTCACCAATTTTAATCCTTTAGTCAACCATAGCTAAAAAAAATGCTTATGAATAAATAAATAATTACTAGTTTTTTTGCTTAATTTTCTTTAAATTTACTGTTTCTACTGTTATCTTTTCTTGGCGAATTTATTGGTTGAATCAAAAGTTTCTTGGATTCTGTGTGACTGTGAGTAATATTTTAGTTAATCGGTGTTGGGAAACGTGAATCACAATCAAATAATATATGGAATTACTAAATAAATTAAATGAGAACAAAAGTTTCGAGAAATATTTGTTAACTCGATAAAAATAAATTGAGTCAAATAGATTAATTAATCAAATCAATTCGGATGGAATACTGTTTAACATATAAATAAGAATGGTGTGTATCATGCATAAGTGTTATTTCGAATGTTACAATAATTTGTGGTAACATACCGCTGAATAGCATACAAACAATTAACTTAATAAAAATAATACAAATATAATTATGTACAAATAAACATATTTTTGCGGTATCTCGATACAAAATAATCATTAGAAAATAAATCGAGTTTACAGAATCAATATACTAACGAAGAAAAGAAAAAAACTATCATCTTTAACAATGTCAATGAATTAAATTATATCCTAAAATATCATTAACAAAAATAACCAACGCTCAAGAATACCAATCCGTGTGACCGAAATTTGCAACAATAAAATAATTCTTCAATCAATCAACTCTTTGGACGAGTGTTGTTTTTAAACGTTTCCAACATGTCACGACAACACAGCGAAACAGCAATGCTTCGTCTTTGCGAGTTCTTCAGAAATTCTCCCTATCTTTATAGTCTCTTTGTTCTCTCGTATCTCGCATGTGCATCAACTTTTGTTTTGGCGTTGATTGGATTCCTTAAATAGGTTTCTACAATATAAAAATAATAATATGAGTAGGTCTCTTGTGAGACGGTCTCACGAATCTTTATATATGAAACAGGTCAACTTTACTGATATTCACAATAAAAAGTAACACTCTTAGCATAAAAAGTAATACTTTCTTCATGGATGACCCAAATAAGATTATATGTCTCACAAAATATGATTTGTGAGACCGTCTCACATAAGTGTTTACCAAATAATATTTCACTAAGAACAAAATCTTTTAAATATTATAAATGAAATACAAAGTTTGAGAAAATCAATATTTTAGAAAGATAAAACTCTTAATATATAATTTCATTTAACAATAATAATTTTAAGAAATTTTCTTACAATGCAAGTGAAGTTTCCTTGATAAATGACTAATTGATTTTTAAATTTTTTTGGTTGGTTAGATTCGATTTGATAATTTTATCTGGAAACAAAAATATACAATATATCACACTTGTCCAAAATAATTGCGATTTCTTTTTGTTATTCTATGTGGAACAAATAGAATAATGATATTGGATGTGGGACTAAAAGATTTGAATTTTTTTTTTTGGTAAAAATAAATTCATTTTATTTTAGTTAATAATTTACAATTAAATGGTAGGTTTAGGGTCAATAAATTTTGTAGCAGATATTTTTATTTTTCAAACAATTCGTGTTCGGGTAGGTCCGATAAGACAAGGCCTTTATTATTTGGCATGGCCCTTCACGATTTCGTAGGTACAAATTATATATATCCCACGTAATCATAAGATTTTTATTTTCAAAAAATAATTGCATTCTAAAATAATCATGGCAGGTAAATGATACCACATTATTGAATTTCAAGCTCTTTTAAAATTATATAAAAATCTAGAGTAGGTCTCTTGTGAGACGGTCTCACAAATCTTTATCTGTGAGACAGGTCAATCTTACCGATATTCACAATAAAAATTAATATTATCATAAAAAGTTAATAATTTTTCATGGATGACCCAAATAAGAGGTCAATATCACAAAATACGACTCGTGAGATCGTTTCACACAAGTTTTTGCTAAAAATCTATAGGAAATTATTTTTTTTATTATGTAACTTGAGCATTTTTATTTTCAATATTATTGTCCGTGAATTCTATGTTTTTAATCTAATATTTTATAAAAAAAAATATATTTATCATTTTTCAACATGACATATAATAATTTCTCGATTTCATGTCAGCACACCAATAAAACAATTGAAAAAGTGTAAATTAGTGATTGATCGATAAAACGGTAAAAAAATTATATCGTTAATCAATAAACATTTTGATTAAGTATATATCTTTTTTTTAAAAAAAACAATCAATGATTGTACATGACTTGTGTTCGTATATTTAAAGATAGTGAAATATTACCCTATTTTTATTGTCTCTTGATATCCAGGGATGAACCCATCAAGATTCGGTCCCAAATTTCCGGCCCATCTCTAAGGCCCACAGATGAATAAGCCATGACAGGTGAATGATCCATGACAAGCCCATGTATTCTCCTATAAATATCAGGTTGGAGCGTATGATTATGAATTCATTATATTGTTTTCAGCAGTGCCCTTAGCTGCTCCTCTCATACATCCTCAGTCTCTGACTTGAGCGTCAGAGGGGCTACGCCAAGGACACCCTCCTGGCCCTCTCCTAACGGTCTTATTTGTGATTTCAGGTCCAGGGTAATTTTGAAGCCCGTGTCTGGACTAGTGACGCTTGTGTGGATCAGACCCTAAATTTCCCGTGAGGATCAGCTCTGGTCGAAACTTTTGTTATCTTGTTAAGATATTCATATTACATCGAGTGAAACACATTTTATTATCTTGTGATAATTAGATTATTCATCAATTATATGATTTTCAATCAAACCCTACTTATTAAAATGAGTAAGTCTTTTGTGAACCGGTCTCACGAATCTTTTTCTATAAAACATATAAGCACTACTGATTTTCACAATAAAAAGTAACTATCTTAGCATAAAAAGTGATAATTTTTCATTGATGATCCAAATAACCGATATTCACAATAAAAATAACACTATTAACATAAAAAGTAATATTTTTTCATAGATGACCCAAATAAGAGACCTGTATCACAAAATACGATCTATGAGACCTGTTTCCCACAAGTTTTTGCTTATTAAAATTGAATGAGACATATTTCAAGCCGTTTATTTTATATGATTATTTATATATATAAATTGCCAAATGAATTAATTTATATTTAATCATATATAAAGACCATAATTCATTGGGACACAAAGTTTGGTAACGAGTCATTATTCTTGACAGCGAGAGTTATTATAATTATTTAATTTCGACGACAACTATGCAAAGTTCATAAAACCCTTGCAATTAATTAATAGTGTTTATGCTTATACAGATAAATCGACGGGATCCGGCGATCACAATTACCTGTATTCAATGAATTTCTTTCAAACCCGACAGAGAATGCGATACTCGACTCTAATAGAAGAAGATATAAAAGATATTTTTAACTCAATTAAATAAATGAATAATTGAATTTGGATATGAGGACATAGACAAGTTTTAAAGAATATAATATTTTGTTATTTTTTTATAATGTTTAATTTGCTAATTTTTAAATATTTTATCTTATTTTTCTCAACAATTTAGTAAATATTCATAATTTAAGTCGAAATAACTAAAATTTGAGAGAATGCATTTATAGGTGGTAATATGATATTTGGGTGAGTCTCTAATATGTATGAGAATGATGATGAATGAATACTCAATAAGGATGAAAATTATTATGAATATAATAAACGAGGACGATGACGGAAGACATGAAATCCTACTCAAACTCGACTTCATTGTCATCACTATCGATGTAGTATTGAAGATGCTTAACGTGGAGACGTTTAAACTAGAACATGAAGTTTGGAAATGTCACTAACATTATATAGATTAATTATTATTTATTTATATTAGTGAGATCTGATTATCACAATTACGTGTATTCAATACATGTTCGGATTGTGATCAATCTATGAATTTACTTGATAGGGGCAACAAAATTCCAAGTTGTTCCAAGAAAATTTTTTACAAGTGAAGTCTCCCTTTTTTGGTTGAGGTACATTTACTAGATTTTGTTTACTCTTTAAAGTATAAACTTGATTTCTTGATCACAATTGTTTTTTGAGACGGTCTCACGAGTCAATTTTGTGAAATACATATCTGATTTGTGTCACATATGAAAAATTACAACTTTCTATGCCAAAAATATAATTTATTATTGTAAATATTAACAAGATTACACGTCTGTTTCTTGATTATGAAAGCATAGCTTGACAGAATTTCTTTAAAAAAAATTAAAAAGTTTCATTATCGCTCAAAATGATTTACTTGAAGATTGGAGGCGATAACTTAAAGCAACAATAATGAGACTGAAATTTTAGGTAAGAATTTTAGCTAACTTTGTCACAATTAAATTCGAAATAATATTACTAAGCAAAGCTAAAATCACACCCAAAAACAACAAATAAAAATAAAGGTAATATTGTGCTATTCCAAAAAGGGCATGACAGCTTTGTCACGGCATATTGTGTTTTTTGTCGGCAAAGTTGAGGGCATTCCCGTCTACATGAACTTTGGACCACATGGGAAAATGGATAATTTAAGATAAAGTAATACTAAATATTTGCCATGTCATTTTAAAAAAACAAATATATAAAATATTATTTGCAGTCCTCTGTAACTCAAACATACAAATATCTATATATCAAACATTTATCAAATAACATAAATTTGTGTGAGACGGTTTTATCAATCATATACATTTATCAAATGAATTAAATTTGTGTGAGACAGTTTCACCGATCATATTTTGTGAGACAAATATCTTATTTGAGTCATCCATGTTATTTTTTATAATAAGAGTATTAATTTTTATTATGAAAATCGGTAGGGTTGACCAATCTTACAAATAAAAATTCGTGAGACCATCTCACAAAATACTTATTCTTATTATATTATCATTATTTCATTTTTCCCCTTAAAGAAAGGATTTTTCTTATTAGGGATGAGATGTTTCAAAGATCTCCGACATAGCATCCTTCTCTTCGAAAGGGACATAGATGTAATATGAGCTATCCGTGTTTCATAAAATAGATTCGTGAGCACGTCAAATGTGTAACATAAGATCGATTAAACGTTTGTTCAATCTTTCAAGCCAAGCTATTGTTAAACGACGAAGACTCTGTTTGGCTCGGCTTTTAGTTTGATTGTAATAAGAAAAATTAAAAATAATTAATGGTTAATTAATTAAAAAATGGTTATTTATCCTTTTAATTAACTACCATTAATATAACACATTTCCTCCCTATTCCCTCTCACCGAATTTAAGGTCAGTTGGAACGTCACAACTCGGCAATTTTAAACTGATGTCAGTTGTATGTCATCGTTGACAAGTCAAAATAATCAAGATTATCTAAGAAAGATTTGTTCGATTAATTTAGAAGATAGCATAACAACAACAAAAATAATTGCTACATCTTAAAATATAGCAGGTCTTTTTGTGAGACGGTCTCACGAATTTTTAGCTGTGAGACGTGTCAACCATACCGATATTCACAATAAAAAATAATACTTTTAGCATAAAAAGTAATACTTTTTCAATCATAGATGACCCAAATAAAACATCAGTCTCATAAAATATGACCCGTGAGACCGTCTCACAAAAGTTTGCCCTAAAAATATTAGTCGCCCAACATTTTTTATATATGAAAATGTTATAATATTGTTGTTTTTGCTCCAAACAAACAATACTTCAGTGCTTGCAGTCATATGCATGTAACAACTATGTATAACAAAACCTTAGTGATGACATTCTTGGGCAACCCAATTTCAGGAAAAAAAAAAAAAAAAACCCCCCAAGAGAACAATTGCAAGAGATATTCGTATATAGCGCAAGGTTTTACGGTTATTGTTTTACCAAAATTATAATAAGAGATAACAATACAACTCAAATATTTTTTTAAAATCGTAGTCTTCGGTGATTTCACACATTTGGACCACTTTTATTCACAAATGAATAATAAACCCAGATCCGTGATAGTGCACACGGCCCAACAAAAAAGTTCGAAATTTAACATATCTCAATAGGTTTCTTGATTTCTACTGTAGATCCATGTGGCTAGTTTGTGTATCTTCCACGCAACAATTATTACTTAACATTGGCCCAAGTATGACCCGGGACCTTAGGCCAAGTCCAAAGCATCATTTAAGTACTTAGAAATACTATTAGGAATTGCAACAACACAATTTGGATTGTACAAGTTATATGCATATGGTAAAAACTTGTGTGAGACAGTCTCACGGATCGTATTTATAAGATTGATCTCTTATTTGGGTTATCAATGAAAAAGTATTATTTTTTATGCTATTATTATTTTTTATTGTGAATATGATGATCTGTGAGACGGTATGCATATATAATAAATTATTCATCCCGGCATTGAAAAATTCAAATTTCATATGTAATTTAGCTTTTAAAAATGTAGGAAAAGGAAGCTGTATTTCTTAATTTGTCTCGAAAATAGGCCAAAAGTTCACTAATTCAATGTTAATATGCAATAAAACGGACGGAACCAAGATTTTCTTGAGGAGAACAAGGTTTTCATACACATTTATTTAAGTTAAATTGATAATATACAAGTGACCCTAAATGCTGCTACACAGAAAATAAGCTCGACTCGAACTCGAACTCGAACTCGAACTCGAACTCAAACTCGAATCATAACCACACGAATGGTGTAGTAAAAGAATCAAATAATGATGGTGGTACATAATCTCTGCTACTCTCTCCATGCCTATTCTACGAACTCCAATTGATTAGAGCAACTCCTTTTCGCCCGTATGCCGCGATTTTAACAAACCTTGGAAAAGTCGTCGACTTGTAGTTTAACAATCAACTAACTAATCAAACAACGATCGACATCATCATCTCCGTTTTGAGCTCGCCTGCTGAATCTCAATTCGTCAACTCTGCAAGATCCTAGTCTACTCGACATCAGAGGCTCTTCCGCCATCCTCTTTCGGGCCGAAAATTGGCAGACAAAGGTCTCTAAAGCGTCCTTCATCCAAGAATGTGAACATGCTTCTCTAGCTTCATTCACAGACATCTGTATGGATCATATGATCAAACTACATGTTAGAGATCATCACACAGAATACGACATTGCATCGAAACAATTGGTATGGCATTCTGAACATACCCAAACTCGTCGGCGGACGTCTTTCTCCGGCCATACATCGAGTTCCTCGGTTACAAGGAGGGGGAACATCGATCCCTCGTGGTATTTATCTTGGCTTCTGCTCTTGAAAACCCATTCGCCTAATTTATCCTGCAAGAAAATGGCAACCAAGAAATCTTTAGAATTACACAAGAATTCATGTACATAAACACCATCCAAATTTCCAATGATTCTACAAGAAGGCGAGATATTAACCTCGAGCAAGCCGAGCACACCGGCTTCTTCGATGGTTTCTCTTGAAGCAGCCATTCTGATATCTTCATCAAGTTCCCAACCACCCTGAAATTCCATAGCAAAAGATCAGTCTCAAACCAAAGATCACGGGCCTTCAATAACTACAAAATTTTAACTCAAAGTCAAGTTAGATGTGAAAAAAACTACCTTAGGGAACATCATTCTTGGACTCTTTTGAGAGCTAATCAAAAGAATCTCCAAATCATCAACTGAAATATCATGGATTTGGGCTGATTCGTTGGTTTCCCTGATTCTATAAGGAATACATCTGCACAATTCGTTAAAAGGGAAGCGATAATCAGATAGATACAAAAATTTCAGATAGTTATTGTAAAATCAAAGAACCAAAAAGAGTTCCATCTTTGAAGCTTAAAATCCCCATTCAATATTTTCAATCACAACCAGGGACCCTTTTCCCAAAATTTACAGGGCAAATCCCAAAACTTGTTCTTTTCTTGAAAAGAACAAAGGGGTTTCAAGAAAAATACCCGACAACCAAGAAAAGAACAAAGGGGTTTCAAGAAAAATACCCGACAACCAGACGAAAACCCTGGCTGTAACGCTGCAAATGTCTCCCAGTGCGGGAGGGCATATCCACCAATTTCTTGATTTGCATGGTCATAATCACTAATCAATCTTCTATCTTTTTTTTTTTGCAGAGAACGAATCTCAAAAACTCCCCAAGAAAGCAAAGCTTTCGACACCGTTTGAGGAATAACCTTAAAAATTTCCAGTTGCTTAATTATTTGCAAGAAAACTAATGGCAGGTAATTTGTCTCGAAGGTCTGTGGATAACTGATGAGATGAATCAGCCTGTCCACTCGCTTTATAGGGGAAGATACATCAATTTAGTGGGACCCAATTGCCCAAAAACTCCATGATTGATGTATTATCTTGGTTAAATGCGTGTGAATATATAATATTCTTGAAATTATATCACAAAGTTATGTATTTTGAATATTATATCAATTCTTTCTTGCGTGTCTGCCATGCTCCATTTTGAAAACAGGCCCGTGTTACAAACGAGGCGTATACAGTCGAGGAACTGGTCCCTGACCCCCCCTTGCATGTTTGTTTCGTCTTCCTGAAATTGCACTTTGGCCCCTTTACAATGGAGCCATTGGAATTTCAGTCCATCAGTCATTCTATTTCTCCCACTTTTCGAAAAAGAAAAATTAACTCTGAACTGAACTGAAATATGGACTTTAAGGTGAGCTGAACTCAAGCTCAAAATAGCTTTTTTTAAGCTCTAAGTAGAATAAAAGCATCGAGTTCGAGCTCTACTATGAAAATTATCTATTAATCTCAATTCGAGTATGAAGGTGGAACTAGTTTTCAACTTTTTGACGTCATTTTTAAATATAATAATTTGAAAACTTATCAAAACTCATTAATATTTCATATACATACCAATTAACTCATCACAACAAATCGATCGACTTACCTTATAAATTAAAAAGTGGCATGAACACAAAATACCACAACAAACCAATTGGGCAAATATGTAAATTATTAAGTGGTATGAATACAAAGTATCATTATGCCAAATTCAATTCGAATCTCTACGAATTACCAAAACCTTGGACAATGAAACAAAAATTGAGTTCCCACTAACGCATGCATAGGGGTAATAAATAGACTACATGAGCTTAACTAACATTGATTGTAGCAGCAACTTTAATTTTTATTTATGTTTTTTTTTGTATTATTCTTCCTATACTTGATGTATTTTGCATTTGATTTCTTCGTTATTATAATTTTGTATTTTGACATCCTCTAAAATTACGGATCCGAGCCCATATTAAAACGGATCACTTGCCAAGGACCCAAGCCCACAATCCCTAGGCCTAATAATACCGAGCTCTACTAGGAATCCAATCCCGCAACCCTAGCGCTATCAGAAATCAAAGCCCACCAAGAGACCGGGAAATCCGAGCACACCGATGAGTCGGGAATTCTGAGCCCTGGTGTGACTTAAAGATATGAAGATATTTTCATTAATAGATAAGGGTCCCGACGAATACAGAATTCGGATAAACCCAATCAAGATAAGGTAATAGTACCAGATGCCATATTTCTAGAGTCGTAGTGTTTGAAATCTCCTATCTCAGGTAGTATTCTATATCAGCAGGAGTCCTACTCCAACAAGGAAACTAATCTCCTACCTCTATAAATATTATGAATGTGTTACAGTTTTACACATTCACATTCTTCCGCTAAATTAGCACTAGTATATTTCAATTTTAAGTTTGCTCTTAGGATAGACTTAAGCATCGGAAATGTTAAACGGGAAAACTCTCCAGTGTCCCCTAACCTTGTTTATGTCTGTGCAGAACCTAGAGATCCGACCCGACTCAATCAACAGTGAAGATTTGAAGATCCGTTCTCCAGACCGAACCCAACATAAAATTTTGATATCATCATATTTGATAAAAGGAAACAAGTGACAAATACACTAATTACAGGTAGGTGAACGCCAAAACCCCATTTATTTAGTTGGAACAAATTATTTAACATGTCGAATATTTTCAGGGGTCGAACGGGGATTTACTTATAGATCGGGGACCAAAGGGCGAACTAACCTACTAATTTTCTACAAGGTGGGTTAGATCTAAACTTGGTTCAATTCAAAGTCAGACACCTCCCCTAGCACTAGGATCGGCAAATGGTTCAAATGTTTTTATTATCATTATAAATTTATAACTAATAATAACTAAATGGGGCCATTGTTAATTAATTATCTTAAATACATGCAATTACCTAGAATCACCACCTTTTTTTTAAAAAATATAATAATGATGTATCTAGACTCTAATATTATATTTAATTCACGAAAATTACATTCAAATTCTAAAAATGTAAGTGAATAAATAAGCATTTAATTGCACAAAAGGCAAATGGAAAATTGTGTACTTTTAAATCAAGAATGGATCCTTTCTTCGAAATTAATGATTTTATTCTAATAGACAATGTCGACTTATGGGGCCTATAAGTGTACACTCTTTCAAATATGTTAATTTATACTTAGTCACCGACGCATACGTATTGCATGTTCGTAACATAAATAATATATATTTAATTAATTGGTCATGATATTATATAAAAAATAATTATTATTTTTAAATATTTTAAAATTTAGTGTTCGAACAAAGGGAAACGAAGATTTTTACACGAGTACAAAAATGTCAACGGAAAGAGGGGCATCTAGTATGTGCGCAATTTTTTTTTAAAAAATATTATAAAATAGAGACTTTGAAATATTAATTTTCGAACACAACGGGATAAAAATGTCAAAGAGTTGGTCTCATGAGACCGTCTCACGGATACTAATATGTGAGACTGTTCAACCCTACTCATATTCACAATAAAAAGTAATACTCTTAGCATAAAAAATTATACTTTTTCATGGATAACCTAAATAAGAGATCCATCTCACAAATTCGATCCGTGAGACCGTCTCACACAAGTTTTTGCCAATATCAAATTACCAGACGCCCGTTATATATTTTCGCTGATCTTAGAAAGAATTCACTTCTAGAATAAATTTATTTATAGTTTCTAGAAATAAAGAATTTTAGAAGGTGAGAAAATGTCAAAAATGGGGCCTATAATCAGCTTAAAAAAACCAGTGTGCAGTCATTTAAAAACATGTATATTATCTAGAACGAGACCTCAACAACAATAGGATAATATTACTGAGAAATAATGGATTAAATTGTGAGAAAATTTTTCCCTTGTTTATTATTATTTTTATTTTTATTTCACTTTCTTCTATAAAACTTTGACTTAGCCTTATTTTAGAAATCTTGTGTCTATTATCTAAACATAAATGAAAATTTTAGTGCTTTATAGTTCATCAGACACCAAATCTCAAGTTTGGGTCCAGATTACATATTCGAAACTCAATTATAACAATCATCTCTTTCAAGTGAATGATATAAATACGAAAAAAACTGGTGTGAGACGATCTCATGAGTCGTATTTTGTGAGGTAGATATCTTATTTGGGTCATCTATGAAAAATATTATTTTTTATACTAAAAATATTATTTTTTATCGTAAATATCGGTAAGATTGATCCGTCTCACAGATAAAGATTCGTGAGTCCTCGTTTTTTGGAATTTATTGAAAATTTTGTCGTGTAGAAAGGGTCGTATGTATGGTGGACATATTACAAGGACAAAGTTGTGCAATAAGTCATAAAAAGATGTATGGTAAGATTAAACAATATATTATAAAAAATATTATATTCAAATGAGGAAAATGATCTGATTAAATAATACAAGCACATCGAGTCAAGAGCTTGAAGTGATACAACAACTAACACTTGGCTTTTTAACTAAAATTTGGATCTTTCAAATCAATTTTACCGACAAAAAAGATCATTATCATTATTTTTTACTAATTTTTTTAATATAGTAAGTAGTTGTGCAGTCGTAACGTAATTAAATTTCGATAATACGAAAATATATTGTGTTTTTTCGGAGTACCTAATTGTAAAGATGACTACCAAAATTAATTCGCGAAAGTAAAAGAAGAAGTGGCTTTCGATATTTTGTTTTTAGTATAAATAGATAGAAAGTTTTAAAAAGCGTGAAGCATATTAAATATTATAAGTTTAAAGTGATTGCTTAAATAATAAGCATTAAAAAGCAATTTTTTAGCATAATTTTTGTTATATCAAGGAAAATAATAGATTAAATAATATAGAAACATAACAAAAATCAAGATTATGTGTATTAAATTTTAAGTCCTCAAAAGTAGAAAAATATCAAAATTATAATTATCAGTGGTTTTTTAAATTAAATCAAATACCAAAAAATGAATTTTTCTAACTCTTTATTGGATTTTGATTCACTCATCTTTTATGTGATCTAAAACAAGCTACTTTTTTTTTTCTCGAGTTTTATTTGGAGAAAATGAGGCCAGAATTCTTTTGAGGAAAAAAGTTCAAATTGTTTAAAATAAATATGAAAGTTTTAATATTAAATTAATCTTTGTGCTTTTATTGAGCATTAGGCGTGCTTAAAACGGTCAATTATGAATTTGGCTCCTTTTTTTGTCCCCTCAATTTTGGCAAAATCGTTGCATGTTTTATCAACGATTTCACGCTTAATCTCATATTTAGAATGTTTTTAAGAATATGCATGAAAAACTTGAAGAAATGACAGAAAATTTGTAGCTAGATGAGGCTATTGTTGAAAACACTAGGTTCTTAAAAAGTTTTGCCCCGCTCTTGGTGCTTCAGGAATGTGACATTCTTCTCCCAAAATACAAAAAAATTGAACTTACGTTTTTATCAGCACAGAAAAACACAAGTTTTATAACCAGAAATGTATAGGCTCTCTTCTCTACATAAAAAAGGAAAAGAAGTAGATGATATATATGCAAATGATTGATTTTTTGTCTGAAAAGTTACTCAAACTTGGTTTGATCTTCTCTTTTGAATGTTTTTTTTTTTTTTTTTTACAAAAAGAGATGTTGATTCAAACATATGTGTGTCTTTTGGTCCATAAAACTGATTTTAACTATCAAAGAACACTAATGAGATGAAAAGATATCAAGAAAACTCAAAAAGACAAGCACCTGTTTGTGAAACAGTGTGTTAGGCGTTGAGGCGCCATTTCCCGACGCCTCAATGCTTCCTTCACTGCCTGGAAAAACCAGAAAACCAGGAAGTGCCACAAGTGCATGGGCACTCTGAAAATGCACCCTTGTTGCCTGGAAGTTCTAGGCAGCCTTTGGGAAGAACCACGGTCCAAGGCGTGCAATGAAACAGTTCCCATGTGCTGACCTTGTTGCCTGGAAATTCTAGACAGCTCTTGTAGTGCGGGTTATTCCTCAGGTGAAGTTATTTTGAGTCGTTTCGAGTTTTCCTTAACTTCCTAGCTTAATTTTCATTAATTAGGCCTTCAAATCAAACATAAAAAATGCGTATTTTCATTAACTAGGGTAAAACCGTGGGTAAGATGAAAAAAATTCATTTTAATATTTTATGGTGTATAATCACTCACTGTGTTTCCAAAGAAAACACACTCTTTTTTAATACATGAGAACAAAACAACTCACAAATATTATAGAACTAAGCACTCAAATGCTATAAAATGAGAGAAAAAATCGAAGAAGGGATGCTTTCAGAATGAGGGATGAGAGCTCTATAAATAGAGCTCCTTGTCCATGTTAAGACGCGTATAAAACACGTCATCTGAATTCAACTTTGCAAATCCATGTTTTTATTCAACAAATTCAGCCAACTATTTTTTTAATGCATTAAATGCATTTTCACTATTTTGCTGACGTTTCTCTCACTTGGAGATTTGGAGAATCAAACACATCTCCACACATCTTTTCAATTTTGTCATTCTTTCCTGCTTACGTTTCTGCTAGACCACTTGATGATCTACACCATTCAAACTTATCAGTAAATCAGTTATGTTATCTTTTGTATGGATCTTCTGCATATCCACACTTCCTTCTTCTATTACTTCCCGCACAAAATGAAATTGAACTCTAATGTGTTTCGTTCTGGAATAAAAGGCTAGATTCTTTGCGATGTGCAAGACACTCTGATTGTCACAAAAAAAAAAAATATTCTCTTATTTGTGTCTGATCTCTTCCAATAACCTTTTAATTCATATTGCCTCATTGCAAACTTGAGTAGCTGCCATGTATTCTGCCTCCGTTGTAGATAATACCACAACAGTTTGCTGTTTTGAAACCCAGCTTACTCCACCCCTCACAAGTGTAAACATATAACCAGTAGTATATTTCCTCTTATCAGGATCACCTGCATAATCTGAATCGACATAAAATCTGGTCCTCCATAATATAATGCAGCATTTGAGGTACCCTTAATGTATCTAAGGATACTCTTAACTGTACTCCAATGCTCTCTATTCGCCATATATCGACTAACTGCTTCCACCGCTTGAGCAATGTCTGATCTTGTACAGATCATAGCGAACATCGAACTTCCCACTGCCGATGCATATAGTACTCGAGACATCTCCATCATCTCTGCTTCACTGTTAGGACACATCTCGGAGGATAACTTGAAGTTAACGGGAAGATGTGTCGATATTGGTTTGCTATTTAGCATGTTGCAGCGTTGCAAGACTCTCTTCATATAATTTTTTTGGGAAAGCCAATCTTTCCGTTAATTTTATCTCGGTGAACTTGCATCCTTAAAATCTTGTTTGTTGGTATCAAGTCCTTCATATTAAATTTCCTAGCCAACTGTGCATTCAATCCTTGGACCTAATCTTTGTTGGGGCCTGCTACCAACATGTCGTCCACATACAACAACAAAATGATATAATCATCACCAGACCTCTTGAAATATGTACAAGGGTCTGCACTCAGTCAGCTCTATCCAAGGCTCATGATATAAGAATCAAATCTCTTGTACCAACATCTCGGCGCCTGTTTGAGACTGTACCAAGATATGTTCAACCTGCAAACCAAGTTCTCTTTGCATTTTTCTGCAAAACCTTTTGGCTGTAGCATATAGATTTATTCTTCAAGATCTCCATGAAGAAATGCTGTTTTCACATCTAGCTGTTCTAGATGTAGGTCAAACACCACACATAATCCCAGAACTACTCTGACTATTATAAGCCGAACCACAAGATAAATATCTCATTGAAGTCAATGTCTTCTTTCTGAGCATATCCTTTTACCACCAATCTAGTACAATGCCGCTCCAATTAGTTATTGCCATCACGCTTGATTTTATAGATCTATCTATTACCAATGACTTTCCTCACTCGTGGTAGTGTAACAATATCTCAATTTTTATTCTTGTCTAATGTCTCCAACTTTTCTTGCATTGCTATCATGCACAAGGATACATCCGAGCTTTGAGTAGCCTCGTGGAAAATCGATGGCTCACCATTCTCGGATAATAGAAAATATGCAATATTGCTTTTAGTGACATAATCTAAAAGCCAACTTGGTGGTCTTCTGTCTCGAGTTGACTGTCTCGTATTGTAAATCTCAGACTCAACATGTTCTTGTTCTTCGTACTCCGATACTGCTTCACAAGAATTTTGACTTTTGTCCTTCCTATTTTTCACCTGAAATATAATAGTTTCTAAATTCAGTGTGTCTTTGTCTCTCTTTACTTTATCTTACTCGAAGATAACATCTCTGCTGATGACAAGCTTGTGGACATTAGGATCCCACAAGCGAAACCCCTCAACTCTATTAGCATAACCCAAGAATATACATTTTCTGGATTTCAATTCTAATTTCGATCTTTCTTATTCATTGTACAGAACGTACACATGACTTCCAAATGTATGCAAATGAGAATAATCTGTCGGCTTTCCTGTCCACATCTACATCGGAGTCTTCGGATCAATCGCCACTGAAAGAGAACGATTGAGAATATAACAATCGGTTTTGACTGCTTCCACCCAAAATGACTTGTCTAGACCTGCAGTAATGACTAGTCTTCGGATCAATCGCCCAAAGTTTTGATTGCTTCCACCCAAAATCCACATCTTTGTGTGTTTCTCCCAAAAGTACATACAGATTTGCAGCAATCTTTTCTGCCTTTATAACTACAAGCGCATCCTTCACAATTTTTATGATCCCGTACTCGATACGGGTTTTGCACCCGATGTCATCCAATTGTCCCAAAGACAAAATATTTTTCTTCAGTCCCTTCACATGTCGTACCTTCTGTATGGTGCGAATGGTGTCATCAAACATTTTAATTTTCATAGTAACGACTCAGCGATTTCCAAGGCATGATCATTTCCCATAAATAGAGATCCTCTTGAGAAAGGTTCATAATGATTTAACCAATCTTTCCGAGACGTCATGTGCCACGTTGCTCCTGAATCCATAATCTATGTGTCACAAAATTTGTATATGCCTTCTGCAATTGTTGCTGCTTCGCTGAACACCACCGCCTGAAGTACTGGCCACATTTCCTTGAGAACTTTTGTCGATACTCATACACTCTTTCTGGAAGTGCCATTTACCGTCACATTTAAAGCAGTAAATATTTTTCTTCTTATTTCTCGACTTTGATCTACCTCGTCTTTAGCTCTTACTAGAGTCACGATCCATAAATCTTCCTCTTATGATCGACAAAGCCTCTGTCTGCTTCGAAGTTACCAACCTATATTCCTTATTCTTGCACCGACTTTCTTCTCCGAGAATCGCAGTTAAGACATCGTAGAATTTTAGATAGCCCATAAGAATATTGTTAGTTATTTTGATGATAAATTGATCGTATGAATCTGGTATAATTTGAAGAAGAAGTTCTGCACGTTCATTTTCCTGTATTTTATGCCCCATGGAAGTGAGTTGGGCAAATAGAGCATTTAATGTGTTGATATAGTCGGTCATCAATGAGGATTCCGCCATCCGAATAGTATGAAGCTTTCTGTTTAGGAAAATCATGTTGTGTAGCGACTTGACTTCGTACAACTTTGTCAGAGTATCTCAGATAACTTTTGCTGTTTTTATCTCATAGATACTTGACAATACTTCGTCTACTATAGCCAAGTGTAAATTGGCAACAACATTATCATTTATCTCATTCCACTTTCTATCGTCCGTAATTTCCATCGGTCTATCTCCAATAGCCGCCAAGCAATTCTATTTTCGTAAAACTTCTTGTATCTTTATTTTTCGCATCATAAAATTGCTTCCATTGAACTTTGTTATCTCGTACCTGCCCGTCATTATGTCTACAACAATTTAGTATACTGGACAAAACAATCTCACCTTAATAAAAAATCTTTAAAAAACTTTTCTGATGTGGAAGATCAGTCTAGGCTGCTGCAACCACAGAACATACTCAGAATTTTAAGAAATTTTAAATCAATGCTCTGATACCATTTGTTGGTCCTACGTGCGATAATTTGAGATAATAAATATGAAAATAAATAATAAATTGGACACCAAGATTTACGTAGAAAACCCCTAAAAATTATTAGGGTAAAAACCACAGGCAAGATAAAAAAAATTCCACTATAATATTTTATAGTGTACAACCACTCATCGTGTTTCCAAAGAGAACACTCTCTTTCTTAATACATGAGAACAAAACATCTCACAAATATTATAGAAATAATCACTCAAATGCTATAAGATGAGAGAAAAGCTCGAAGAAGAGATGATTTTAGAATGAGGGGAGATATCTCTATTTATAGAGCCTCTTGTCCGTGTGAAGACGAGTATAAAATGTGTCGTCTGAATTCAACTTTGCCAACCCACGTTTTTATTCAACAAATTCAGCCAACCTTCTTCTTTAATGCACTAAATGCATTTTCACTCTTTTGCCGATACATATGCGTTTAAATATGTATATATGAGTGCACACATTCAATCGATTTGGCGTCAAAATATGAAAATTTTGAGATTTAATTCGTAAATCTTTGAGAAAAGGGAAAAAAATCCCCTTGAATATAAAAAACTGTCCCTCCTTGTCGGCAAGCTAGTCTTCTCTTGTCCTCTTCAAAACATATATATTTATTGAGTCTGAATATGTATGTGTGTCTCTCATAGTCATTAATGTCAAGTGCCTATTTTCTTAGAGAATGCACATGCAAGTGTTCCTTAGATATACACATGCATTATGGGGGCGGAGTTGACTATAGATACATAGGGTTTGTGGATATGGATTGACATACTTCTTTACTAATTTTTTTGATTTTATTATAGAGAATATTGAAATTTTGATTTTAAAATTTGTTTGTTCCGAATATTATCCGTGACGCTAATATGAAACCGACGCAGTGCTGATACGATATTGATATAAGCAACGATACATCAGCACTTTCATAAAAAAAAAAATTAAAATTACCAAAAATTAAAAGATATTGAACTAACACTGAAATTTGACAATATATATAACAAAAATTACATTATTAATTTTAACCAATTCGTGTCAGATGTATTTTTACACTAAAATTTAAAAAAATTATACTAGCATCTTCTTTTTTTTATTAAAACATAACTCCATCTACATCAAATTTCAAAACCTGTAAACGACACAAGGGAAAAAATGAAGAATAAGTTTTTTTTTCCCGTGTGCTTGCCACTAACTAACTAGGACACAATGGGACCTTGAAACATGACTCGATTGGACCTTCAAAGCATGTTATGAGGTACGATTTTAACTAAAATATATGATTCGTGTCACACTAAGAAACATATACCCAAAGATTGTGATAATGGAGGCACTTTTTTGGCATCAAATTATTGCATCTTTCTGTATTGTCCACTGTCCCGAGTGGTAGAAAATTCCAATGCTCGAGATAGGACCACATTGGACATAAAAGTATTCGACAATTTTTTTTTAATACACCACTTGGCTTGTCATTACAAGAGATAATAAAATATGTATAAATATAAATATATGGGTAACAAAATGATGTATATGACTCCAACTATGCAATAAAACGGATGAAATTAGTACACGTGGGCCTGATTCGCTAACGGAGATGTTCAAAGGTTTCTTCGGGCCGGACGGAGATTGGCCCTCGAGTGTAAAGGCAGAAGGGAGCTTGACTGCAAGACTCACATGTGAGCAGGGACGAAAGTTGGCCTTATTAAGGACAGATTAATTTCATTTCAATTTTTGTCGTTTCCCCCAATGTTTTGCGAATTCTATAACAAAACACCCTTTTCTTGATTTATCGATTGAACTAATGTCATAAACAACAATAATTCAATTTTTATAAGATAATTTGTCACATTCAGATATTGATTGTGCTACTTGAATAGTAAAGACAGCAGAAAGCAATCAAATGCACAACAAATGAAACATATATGAATAGTTTTAGAAAGGTGCAGTTTCATCCAAACACCAAATGATATTGGACAATGGTTCAGCTGATATCTTTATGGTTGCCAGAGGATGGTGGTTTCCGCGACCATAGACGTGACAACGTATGGATCCATGTTCGAAGCAGGCCTGCGATCCTCGAAGTAACCTTTTCCATCCCTTTCGGTCTCCCTTCCGACCCTGATGGATGCTCCGCGGTTCGCCACACCCTGTTGACACACAATAACTTCAAGAAACTCAAACAAGCAAGGGCAAGGTATGAGGAAGGCTAGTGGGAGAAGTGTTCCAACTTTGGACTTTTCGAAATCTTTTACTAGTTTGCACTAAAAATATGAGTAATTTCGATAACCATATAGTCATAGATACCAACAACTAGCACCATATAACTGCAATTTTTCTGTAAGGTGTCGAGGCAAGGATGGAATATCAGAGATCATTTTTCCCAAACCCTCAAGTTCATTGGAAATGGGCAAATAATGATTTCATATTTGAGCTAAAAGAACTAAATGGTTTACCCATGAGAATGTGTCTATGCTGGCTGTCTCGTGTTTTCCTGTAAGACGACGTTCGTTGCCTTCTCCATAGGCAGCAATGTGTTCCTTGTGCCTTAAACCAAGCTTACGGATCGCCTCCTTAATGACTTCATAGCCTCCATCCTCTCTCATGGTCTTTGTACTGGATATTTTCATACGTTTTGCTTAGGGGGCATGGAGGGAAAATTAACTATGATAACAGCGTTAGAGAAGTTGAGATGGAAGAACATAATGGATGATAGAACTGAACCTGTAATTTGTATGAGCCCCGGCACCATTCCAGTCACCCTGTCACATAAAAGATGACACCACAAAAACCACCACAGATTTGATACAATGTGTATTGAATATTACAAAGTTCTAACCTGAATAGGCTTGGGATCCAGGGAGAGGACGACTCCAGCTATCTCAGTAATCCGCTGTAGAGATTTTTCAAGAATGTGTGAAAAACGGTGCAATTAAAGGTGACCAATGTAGGATGAATCCGAGAATAGTTTTTCAGATAAAAAAAACATAAAGCCACGTTTTGGGCAGAGTGTGTACCTCGAGAATGTAACGAGCAATCCATATTTGGTCAGCTGCCGAGATACCAACAGACGGCCCAACTTGAAATTCCCACTGAGCAACAGAAGCACAAGCATGAGCACATTTGATGGTGCAAACAACATTGTGATATAATCCTATTGGATACTAAAATGTGATTTTTACCTGCCCGGGCATCACTTCTCCATTAATTCCACTAATGTTTATGCCAGCATAGAGACATGCTTTGTAATGAGCGTCAACAACATCGCGGCCAAATGCTTTTTCAGCACCAATCCCACAATAGTATGGTCCCTAAAACAACAAGGGAAGACTATGATATGGCCGTAAATTCAGTTCTGAATCTGGTAATAGAAACAACTAGACCACGACTAGAGCTAAAATCCCACAACATGATAAAGAATTGGGGAAATGGGAATTCAGTACCTGTGGTCCTGGGAACCCTCCAAGGGGCCATCCCAAAGGCCAGACCACGTCTTTCTGCAGCAAAGTGTATTCTTGCTCGATACCATACCTGCATTTTGATAGTTTTAGAAACAGAATCTTGAGGAAAATGTAAAATGTAAAAGAAACAGGAATCAAAACATACCAGGGTACCTCAGCAGCAACCTTGGGATCACTAAATATTTGAGCAGCTCGATGCCTCTTGTTTGTGGGAATAGGTTCTCCAGCTGGAGTATAAGTATCACACATGACCTGTGGAAAATGAACAAAAATATTTGGCAAGTTTTCACCAACAAGGATAGCAATATAATTTCTCTGTCGTGCTAGGATATGAAGTGACGGGACTTACAAGCTTGTGGGTTCCTCTCCTGAACGGATCCGGAAAAATCGCCTGAGGGCTGCATAAAAACAGAACAAGAACATGTTTCCACTTCATTCGGAAAAAATGTTCAAAATCTTCCATTGAAATACAAGGAAATGGTTGATACGTTTCCCGTAACTAATATCTCTAGTTCCACTTTTCAATACACGAGTATAACAAGAAAATGGTTGATCATAGTGGAGGACTTAAGGTGAATGAATCATTACTAAACAAGAACTTCACTATCGGCGCCAGGGGCTTGACCGGTACTTGAACCGTCAAAGTTCCATTTCGGAATCTCTGAAACATCAGTAACAGGACCAGGTAGAGTCTGATACATAGCACAATAAATGAACAATCAAACTTCACAGAGAACTTTTATCTTTTCAAGTTACTAATGTGTAGTAAGGAAAAAACTTACCCTAGCCTTGCTTCTGAGCCTCCCAAATCCATCAATCCTGGCATATGATCAAAACATACATATGAGAAAACGAAAACTTCCCGTCGAACCGAGACACAGAGAGTTCTGAAGTGTGGAGCCGGAAGGAGCGGGAGCCATCACTCTCTCCACTCAAAATAAGAAAAATTCAAATTTCATTGGTTTAGTTTTTTCAAAACACAAGTTCTACATATATCATTCATAATTTTACATTTAGGAAATATCAAATTTAATGAGTCAGATGACTTCCTTTAACTTTCCATAATCAAAGTTTTCCGACACGAAGTAATAACAGGTAACAACAATGACAAAGTTACACAAAACGGACATCAAATCAACAGAAACCCAATAAAGTTCACAAATTTAAGGTTCCTACAAAGTTAAAACATGCGGCATAACACCAAAGCTCCAAACTTTTCGTCAATCTCATCACGCAAGAACATTAAACAACCAATGACCAACATTTTTCCGAAGAAAGAAACGAAGCCCACAAAACCAAAGCTGGTAAAAATCAAGCCTTAAGCATCAAAACACCAAAAATGGGGGCAAACACAGAAAAACAGAAATGTAAACTTGTAAGAACTGACCATATATACTCGTAGATGGATTTTTTAGTGACTCCGGAGAGGTCCAAATTGATGAGATCATTCAGAAGGGACATTTTTCCTCGTACAAATACAAAGGAATACTAAACAATATAGCACCCTTTGAGTTTGGCCAATCGGTGGTATTGTAAAAATGTGGACGAATGAGCGTTTTATAGCCATTTAAGGCGTGGAAAAATATGAAAGCATCTACACATTTTAATTCTCACTGTTTATTTTCGTATGGAAACATGCTGCAGTTATTTTTTTAACTGTGGATTGAACTTAACGACAAGTCTCCAAAAATCTCCAAATTATGTGAGAAAAACATACAAACTCGGTCGAGAAAATATTGTTACGGAGTCTAAACAAACCAAATGAATTTCAGGATTATCTATTAGCAACCATTTTATTTCAAGATGATACCAAACAATTAAGCAAATGAGCTTAAACAAAATTTGTCCTTTGCATGGTTCTAATAACATTTCTTTTACCTCCTTCGTTAAGCCACTCCCTATCTCCAAATGGCAAAAGGATTAAAAAAGCAATTTGAGAAAACACATATTTCCAACAATATTTTATAAATTATTTGATTTAAATTGTCTTCAAATTATTTCATTTCTTCTTCGATCACGTATTATAATATTTGAATTCGAAACGATAATTATCTGACAATAAGATCTTAAATTTAATAGTTTTTTTAGATTATAGAATTTACTCATTCATATGAATCCAACAAGGAATCAACAAGGAATAAGTCCTCTACGGCCAACCATACATTATATTCCTCTTATCGATTGTCCAACATATAGATACGCCGCAAGCTAATGGAACACATTTTTTTTTCAATATTTATATAATTTGAGGCTCTAAATTAAAATATGAAAAAGATATTTCGCTGATAACTCAACAACAACAAAATATAACAACTGCAAAATTTGGAGAAAGAAGTTTGTGCAATAAAATTTATTTGGCTCGTTTGTAACCAAAAATTTAATTGTAATTAGGCATGTATTATAATTTGGAGTAGGTCTCTTGTGTGACGGTTTTCACGAATCTTTATCTGTGAGACATATCCAAATAAAATATCCGTCTCGCAAAATAAGACCCGTGAGACCGTCTAACACAAGTTTTTGTACATAATTTGTTGGACGTATTTTCTTTATTATGAATTTTTTAACCTGTCCAAAGAGCACGTTTAAGGACAACTACCTTTGCCACTACATAGAATTTGACAAACAGTCTATGTGACAGCTCATTCCAATGGCATCAGTGGATACCAATATAGAGGTAGATGAATTTAAAAAAAACAAAATTCTCGAATAATCTTATAATTATAATTATTATTCCAATAGAATAGGTTTTTATATCATGAATTATTAAAATATAAACATGTATTTCCAACATATATTTTTTAAATTCTTATATCAATATAACAAAAAAAAAAAAAGAAGAGAAACTAGTGATTTCATTGGCTTTCTTGTTGGTAGTTGTGTCTTAATTCTTTTTCTTGTTGTATAACCTTAAAGGCAGCACTAAAGCACAAATCAACTTTGTTTTCTTGGCTTTTGCCTTGAAATTATTGCCAACTTGACTCTTTGTTCTTGTATTCTTCTTGAAGCCAGCAGGATCAAGGATTCAAGGCTTGCTCTTGTTCTTCTGTAAACTTTGTCTTCATCACCATTGAAAACGACGATTTATTAGTTTATGTCCAAAGACTTGTGTCGAATTTAAATTCACAAGGATAAAATTAAATAGCAATACAACCACACATGCAACTCAAACATTTAAAACGATACAACGAGAGCACATATAGACCACAAAGGAACGAAGATGAATCGATGATATTTGTATGGACTGAATATGGATAGTTATTTTATGGACTAGTTGATCTCTCCGTATGATCTAATAATGCATACAGTTTGTTCATTTAAGGAATCTTATATAGACCACAAAGGCACGAGGATCAATCGATGATATTTGTATGGACTGGATATGGATAGTTATTTTATGGACTAGCTGCTCTCTCGGTATATATGATCCAATAATGCATACAGTTTGTTCATTTAAGGAATCTTGTCTAAATTATGTTGAAGGTATAACAATTTTTACCACTCTGTGAGAGTAAAAGATTAAGTAACGGTGCTGTAATATTCAACTAATCATACAAGTAACACAACATAAGAAACTTAAAACATGCATCCACTGGTAAGAATGTAGGTACAATGGATTTCATCTAGCAGCTAGTATCATAAAGATGAAGCCTGTAAAAGATTGGTTTTGGACCAGAAACATCAGAGTCGGGCCTATACATACGGACGCCGGTTCTAACTGAGAGCATTGAGGGGCCAAGTTGAAAAAACGAGCTAAATCTATTCTATCAAAGATGGAGGAGATGGTTTGGGAGGACTGGTGGAGCCCCTCTGCTTTAGAACTATATATATGTGGCCATCTGAATCAAAGTTCAGGGTGATTGAATAGCCTTCTTTGACATCGTGGGCAAGCATTTTCTCAGCCATGCTGTCCTTCCTCGAAAACTTGATCTCTAAACCTATCAGTAACTTGAAGTTCGACGTCCTTGGATGCTTTAACATGATATCATCTCTCTCCTTCACCTCCAGCCAGGTATGCAGTCGGAGAACGATTATCTCATCTAACCGGTTCAAGAATTCCAGCCTGAAATACAGTTTCAGCTCCACTGTCACCAGGCTCTTGATTCAGTTGTAGCTGCTGTCCTTTTACATCAAAGCCTATTCGACGGCCTCCCTCTCGATTACACTGCTGCTAACTGTCCAACCTTTGCTGTCTGCAACTTCAATGTTTCTCTCGTGTCTTAGATTTTATTGACTTTTGTGCAAAACAATATTTATTTTAATAATATTTTATGATTTTATCCAATTATAATATTTATTTTCTATGTAGATTTTTAAAAACTACATAGATAAAATTCTTGAATATATAATATAATAGATATCATGAGGTATGCTTCTCAACATAAATCATAAAACTCATTAGAAAACTATTGTATATTCAAAACTGGTTAATAGTCGATTCAACCATAAAAAATAAAGATAAAGTTCGTTCGAACTTGAGACTATCATATATGATATAAACGTCACGTTTCATTGGTAATGATGTAGAGATATCATTCTTACATATGATTGGTCATTTGATTGTGCACAGAACAATCCTACTTCGGACATTCCAAATGGTTATTACTTGTCGAGTAGAAAAGTCCATAGTTATAGTTGTACACCATTAGTCCTTTGATACGGGACAACGTGAAAGCTCTACGTACTAGCATGCACTTTGATCCGTTTACCGACTCTATTGAGGGTCATCAGATAAAGAGGTTGTGTATAGTTCAAAATTCGTAGGAGTCAATATATTGTATTCGGGATTCACCACTCACTCTCAGATGAAGATATTCTATGTGATATGATGAGTTAATAGTGGAAGGAATCTCTGGCCAAAGTAAGACATGTACATTTTGAAAATAGGTTTCCTCAATTATACTTAACATATTACTATTATTACTCTAAGATATATCACATTGTTTTCGAATTTGTTTGTAACTCTAGATATACAAATAGTTGCATATTCGAACATGATACATGAGTTGAAGGGTATTGTATGCTAACCTTAACTTAACGTTATTACAGGCACTATCGGTGATAGCTAATGGACCATGGGGCGACGCTACTAGACGTTTTTACCATAATCTGATAGGTGCAATCGGACTCGAGTTCTGGCGTTCTTGATCAAAAGGTTGATGAAAAGAATGATGATAATTTGGGTAAGCCTGAATATGAACAAATGTTGTTCTGAATCATATGAAGTTGTAGATCCACAGCTAGTTGTGTCTTTGAACCATTGATGGTCACACAAATATTAGATTATATGTTCACATTGAGATAATCAAATTCAATAAGTTGAATTTGATGACTGTAGTTCGATGAAAATCAAACAAATTGCTTATCAATGAATTTATGAATTGATTCCATGTAATAGAAGTTTTGAAATCTATCTTAACTGCTAGTTAAATGAGAAGAGTGGAACTGTCTGTTTAGTTATTGAGTTTACAAACTGAAAGCTATCAAATTAGATCAGTAAAAAATTTTGTTATTCGAAATTTTCATTTTTCATCATGTGTACGAGATTTATACCATCGATACATCATTGTTGTTTGATTATTGATCGGGGTTATAATGAGTTCACAATTATTTATTTAGTAAATTTAAAATATACTAATGAAATAGCAAATTAGTAGTACTGACTGCTAAGTGCAAAATCTCGTGGAACATTCTAGAAGAGTTTAGAATATATTAATTAATAAATAATAAATTGAGTAATTAAACAAATGTTATTTTATTTAAAACATATAAATATATATACAATATAAATATATATATATATATATATATATATATATATATATATATATATATATATATATATATGTGTGTGTGTGTGTGTATTATCAAATATGGATGATAATTTAATTATACATGATGTTTTCAAGAGTGAAAAATATACATGAGAGTTTTTGAATAATGAAAAACAATATCTTGATAAAATGAGAGTCATGATTAGACCGGGAAGAGAATTTTAATATATGTATAATTAATAGTTGAATTACATACATAACTTTTACACATAAGTTTTTGTCCACAAAAAAATTTCTCTCTCTACCTCACACAAGGAACTACCGCCGTCGGATTTTTGAAATTCCAGCGATCAAATCTCGATGAAAATTTCGTTTGGATCTCTAATGCGATTTATACGATGAATTCAGTTTCTGATCATGGACCTGATTCACGAGATTGAAGGATGTTGATTCCAGTAGATCGTTTACAGGGATTTACAAGAAAGAAACTTCACTAATCTTAGATTTGTTTGGTATCAGGCATTTTTAAAAGCAAAAGTAAATCAATTCTAAACGACTTATGAATGTTAAATCGATGACCAATAGAGTTTTGATTATCAAAACACAAAATTTTTAATCTTCTGCTTCTCCTTTGAGTGCGAAAAAACCATATATCAGCACTTCCCGTCTTCAAGAATCTGAAGCATCATTTTAAAGACATCAGGATAGGCCTTCTAGATTTCATCTATGAAGTTCATCCTCCATATTGAGGAGGCAACGGCATTCATTGTCGACGACTCAACGGGGATGTCAGTCCAAGAAGAGACAGTATGCTGAATGACAGCTTTTGTCATAGCATGCTTCATTTGCTGCCATGGTCCATCTCCTTCCTCCTATCAACAAGAGTAGATATATTTTCCATGACATTCATTTCTCAGTCCCTAAGCTCCCCAGTCTAAAATTTAATTTAAGTACAGTAACTGAGATACGAACCATAACAATGTACTAGAAATTCAAGATCTAAATCTTAATCTATTATCCATATAGTGATAACGATACACAATCACATTGACAAAGTCATGGGATTGCCCATGAATTTGTAAATGTGAGTGTATATCCTTATCATATAGGACCATAGAAGTGGCATAGAGATCATAAAAACGTCTCGACTCCGAACATCTTCTATCGGAGACGTGCTGCCAACCCTTCACCCTCACGAAGCAAGTGCTCCAACAATCCAATGTAAGAATGCCCTGAATCAACATCAATAACTGCTAAGTAATCAAGCAACCTAAATTGAATTCAAAGCCACTTAAATTGAGTTCAAAGAACACCATTTTGGAATTCAACAACACAATTAACACATGTGTTGATTAGTCAAAAATTATGAGGTAAGCCATGAAGTTTTATTTTTTGTTTTTCCCTAAACTTTTCCTATAAATACCCATCCATTCTTCATTTCAAAATCACACAAAAAACACAAATCCTCTCATCTACAATCATAAGTGTAGAAGTGAGATAAAGGATTTAGTGTGAGATTTCTTAAGGAGTGTTTATCCTTTGAAGGAATAGGACTAGTGGAGAGAAAGTGAGTGTTAAAATCAGATTGTTCTGAGTGAAATACTTTGTATTCTCAATTCTCTTGTCTTCTTTGTTATTAATAAAGAAGTGATCTCTTTGAGAGGTTTAGAGTAGACGTAGCCCAATCTTGGGGTGAACCACTATAAATATTGGTGTCCATCTTATTCATTGTTGATATCACTTATGATGTTCCGCTGCGATGTTACCTCGTTTATTTCCGTGATATCCCAACAACTGGTATCAGAGCTAGATTCTCAAATACTATAGAAATTCCTCGTATGCTCTGTGGTTGCAGCTTAGTCTGAACTTCCACATCAGAAAAGGCTTTCTAGACAGTCTTAGGGAAGTGGTTCTTTTGTGTTCAGGCTTTGACGATTATTCGTTGGTAGCATTCACAAAAGATGGAGGTACGCACAAGTAAGATGATTAGCCTTAATGGCTCTAATTATCAAATTTGGAAAAGTAAGATGAAAGATCTTCTATTCGTCACCAAGATGCACCTACCGGTGTTCAGCGAGTCTAAACCAGATGATAAATCAGATGCCAAATGGAACTTCGAGCACGAGCAAGTCTGTGGGTACATCCGAAAATTTGTCGATGACAACGTCTATAATCACATCTCTAACGAGACACATGCTCGTACGCTTTGGACAAAGTTGGAGACACTATATGCCTCCAAAAGTGGCAACAACAAATTGTTTTATTTAAGCAAGCTTGTCCAAGTTCGATACAAAGAAGGAACTTTGGTCGCAGATCATCTGAACGAGATTCAAGGATTCGTGGAGCAGTTATCAAGTATGAGCATAAAACTTGATGACGAGGTGATAGCTCTGATTGTGCTAGCTTCATTGCCAGAGTCTTGGGAGACTCTGAAGGTATTACTCACGAACACAGCACCTGGAGGAGCCGTGAGTATGGACTTCATCAAAAGTGGCATCTTGAATGAAGAGATGAGACGGAGATCTCAAGGATCCTCTACCTCACAGTCAGATGTTTTGGCTGCTAAGTCAAGGGGGAGAAGCAAGATCAAGAAAAACACAAATCAGAAGCCAAGAAGAAGCAAGTCCTCAGGGAGATATGCCAACATAAAATGTTATCGCTGTGGAGAAAAAGGACATATTAAAAAATATTGTCGGCAACCGAAAAACAAACATGAAACCGACGATGAGCAAACAAACGCCATTGACGAGTTCAATGTTGTTCACGAGCTAGAGCAAGAGTCCGTAAATTTGGCAACTCAAGTAACTAGTTGGGTGATCGATAGTGGAGCAACAGTCCACGTCACATCTCGAAGAGAATGCTTTACATCCTACACACAAGGAGACTTTGGTGTGGTGAGAATGGGGAATAACGACTTATCCAGAGTCGTGGGAAAAGGAGATGTGAGCTTGACTACCGTGGATGGCTCTACACTGATCCTGAAAGACGTCAGGCATGTGTCAGATTTGCGCCTGAGTCTGATATCGGTCGAAAGACTCGATGAAGAAGGTTTCTGTACAACCTTCCGAAATAGGGTATGTAAGATTTCAAGAGGATCACTTGTGGTGGCAAAAGGATTAAAGATGTCAAAGCTATATGTAGTTCAGGAAGGTCATTCTGAAGGAGTGAACTACGCAGGGGAAGAAAACTCAACAGAGTTGTGGCATCGACGTCTTGGTCACATAAGTGAAAAGAATCTTACACACCTTGTGAGCAAGTAAGTTCTGCCCGGTATAAAGCAGGTTCATATGAAACAATGCACAAACTGCTTAGCCGGAAAACAAAACAGAATATCATTCAAAAGTTCACCTCCTAGCAGAGCCGATAAAATACTAGATCTGGTGCGCTCAGATCTATGTGGTCCGATGCCATTGTCGCTCGGAGGAGCGAGGTACTGGGTAACTTTTATCGATGATCATTCTCGGAAAATTTGGGTGTGGACACTCAAAACCAAGGACCAAGTTGCAGAAACATTCAACAATTTTCTAAACTTGGTTGAACGACAAACATCCATTAAACTCAAATGTATTCGAACGGATAATGGAGGAGAATACATTGGAAACTTTGATGAGATATGCAAAAGGAATGGAATCAGACATCAAACAACACCACCAAAGACACCACAACTCAATGGATTAGCTGAGAGGATGAATAGAACTTTGGCAGAAAGAGTCAGAAGCATGCTCTCACATGCAAAGCTGACTAAGGAATTTTGGGGTGAGGCCGTGGTTGCTGCTGCATATATATTGAATCGTTCACCTTGTGTTCCTCTCAATTATGATGTCCCGGAGCAGGTGTGGCAAGACAAAGAAGTTTCCTATAATCATTTGCGGGTATTTGGCTGTGTTGCTTATGTTCATATACCAAAGGATGAAAGACATAAGTTGGATGTCAAAACAAGAAAGTGCATATTTATAGGCTATGGCGAGGATCAACTTGGTTACAAGTTTTATAATACAGATCTCAAAAAGCCTATAAGAATTCGTGATGCCATATTTGAGGAGAATGAATTCTTGGAGACTGCGGAAAAGGAGAATTCTGGATCTGAACAAGATCTGGAATGGTGGCCTTCAACGGTAAATCCACAACCGGTTGAAGGTGAAGAATTGCAGAACGATCATGAAGATGATGATGAGATCCGTGTTCACAGTGAACCACCAGCAGAAAGTTCTCGTGGTACAATGACCACACGTTCTGGAAGAGAAGTGCGACCCTCAACCAGATATTCCTCAAATGAATATATCCTACTAACTGATGGGGGAGAACCAGAGAGCTTCGAGGAAGCTATTACCAGTGAACACAAAGATAAGTGGATGGAGGCTATGCAAGAAGAAATGCAATCATTGCATGAGAATGAGACATTTGAGCTGGTGAAATTGCCGAAAGGCAAGAAAGCTTTGAAAAATAAGTGGGTGTTCAGATTGAAACACGAAGAACACAGTAGTCAACCAAGATTCAAAGCTAGGATTGTCGTCAAAGGTTTCGGACAGAAACACGGGGTCGACTTTGACGAAATATTTTCACCTGTGGTAAAGATGACATCCATCCGGATTGTGCTAGGGTTAGCAGCTGAGCTTGATCTGGAGGTGGAACAAATGGATGTCAAGACCGCATTCCTTCATGGGGATTTGGAGGAAGAAATCTACATGGAGCAACCAGAGGGGTTTGAAGAGAAGGGGAAAGAGGACCTCATGTGCAGATTAAAGAAGAGTTTGTACGGTCTCAAGCAAGCACCAAGACAGTGGTACAAGAAGTTTGAATCGGTGATAACTCAACAGGGATTCAAGAAAACCACTGCAGACCATTGTGTGTTTGTCAAAGATACCTCTGATGATGATTTGATGGTGCTTTTACTCTATGTAGATGATATGTTGATTGTTAGCAAAGATGCTTCTGAAATCAAAGGCCCAAAGAAGCAACTAAGCAAGACTTTTTCTATGAAAGACTTGGGGCCAGCAAAAAGAATTATTGGCATGGAAATCCATCGAGACAGGTATGCCAAGAAGACCTGGTTGTCGCAGGAGAAGTATATTGAGAAAGTACTTCAGAGGTTCAACATGGACCAGGCCAAAGCGGTTGGATGTCCTCTTGCCAACCACTTCAAGTTGAACTCAAAGCAGAGTCCTATTACAGAGGATGAGGAAGAAGAAATGAAAAGTGTTCCATATGCTTCAGCTGTTGGAAGTCTGATGTATGCCATGGTATGTACTCGGCCAGATTTAGCTCATTCAGTAGGTGTAGTGAGTAGATTCCTTTCAAAACCAGGAAAGGAACATTGGGCTGCAGTAAAATGGATATTCAGATATCTACGTGGAACCTCTAAATATAGGTTGAGTTTTGGAGGATCCAGACTTGAGCTTGTAGGCTACACAGATGCAGATATGGCAGGAGATGTTGACTCCCGAAAATCCACATCAGGATACCTGATTACATTTGCAGGGGGAGCTGTGTCATGGCAATCAAAGTTGCAAAAGTGTGTAGCATTATCAACCACTGAAGCGGAGTTCATTGCAGCAACTGAGGCATGCAAGGAAATGTTATGGATGAAAGGGTTTATGGAGGAATTAAGTTTTGTGCAAGATCAATACAAGTTAATCTGTGACAGTCAGAGTGCAATTCATCTCGGAAAGTGTAAGGCTCAAGATTTATTAGTCTTCATTAATACGACATTCGAAGGTGTGAGAGTGCATGACATTGCATGAGAAACACTAAGTAGAGTGGGAGTAGGAAAGACATGAGAAAGGTAAGAAAATACCATAATAAGATGAGAAGAGTCGAAGCCTTGGCGCATGTGCGCGGAGAAATGCGCGGCTGTGCGCGAAGGAAGTCGAAGCCTTCGCGCATATGCGCGAGAAGAGGCGCGCATATGCGCGAGGGGGGCGTTTTCCATTTTTAAAGATGCGAAGATCTCGCGCATATGCGCGAGACAAAGCGCGCATATGCGTGAGTTGTCAAAATTCAGGAAATGCCGAGACGAAGGTCTCGCGCATATGCGCGAGTTGAGGACGCGCATATGCGCGGTTGGTCCAGAAGCTTGGGCGCATATGCGCGAGATAAGTGGCGCATATGCGCGAGTGTTATTTTCTGCCAAGTGCCGAGACAGTAGGTCTCGCGCATATGTGCGAGTAATGCCGCGCATATGCGCGAGACGTGTAATGCAAAGGATTAGCCATGTGTATCAAAGCATGCAAGATATATATACAAAGGCCTCGATTCTTTTCTTCATTTCAGCAGAAGGGTTCGAAATTCATAGGAGAGAAGCTTCATTTCTTAGACTTTATAATTGTGATTTTGCAAGATTTAGCAATCCAAATTCAAATCCGACTTCGGTGCTGAGCTTCTCTCTTTATTAGCTACAAAGTGATGTAAGTTTTCTTCGATTCCAGCATGTTTTGAAATGTATGTGTTGGGAGAATTATAATTTAAGCTTTAAGATGTGTTCTTGAAGTGATGGTTATCATAGTAACATAAACGGATCGTAAAACAGATATCGTATGTGATGGTTTTGAATTCTAGTATATATTGAGTATAGATTGTGCAGATTTTTGAGGTTATGATGTACTCATGAGATCGATTATTGATTGTGGAGATTGGATATTAATCTATATTGATATCTGTTGAGAATTGGATTGACCGGTATCGAGAATTACGTCGTTATGCCGTCAAATTGTATCGAGATCACGTAGTAACTTGGTTATGTGTTGATTTAGATTAGATATTGATAGAGTGCGTATCCACATTTCCATTTCAGATTCGTATTGACGACCGTGACAGCAATTCTACGACGAAAGGTATAGTACATGTTTTGTTTGGGGAATCACGACTCAAATGAGATCACATTTGAGTTTCCCAACCAAAATCACATACTTATTTTATTGATTATATCTTGATATGATTATGAATTGTATATAGATTTGTTTATAGAACTTGTATGCAAATCTTGCTATGCATTGTTTACAGATCATGGGACATTGCATTAGAATGATTATGCTTGTTTACAGATTTTGTATTCATACATTAAGATAGGGCAGTCTGGAGATCAGGCAGACTACTAGATGTTCGGCGATATCTCAGCTTAGGGGAAGATCACCGCCCCTTTGTAGACGTGGATACAGATCAGGCCGAAGTCTAGGAATAAGACGTACAGCACCTCGATTGGTAGGGTAGGTGACAGTCAGTGACGTCTTATTCACAACGGGATCCCTAGAGTTCTAGTCGAGTCGCATCTAGACATGATTAGATTCGCATTGCATGATTATATATGAATGACATTCATATCAGCATGTTTCATGTTTTAGATTGTTTTATTTCATGTATACATGTTTATACTGGGGTTTGTTCTCACCGGTTTTCCGGCTGTTGTTATGTCTGTATGTGTGCATAACAACAGGTGGGGCAGGATCTGGGTCGAGACAGAGATGATCGTGTTAGCGTGGAGATCTCGGGCGTAGCAGATGGACCAGTAGTTGTCTTTTATTATGTATTGTTTTTTATTACTGGTTAGGGAGAACATACAGAGTAATACATGTATTTGATGTTTGTATGTTGTATTTAAATAAAGAACTCATGCTGGTTTGTTTACATTAGATTTAATGTAAAAAGCGAAAAATTGACCCACGTTTTTATATTAATGATCCATTTAATCCCAAGAAAAAGAATAAGAGCCCGGGTCCCCACAACAGGTGGTATCAGAGCCATAGTTCCTTTAGACTAAGATAGGATAGAATGAGCGGGGTAGATCGAGTCTTCTTCCTTGCTTATGATGTGCTAGCATGTTTATTGCTTCCCTTATTACATGTTGTTGTTATTTGACTTCTTTCAGCATGTGATTGACTGAATCAGAACTGATTCTAGATCAGAGGTAACTGACTAGAGGATGGCTGATACAGTAGTATATCTTGTATACTAATCTTTTGGATTATTAGATATGCCACCTAGAAGAGCAGCAGTACCTCTACGACCAGCAGCGCCAGAACAGGGGAGCACATCCGGAGATCCTATGGATGTTACGGCGACCCCTATGGAGACGTTGTTGAAGCGATTCCAATCCTTTCGACCTCCCACATTAAAAGGTACCGAGAATGCCATCGAGTGCGAGAGTTGGCTTGAAGACATTGAAATGCTATTCGACTCGTTGGAATATAGTGACGAGAAGAGGATAAAGCTAATTGGCCATCAATTGCAAGATATAGCAAAGAATTGGTGGTTGAACATTAGGAGAGCTTTAGAGCAGCGGGGTACCGAGATTTCTTGGAAGGTATTCAAGACGGAGTTCTATCAGCGATTCTTCCCGGTATCCTACTGTAAAGATAAAGGAGCTGAATTCGCAAACCTGAGGCAAGGGCAATTGAACATAGAAGAGTACGTTGCTAAATTTTCCTCTTTGCTTCGTTTTGCACCCCATGTTTCAGGGAATGATGAGGCCATGGCAGATCAGTTTATAAATGGCCTGAATCCAGATATTTTTACGTTGGTCAATACTGGGAGACCCGATAATTTCTCGGATGCATTGAATCGTGCCAAAGGAGCTGAAGCAGGATTGCTTAGACAACGGAGTGCTCCGTATGTTGCACCGAGTCCGAGACCGCCACTACCTCCATCCCAAGTTCCTCCTCCTCGATTCGAAAGCGGTGGTAGTAGCAGTGGACGCAAAGAACAGCTGAAGGCGAAGGGGAAGCAGTTTAAGCGACCTGGGAGCAGTTCGTCCAGCTCCAGCGGATCAAGACAGACTGGTTTTGATCAAAGTTCAAGGACTTCAGGTGTTTACTGTAATTCTTGTGGAGGTAGGCATGCAACTGAACAGTGCCAAGGAGTTACAGGCCGATGTAACATTGGTAGGAAACCGGGGCATTTTGCCAAAGTCTGTCCCCAGAGGAGTGTACAGCAAGGTCAGAGTGGAAGATCATCCGGTTCTGTACCTCAGTTTGAGCGGCAGGCATCATCAGTTCACTCTTTTCAGCCTCCACCGGCACAGACTCAACCCAGAGGCCGAGGTAGTCAGACTGTGACTCAACCTCCGAGGCAACATGCCCAAGTGTTTGCGTTGACAGAGGAGCAAGCACAAGATGCACCAGATGATGTTATAGCAGGTAACTGCTTTCTTTATGGTTATCCTGCTTATATCTTGATAGATACCGGTGCATCGTATACATTCATTTCAGAGCGATTTGCATTGTTGCATTCTTTGCATGTTGAGTCTTTATTAGATATTGTATCGATTAATTCTCCGTTGGGAAGTGGATTGATATCTGTAACTACGGTTAGACATTGCATTCTACAGTTTGAAGGGCATGAGATTGACCTAGATTGTATAGTGTTGGGTCTAGCTGATTTTGATTGTATAGTCGGTATTGACATGCTAACAAAGTACAGAGCTACCGTGGATTGTTTCCACAAGATTGTCAGATTCAGACCCGAGATGACAGACGAGTGAAAATTCTACGGGAAGGGTTCCAGATCTCGGATTCCCTTGATTTCGGCTCTTACTATGAATAGATTGTTACAGAAAGGAGCAGATGGTTTCTTTATTTATGCTGTAGATATGCAGAAGTCGAGCCCGGCGTTGGCAGATATACCAGTGGTGCGGGAATTTCCAGATATTTTTCCAGATGAAATCCCAGGATTACCTCCGGTTCGTGAGGTAGACTTCAGTATTGATCTTACACCAGGTACCGTCCCTATTTCGAGAGCTCCGTATAGGATGGCACCCATCGAACTCAAAGAACTGAAAGCACAATTAGAAGATCTTCTGGCCAAGGGATATATCAGACCTAGTGTATCTCCTTGGGGCGCTCCGGTGCTGTTTGTGCGGAAGAAAGATGGTTCGATGCGTTTGTGTATAGATTATCGGCAATTGAACAAGGCAACGATCAAGAATAAATATCCTTTGCCTAGGATCGATGACCTATTTGATCAGTTGCAGGGATCCTCTGTGTATTCTAAGATTGATTTGCGATCCGGATATCATCAGCTCCGAGTTCGAGATATAGATATACCAAAGACAGCATTTCGAACCAGGTATGGACATTACGAATTTATTGTCATGCCTTTTGGTTTAACAAATGCTCCTGCGGTATTTATGGGCTTGATGAACCAAGTGTTTCAGAGATATCTAGATGAATTTGTGATTGTCTTCATTGATGACATTTTGGTGTATTCGAAGAATAGAAATGAGCATGCAGAGCATCTCAGAATTGTTTTGCAGACGTTGAGGAACGAGCGACTGTATGCTAAATTGTCAAAGTGTGAGTTTTGGCTGAATCGAGTTGTATTCTTGGGGCATATCATTTCTGGAGATGGTATTTCTGTTGACCCAAGTAAAGTGGAAGCTGTGATCAGTTGGCCGAGACCGACTTCTGTACCAGAAATACGCAGTTTCATGGGCTTAGCCGGATACTACAGAAGATTTATCAAAGATTTCTCCAGCATTGCAAAGCCAATAACTCAACTGACGCAAAAGAATGCACCATTTGTTTGGTCAGAGGAGTGCGAGTCTAGCTTTCTAGAGTTGAAGAAGAGACTGACCAGTGCCCCAGTACTGACGATACCTTCAGGTACGGGTGATTTCGTTGTATATTGTGATGCTTCTCATAGAGGTTTGGGATGTGTTCTTATGCAGCGAGATCATGTGATCGCATACGCCTCGAGACAATTGAAGCCACATGAAGTTCGATACCCCATTCATGATTTGGAATTGGCGGCTATCGTATTTGCCTTAAAGATTTGGCGTCATTATCTCTACGGCGAAAAATTTGAGATCTTCTCCGATCACAAGAGCCTGAAGTACCTATTTTCTTAATCAGAACTGAACATGAGGCAGCGTAGATGGCTAGATCTTCTGAAAGACTTTGACTGTGAAATCAAATATTATCCAGGGAAGTCAAATGCAGCAGCAGATGCCTTGAGTCGTAAGGTATGTTCTTTGTCCTTAGCGACGATAGGTGTTTCAAAACTCGTTGAAAGTTGCTGTCTCTCTGGATTAGCATTTGATACAGATAAGAGACCACTACGACTTGCTGCTATTCTAGTTGAGCCTGACCTGATCAGGAGGATCAAAGAAGCTCAACGAACCGATCAGAATGTGCAAAAATCGATCCAGATGGTCAGAACAGGACATTTATCAGAATATCGGGTACGTGATCATGTGTTATATGTGAATAACCGTCTAGTCGTGCCAGATGTTGCAGATTTGAGACAGCAGATTCTGTCAGAGGCACATTCGAGCCGGTTCAGCATCCATCCTGGTGGCAGGAAGATGTACAATGACTTGAAGACACAGTTCTGGTGGAAGCAAATGAAGTCAGACATTACTGAATTTGTGTCTAAATGTTTGAACTGCCAACAGGTAAAGGCCGAGAGGAAGAAGCCGGGAGGGTTACTTCAGAGTTTAGCCATTCCAGAATGGAAATGGGACCACATTTCCATGGATTTCGTGACGAAGCTACCCCGATCATCCAAAGGCTGTGATGCGATTTGGGTCATTATTGACAGATTGACCAAATCTGCATGTTTCATCCCATACAGAATGACGTATAGACAAGATCAGATGGCGGAGATTTATATTTGTGAGGTAGTCAGATTGCATGGAGTGCCGAAGTCTATCGTATCAGATCGTGATCCACGATTCACTTCACACTTCTGGCACAGTTTACAGCAGGCCTTAGGTACGACATTACACCTGAGTACTGCTTACCATCCTCAGACAGATGGACAGTCGGAACGGACTATCCAGACATTAAAGGATATGTTGAGAGTCGTCGTGCTAGATTTTGGCATTGGTTGGCAAGATTCACTACCTCTGTGCGAATTTTCTTACAATAACAGCTATCAGACGAGCATCGAAATGGCACCGTTTGAAGCTTTGTATGGCAAGAAGTGCAGATCTCCGCTATACTGGGATGACGTTTCAGAGGTACCAGAACTTGGGCCAGATATGATTCGTGACATGACAGAGAAGGTGAAACTCATTCAGAAGAGGATGAAAACAGCACAAGATCGACAAGCAAAGTACGCCAATATCAGACGTAGACCGTTAGTATTTGAGGCCGGAGATAGAGTATTCTTAAAGATTTCTCCATTCAGAGGCGTTGTTCGATTTGGCAAACGCGGGAAACTATCTCCTAGATACATTGGTCCTTACGAGATTCTTGAGAAGATTGGCGATCGAGCTTATCGACTTGCACTTCCTCCTTCTCTATCCGGGATACATGATGTCTTTCATGTATCAATGTTACGAAGATATATGCCCGATGCTTCTCATGTCATTCAACCTGACGAAGCTGAACTTAATCAGACTTTAAGCTATGTGGAACAACCGATATAGATTCTTGATCGGAAAGAAAAGAAGCTCAGAACGAAGAATATTCCACTTGTGAAAGTTCAGTGGAGTCGTCATGGTATCGAGGAAGCGACTTGGGAGACAGAAGCCAACATGCGACAGAAACACCCCGAGTTATTTATATGATGTAAGTATTTAGTCAGTTTTTGATTTTAATACTGTCTTAAATACTTTGATCGATTTATTCAGTTCGAGGACGAACTTATGTCTTAGAGGGGGAGAAATGTAAGGCTCAAGATTTATTAGTCTTCATTAATACGACATTCGAAGGTGTGAGAGTGCATGACATTGCATGAGAAACACTAAGTAGAATGGGAGTAGGAAAGACATGAGAAAGGTAAGAAAATACCATAATAAGATGAGAAGAGTCGAAGCCTTGGCGCATGTGCGCGGAGAAATGCGCGGCTGTGCGCGAAGGAAGTCGAAGCCTTCGCGCATATGCGCGAGAAGAGGCGCGCATATGCGCGAGGGGGGCGTTTTCCATTTTTAAAGATGCGAAGATCTCGCGCATATGCGCGAGACAAAGCGCGCATATGCGCGAGTTGTCAAAATTCAGGAAATGCCGAGACGAAGGTCTCGCGCATATGCGCGAGTTGAGGACGCGCATATGCGCGGTTGGTCCAGAAGCTTGGGCGCATATGCGCGAGATAAGTGGCGCATATGCGCGAGTGTTATTTTCTGCCAAGTGCCGAGACAGTAGGTCTCGCGCATATGCGCGAGTAATGCCGCGCATATGCGCGAGACGTGTAATGCAAAGGATTAGCCATGTGTATCAAAGCATGCAAGATATATATACAAAGGCCTCGATTCTTTTCTTCATTTCAGCAGAAGGGTTCGAAATTCATAGGAGAGAAGCTTCATTTCTTAGACTTTATAATTGTGATTTTGCAAGATTTAGCAATCCAAATTCAAATCCGACTTCGGTGCTGAGCTTCTCTCTTTATTAGCTACAAAGTGATGTAAGTTTTCTTCGATTCCAGCATGTTTTGAAATGTATGTGTTGGGAGAATTATAATTTAAGCTTTAAGATGTGTTCTTGAAGTGATGGTTACCATAGTAACATAAACGGATCGTAAAACAGATATCGTATGTGATGGTTTTGAATTCTAGCATATATTGAGTATAGATTGTGCAGATTTTTGAGGTTATGATGTACTCATGAGATCGATTATTGATTGTGGAGATTGGATATTAATCTATATTGATATCTGTTGAGAATTGGATTGACCGGTATCGAGAATTACGTCGTTATGCCGTCAAATTGTATCGAGATCACGTAGTAACTTGGTTATGTGTTGATTTAGATTAGATATTGATAGAGTGCGTATCCACATTTCCATTTCAGATTCGTATTGACGACCGTGACAGCAATTCTACGACGAAAGGTATAGTATATGTTTTGTTTGGGGAATCACGACTCAAATGAGATCACATTTGAGTTTCCCAACCAAAATCACATACTTATTTTATTGATTATATCTTGATATGATTATGAATTGTATATAGATTTGTTTATAGAACTTGTATGCAAATCTTGCTATGCATTGTTTACAGATCATGGGACATTGCATTAGAATGATTATGCTTGTTTACAGATTTTGTATTCATGCATTAAGATAGGGCAGTCTGGAGATCAGGCAGACTACTAGATGTTCGGCGATATCTCAGCTTAGGGGAAGATCACCGCCCCTTTGTAGACGTGGATACAGATCAGGCCGAAGTCTAGGAATAAGACGTACAGCACCTCGATTGGTAGGGTAGGTGACAGTCAGTGACGTCTTATTCACAACGGGATCCCTAGAGTTCTAGTCGAGTCGCATCTAGACATGATTAGATTCGCATTGCATGATTATATATGAATGACATTCATATCAGCATGTTTCATGTTTTAGATTGTTTTATTTCATGTATACATGTTTATACTGGGGTTTGTTCTCACCGGTTTTCCGGCTGTTGTTATGTATGTATGTGTGCATAACAACAGGTGGGGCAGGATCTGGGTCGAGACAGAGATGATCGTGATAGCGTGGAGATCTCGGGCGTAGCAGATGGACCAGTAGTTGTCTTTTATTATGTATTGTTTTTTATTACTGGTTAGGGAGAACATACAGAGTAATACATGTATTTGATGTTTGTATGTTGTATTTAAATAAAGAACTCATGCTGGTTTGTTTACATTAGATTTAATGTAAAAAGCGAAAAATTGACCCACGTTTTTATATTAATGATCCATTTAATCCCAAGAAAAAGAATAAGAGCCCGGGTCCCCACAGAAAGAATCCTTCAATGCATTCAAGATCAAAGCATATTGATGTTCGTTATCATTGGATACGAGATGTATTGGAGAAGAAGTTGTTGAAGCTTGAGAAGATTCACACGGATGAAAATGGATCTGATATGATGACCAAGACATTGCCGAAATGGAAGTTGGAATACTGTAGAGCTGTTGCAGGTTTGATCGAATTCACAAAATGGGCTTGAGGGGGAGAATTGCTAAGTAATCAAGCAACCTAAATTGAATTCAAAGCCACCTAAATTGAATTCAAAGAACACCATTTTGGAATTCAACAACACAATTAACACATGTGTTGATTAATCAAAAATTATGAGGTAAGCCATGAGGTTTTATTTTTTGTTTTTTCCCTAAACTTTTCCTATAAATACCCATCCATTCTTCATTTCAAAATCACACCAAAAACACAAATCCTCTCATCTACAATCATAAGTGTAGAAGTGAGATAAAGGATTTAGTATGAGATTTCTTAAGGAATGTTTATCTTTGGAAGGAATAGGATTAGTGGAGAGAAAGTGAGTGTTAAAATCAGAATGTTCTGAGTGAAATACTTTGTATTCTCAATTCTCTTGTCTTCTTTGTTATTAATAAAGAAGTGATCTTCTTGAGAGGTTTAGAGTGGACGTAGCCCAATCTTGGGGTGAACCACTATAAATATTGGTGTCCATCTTATTCATTGTTGATATCACTTATGATGTTCCGCTGCGATGTTACCTCGTTTATTTCCCTGATATCCCAACAATAACAACAGTCAACATTTACATAAAAAAATATATATTAGAAGGTACTGTCTTGAAGACATAAAGATTCTTGAAATATTATCTTTAAAATATGGAAATATTTTGAAGGTAATTGTTGATTGATTCATGATTACACTGAAATATCCAAGATATCTGCCTGTCGAGGGTTTTAGTATATTATAGACATGCTTATTTGAGTAGAAAGATTCAGTAATGTGTTGGATAGAGATTTGAGATTGCCTGTGAATCTATCGCTGTATTTTGTGGCAACATCTTTTTTATACAAGTTCAGGATTAGCTTTCAATGTCAAATCTGTTATATAATTCTGTGATGATGTGAAGCAAAACGAGATGGAGCATATCTATTTTAGAATTTCTTGATTCATATATTGCTGGTGAGAGGAAGGTGTTGTTCCTGAAACGCTCCGCACATCAAAGAGAGTTGAGTGTTGCTGGCCAAAAGAAGATCTACCATGAGTGTATTCAACACTCAGGCGTCAAGGGTCTTTACTTGGGCAAGTCCATTGGTTTGCTCAGTAGTTGGAATAAGTGAATTAGATCGAGTCACGTTCAAATTGTTTGTGTTCTAATTTTCGCTCTCGATTTGTACATTAATTTCTAGTAACAGATAATGACAGGAAAACTCGACATCAATTCCCGCGGATAGAATTTATTGTTGTCTGCATTCCACCCCTTTTTCGGGCTAAGCAAATTAAAGATTTGTTGTCTTGTGCTGGTTTTTCCATTTACAATTTTCACCCCACACGAGATTCTTGATTTTTTCTTCATATTACGAGTTAAATTGAGATATAATATCAGTGATTCCAGAATTACTTTTGAGACATAATATGTAAAATATCGAAAATAATGTAACTTGCAAGTATTAAATGAAATTAGGAAAACTGGAAACAGAGGATCACTGTGGAACCGCTACAAGATTCACATCATTAATATTACTTGCAAGAGGAAAGACCAAGACAGACACTGGACTCTGTGTATCACTTCTTAATTACACATCTGCTGGGAATTTGCAAATACATATTTACAGGCCGAATGGTTGAGAAAGTAATGATACTTCTATAAGGTCATATACTACGTATATCAAACATAAAGCACCATATGTTGGCACCAAAACTGTATAAAAATAAAAATACTAGTCGTTTTCGTCGAAACTTCATCACATAAGCGTTTCTTTCTCCATTTGATGTCCCCAAAATTGTAACCGGTTCGATGATATTATATTCCTCCCCCTACATATATCTGTAAGGTTGCAAAGAATATGTCAGAAGCATGGTATAAGAACTGATGGATGAGAAAGCAACAGATCGAGGTTACTCCATGCATGAGAAAACAGGTCCCAGTGGTGATCACCCCCCTCTCCATCGTGAAAAACCCTCCAGTAGATACGTACCGGGATAGAGGTGAACAACTAGTAATTTCCCAGGTTTGATGAAGAAGTCGTGGGTATGTTCATTTCTTTAGCATCTGTTCCTTCTGCAACAGATGAGGTTTCTTCTCCTTTAGAAATCAAGGTGCCTGGATTCATTTTCTGGACCTCCTCTTTTGTAACAATTAAGATTTTGCGAACCATCCTACAGAATTCTCTGTTTTCAACAGCAGAAACCACTAGTAAAGAGCAAACAACAGCATGGAATATAGGTACGTAAGGTGTGTTCAAAGCTGTCTTAAATACATAAATTCCAAAGGAAATCTTACTCCCAGGGGTCATCTCCAACAAGCATCATATCATCCTCGTCATCAGTATACACAACAAGCCAATCACTGGTCCGAGCTTGGAGTGCACCATTGAATTCAAACAGATTATCCAATTCACTAATTAAATCGCTATAGTTGCTGAACTTAGCAAGTTCCACAGATCTACCAAGGGCTGTCCCCTGCTTGTGAACCTAAATTTGGAAAATTTCATTAAGAAGTGAAGGATTTTAAGAGAGAAAGAAAGTTGTTAAGCTGAAACCTTGGTACAACTCCTTGTCGAACCATGCCCTTTGCTTTCTCTATCTCTAGATACAATATTGAAGGTTTTGAATTGCTTCTCCTGCTCACTAGTGGCAAATGGATCCAGCAGTTTTGTTCCCTTCACTTGATCAGAAGATTCAATTGCAGGGGTTTGATGAACATGCTTACAATGCTGCATATGACTCAATGGCTCAATCATCGCATTGGCGTGTGGCATTGCTGTATCCAATGGCGCAGAATCACTTATGAGAGAAATACCAAAAAGCTTACAGCTCCCTTCATTTAGCTTCATGGCATCATGCTGCTTTGAGAATAAAGATTTAGGAATCAGCTCTCTTGATTGGGATGACATTTGGAGGAATGGTGAAACAGGTGGAGGCTTCAGCCAATTCGCATGCTGATGATCACTTTTGGGATCATTAATTATTGAAAAATCCCTAAAAGCACCATATCTAACGTCCCCGTGTGTCTGATAAGAAGTATCAGCACCTTGTCCATGGGTCTTTAAGCTTGAATCCATCAGATTAAGTGAGAAACCACAAGGCACTGTAGACCACGTGTTCCCCGTTAAGCTAAATTTATCTTCACGCACTAAAGCTACTTGCTTTGAAGTCATTTGATCACCAGGAGGCAAACAGAAATCACGTGGTGAATTAAGCACCTGAAAACCAAAACCTGATACAAGATCTGTGTGTGAGGACTCGGGTCTGCCTAAAGGTGACCACTTCTCTGGCCCACATCTTCTTGAAGCAGAGGCATCAATCTTCCCATCGTCCAACGAGGGGTTCCATGGTAGTAATGGCTTCTCAGAAGAATCTGATTCATTATTGCCTCTCAAGGTCGATAACTCTTGACCTTGGAAGACCCTTGGAAACCCACCAGCAGGTGAAGGGTCTACTGTCATCTTGGATGGACCTATATCACAGAAAAAATTTAATGAAACAAATTTCAATCACCAGTAGACCAGATGGATGTGGCAAAAATAGCCATTGCATAAGCAACACACCTTCCATAGTAAGAACTGAAGAGTCGGGGGATGAGGGTAAAACATTTGATCGCCTTCTTTGCCTGGGCACCGGAAGTGAGTTCAACGCAGGAGGAGAAAGAGCAGGTTCTATTTTCCACGGTGAAACTCTATCTGGTCGAGAAATTGTTGAAATTTCATCCCACCTCACCTTAAGCAAAATTGAGAGATGAAATGTCAAAACTGAGATAATGAAGGGACTTTTGGAAAAACAGGGGATTGAGTCACGAACTAATGATATATTGACACTTGTTACCTTTAGGCACCTCCATTTTGATTCAACCCACCTTGTGGGCTCCGCATCTTCAATACCAATAATAGTTCCAGTAAACCTACAAAATTAATATCTGTAAAAATATATAAACTATGCCCACTGCATTCATGACAAATGTCACATATCATCATTTAAGATGCTAAAAAAACTGCCTACCTCTGCTCTGGAGCTTCTTCACCTTCAAATCTCATTTTGAATCTCATCCCTATAGAATAATTGTTTTTAACAGACTCCATGTACTGATCGAAAGGAATAATAAACTCAGCTGGGCTGGTCCTGTAATATGTACAGCAAACACATGGACAATAATTACAACTCCGAAGAGTAGAAAATATGCAACCGGCCATATTTATCGACAGCCCACTGTTTTCAACTATTCATTAAGTTATCTAGGTTTTTAATCGATGAATTTTCGACATCTCAAATGTCATTTGGACGTCAGCAGAATCATATGCTTCCGATAACAAGGTTACTGTGATAATTACCAACACATAAGCAGCTGATTGTACTTTCAGATGTAATTGGAAAACAATACAAAGACAAGGGGTGTAGTCAAATCACATACCTGGGCTTGTAATATACAATGAACAAGCTTTTGGTCTGAACGGCATGCCAAGCTGTCGCCAAAACACCAAGATGCATACTGTGGCTTGATATGACTGATGATGGAGCAACTCCTTGTTGTCTCAAGGCACGCCTAACTCCAACTCGCATCTCCCCATTCTCCCCTCTGAAAATATTCCGCACTAATTTAATAAATGCTAAATAATGATGCAGAAAGATGCATAGGAAGCTAGTAGAATCAAACCTTAAAAATATAAAAGCATCACCAGCAACAAGCCTCTTCGAACTAACAAAGACGCTCCAACCACTCTGAAGGAGGTGTCTTCGCGGTTGACCTGTTGCACAAATTCGTCAAAACCATCATCCCCCACTCTCACAAGAGACATGCAATGCTTCAAAAATTTACATACTTGGAAAAACTTCAAAGATAAAACGTGAGGATATGAGCAATTCATCTATCTATTATGTTGCTTTTGCGCTTATTTTAGCTGTTTCTCCATAAAACAAATAATATCGTCTTCAAATGCATTAGTTAACTTGGTACAATATTTTTAATACGGCCATAATCAATCAGTCACTAATTCGCCAGCCTTCTCTAAATGAAGATTATATAAAAGGATTGAATTAGGAAGTAAAATATAGTCCAAGAAAAAAATACACCAACATAAAAGATATCAAGGTATTCAACATATAACATGGTCAAACAGTCAAAGGCTGCAATTGAGACATAATTCCAAAAACTTAAGCAAAGGTTACAAAATCATGTAGATAGATTCAATTTTACCTCGAAAAATATGCCTGAATCGCCACTCATTCCCATGCAAATCTTTGGCCACTAATTCTTGAGTGGGGGGTTGTCTTGACATGTCCTATTTTTAAATGAAATCAAACAATCACTATGGCCACAGAAATTCATCAATTTTCAGCTTGATTAATTCTAACCAGTGAAGGAAGACATTCATCAGCATGCCGCCTCAGCACCGAAAACCCCCCATGTGTGCTTGTATCTGATGCAGTAAGGGTCTTACAAAAAGAATGAACGTGGAAGTATGGTGGCGGAGGGGGTAGAGGTTCCTTCTTTACTGTATTCTCATCTTGCTGCAACACCAAGCTTCTTTAGAATTAACCCAAAAATCTCAAAATCTAAATTCAAAGAACAATACATTTACACGAACAATCGATTATCTTACCTCAGGTTCGGGCATCAAAGTAACTTGAGCATACACCTCATCAGTATCAGGTTCAGCCTAATCACACAGAAAGCCCGTAACTCAACATGAACTCATTAAAAAGGGTAAACTTCACCAAAATTTCCAAATACCTTCAAATCCACATTAACCACTCTACAAAGGATCTTGGAAGGAAGATTGTACAACGGCATCTGCTGGTCTGCGCTTTGATTAGTCGATGCCTCCACCTATTTAAAAAAAATACCCCACAAATTACATTCCGTGAAAAACAAATCAGCACAAAACTACTTGCTCGTGTATCGTGAAAAGTCCGAAATCAGAAATGAGGTAAAGGAAACAGTAATTAACTTAGATCAATCTAAGATGAGAAAGAAAGCTGGCACTCTTACAAAATTTGATAAATGATAATGAATTACAAAACAGTAAAGAGAGGATGTAAGAGAGAAACCTGTTCTATGTGACCCTGAGGAAAATAGAAAACGAGCTCGTTTTTACGAGGAACAGTTACTAAAGGACCGGCGCAGGCCTTCCACAGCTCCGTGTACAACGCCATCTCAGCATCCACTGAAGAAAACCCACAACAAAAGAGAGAAAATGGAGTCCAGGGAAACAATCAAACCCAAAAAAACTAACACAAATCCACCACAATTACCTTTTCCGGTGCCGAGGCTCCCCATTTCCGGCCTAGAATCACAACCATTCACCTCGCTATAGCCCTTGATCGATACTTCGGAAGCAGCCATCTCGTAAAACCACAATTTCAACTCAGATCTCCCATCTTCCCATATCCAGATTCCCAGTAAGAATCACGCAAAACCCACAAAAAATTCACACTGCTCGAACTACAAAACGCGCGTCCACCCCACTACAGAGAGGAATTCCACAAGAACTGAGAGGAAATCTGGAAGAAAACTTGATGGGTATTCCTGCGTCCGCGTGCGAGTATCGGAAGTATATCTCCAGATGGGAAGCTGAATGGAATGGGACTGATAGCTAATTGGTGAGGAGAGAGAAGAAACAAAGCTTGTCGAGAAGAAGAGCAGTCCAAAACCGATGTGGACTTGGTAATATCACGTTACCATTATTTTCACTTTTTTTATATACAAATTTAAAAGTAATTGAAAATAAATCCTCAATTAAAGTATAAATCTTAATTTTCTACGTTTAAAAAATTTTGTTAAACTCAAAAAATACTAAAAATAACAAAATATCCTTAGATTTATTAATTTTAATTGATTGATTTATCTGAATCAAAAATGGTATCAAACTCAATGTAAAATTATTTCAAACATACAAATTTTTATTATTGTATAATTAAATATTTGAATATGAGAATGTTCTCAAATAATATGGATCCAAACACATGTTCGAAATTAATTATTTACAGAAATTATTCAAATACTTTGGAATATTGAAATGAGAAGTAGATATCATGAGTAAAATGGACTTACCAGAATCCAAAGGTAAATTTATGATTCAGTTTAATAAGTTTCTGGAAATTGAATCGGATTCCTCTAAGTTTCTGAAGATTTTAGGGAAATCCAAAAAGATGATACAGAATTATGACAATATGTTGTATTATATACCCACAAAAGTGAAAAAATCCTTGAAAAACAAGAAGAAATTTTTATAAAATTAAATGATATTCAAACAAGAATTCAAACTCTAGAACAATAAACAAGTTCTAGTAAAAGAATTTCGTTAGGAAGACTATCATCATCTTTTGTTACCGAACTCTTATTACATCAAAGAGGGACGAGCAAGATGATGCCAAAGCATTTAACCAACGAAGATAAAATGATCAATCTAATTAAAAATATCTCAGAAAAAAATTAATATGATAATAACTTTAGAAAAGATGGGTCTTGGTGACCTCTAAGTTATTACAGAATATTTTGCAAATCTCAAGGTAGTAGATTTGAAGATAAACACAACTAAGGGTAAACCACGTCTCACAATAGCATGATCATCTTCTCATGAACCACCAAGAAAAAATATGAGATCTCATAATACAAATATGAGAGAACCCTAAACAGATTTTCATGTTGGTGAAGAAGCACTCCCAGCAGGAACTAGGTCAAGGAGAAGTCAAATTCCATTGCACCAAACAACTTATGGAAAATCGGTTTTAGAACATATATATCCTTATGGGGTTATGCTTAACCTTGATATCATAGATTTTAAAAACAGAGAAGATCTCATAAAAATTATTAGACATCGGCTATAAGAATCACAGTAGAAACACTTGATGTCAACAAAGAATGATTCATTAAACTTTTAGAAATGAGTCTTATGATATCAGTTAAAATTGCATTGGACATGACTTCGGTAGAAATCAAAGAGTCAATCGTAATCGAATAATCTCTCGGTGAGATAGCCAGAAGAATGACTACCCTATTTAAAGCACAATTTATAGGGATAAATTATTTTAATAGTCAAGACAGAGAGAAGAAAAAGAAATATACTCAAACTTTATATAGTTTTGGATTACATGATATATGTTTAGTAGATGAATATATTATATTATTCACTAAATACAGATGGAATTTAGAGGTCGAAGAAAATATAGCAATACAAATTTTCCTTTCCAAAATGTCAAGTTCTTGGAGAGAAATACTAATTAGGAAATATGTCTCTGGCAATCCAGATAATTTGACACAGAGAGAATTTTTTCTTAAAGAAAAATTGGCAGAATAATGTCATCTGACAATATTAAAAAGATTACAAATTTAAGAGATATTAATAAATATAATCATTTAAGTTGTAAAGAATTTATCTTCCAAAAAATATTTGAAATGAGTCACAAAAGCAGAAAAGGAAGATTTTCATATCTCATCCTTATGCCAGGTTGGAAGAAGCAGAATTAGTTCTTGGAAACTAATAACAATATTGTCTAGAAAAAAGATAGAATTTACAAACTCGGTAGAAAAGTGAACCATCAAGGAGTAGAATGTCATCCCAAGCATCGAGCACATCTCGAAATACGGAAATAACAACTACAAATAAAACTTTCAGAAAAGCACATCTAAGCTGGAAGTTTTAAAGATTGTACTTGTTAGACATGTGAAGTAAGATGTCATATTTCAACTAATTGTTCGGAAAATGATAGAAGGGGGATTAAATATTTCAATCCAACCCTGAATGATGAATAAACAGTATATCAAGATCTTGTTCAAGTATACCAGTTCGAGATATTGCCTCAGACGAAAATATTTATGAAGAAGTAGAAGTCTCAAGTCAAGAAGAATCTGATGGAATAGAATCTGAATCTGACGGAAGACGAAATTTTTTGACACGAAACACATGAATATTTGTCTAGTTATTTAGCCAAACAACAATATCTAATAACATGGTACATAAGATCATGAGAGAAAATTCTAGCCTACAAATATATCAAGGATTCTCTGCAAGACATGTTATAAAAGTTCTTGTGAAATGTTGATCTAAGAAACAAAAAACATCATCTAATCTATTAGTTTTCAGAAGGGAAATGATAATCCCAATAGAACTTATGGGAAAGCAGATGAAAATGCAATTAATTCCTTTTGAAGAATTTAAGGAAAGATTACAAAAATTCAAGATAAAAGTAACACAAACCATGCCATAGATTCGTATCGGAGCAATCCAGATATGATAAAAGTTACTTTTCAAGAAGGAATAGATTCACTCATTGATATTGTTATATGCGATAAAAGAATGAGTAGTTTTCACGATTCAATACTGGGAACTATCTCAAGGAATCTCTGTGCATGAAAAATTGTAGGAATAATTTATCCAATAATTGCCTACAGCATGGCAGATCAAGATTTCAGTAGAACTTTGACGTTGCATCAAAACTTCAAAGAAAAAAAATCTAATGAAGTAGGAATATAGACTATATTCTATTACCAATCAAATTTCACATGCTCTATCTAATACACATTATTCAGAATTTTTTATTAGAAATGAGTTTATTGAAATATCAGAAATATTTGGAAATGTTGTTCGGTAAATTTATTTTGAAAGAATCGAGTTTTCTTAGTACATGAAACATATATCCAGATTCAAGACAACCAGATCCTACAAAAGAATCAAAGTCTTAAATTGAAACCAAGAAGATTAACTTTTCAGTAAGATGGAATAACAAGTCAAAGATGAGGGAAAACATATGTCCAAGAAGTTCAACCAAGTTCAATTTTTTTTTTCAACAATAGGATAACTTAGATGTCCGGAAGGATGAAGGGAATTCGAAATATTATTTGTTATTACAAGACAAATAAATCAGTATTCTTATAAAGTAACATACTATTTGGAGAAACCTATCATAAGAACTCACCATGGATGATCAATATCGGAGAATTGGAAGTTTACATTAAATGAATCCCACAAAGAGAACCAAATCAATTGGTTATTGAGCTAGAGTTTATCAAGGAACACAAACCTTAGAAACGATTTGAGAATTGAATGTAATTCATGGTATAGATAAAATGTGGAAGATTCAATGACCAAGAGCACATTTTCAGTATATATATCCCAGTAAGGATGCTACATGAACAATATAAAACAAAATATTTTGTTGTTTATATTTATTCAGGAGTCGAAATTTGTATGACAAAAAGAGAAGTTTTTTAAAAGAATTGGAAGAATAATTACCTCATATTACTGTACGAGATTTCTAGCCAAAAAAAATTTAAAACTCCAGATCATAATATCGAGTTTTAAGTCAAGCCCTCAACCCTCGGGGATTGAAGATGGAGAGATCAGTCTTAGATCTCATATAGACAAGTGTAAATCTAATGTTGATAATAATGAATGTGTAGTTATCTTTTTCATGTATATCAACAGAATTTGGAGAAATTGAAACCATAATATACATTAACCCAACCATAATTCGGGTTCATGTAGCAGGAAAATATCACATGGTATGGATGAAACCAAATTCATATTCAAAGAAGGTCAAGACATGGTATGAATTCGGGCTCTTGCCTAGTTTATACTACATGACCCTAACTTCTTAGAAATTCAAGATTACCTGAGTGGATTCAGGAAGCAGTACACGAGACATGGACAACCAATGACTATTTGTCCAAATGAGATATTATGGAGTTTTACTTTTTCAGTACAACATCAGAACTAGTAAGAAAAGGCTTACACTGAACCATTTCATTTTATCAAGCTAAGGAGGCCATAAATAAATTTTCAAAAATTTATCAAAGATCATTCGACCAAAGAAACATCCTTTGTTACTTCATTAGCTGAAGATGACATCTTTACCAGAAGAGCACGAGATCTATGAGTCTGTTTAATCGAGATGGACAAAGTCAAGTTTCCATTTAAGTTTTGTTAGAATTCTGTAAATAGATCATTTATGTTAAATACTATGAGAGAAAAACAACAATTTTTGCAGAAGTCCTATTTGAAAAGAAAAAAAAATTTCTGTGGAATAGCAAGCTGCCGGAGAGCAAAAACTCACCGGAAATTTTGTAACATGATTCATGTGGAAAGATGGTCAAAAAGCATCTGTCCAGAATACCCGAACCAGAAGGAGCTAGAATTCGAGAAAATTTTTCAGCCAAGACTAACCGAAACATAAGGCATAAACAAGTCCAAGTGGTGAGGGACAACAAAAAAAAAAAATTTCTCGAGGACCATACAAAAGCAGAAGATTCTCCGACAAAGATAAAGCAGACATATGATCCAACTACTCTATTAGTGGAGGATGAACTACCAACAAAAGACGATTTCACTAACTAGGGGAAGATTTTCCACTCAATCACCTATAAAGACAAGTCATTGACCGTGGTTGAAAGGACCATCATTCACAAGATGTTGTCGGTCACAACTGACAGAATAAGTCAAAAGATTTGAAGTTCATATTTAAATCTATCAGGACTTCTATAAATACCAAGGTAGAATGAAGATGAAAACATCATTCATCATCTTCATTTCTATCAAAATAAACTTGTAATATTTTCTTCATTTTATGTAAGTAGTAATATCAACTACTATAGGTAGTTAAGCAAGTTCATCATCATCTATATGAGGTTACTATACATTAATAAATTCTATGTTTGAATAAACAGACTAAGGATTATACCTCTTTCATATATTATTTTTTATTAAATTGAACTACTTTACTATACATCTTGAGGTATGAAACGAAACAGAGTTGTACTAGGTGTCGTTGAAGAATCTACGTCACGAATCATATGTTGTGAATGTGTGGCCGTGAGGAACAATTTATAAAACTCGGTGGATACAACCCGATAATACCCCGGTCAAAGAGGTAAATCGTTCAATTTATTATACATAATAACGATGGGTCATTAAAACAAAATCAATCATCTGAAACATGGTATATAGGTTGAAAACCTTGTGTAATTGCATGTTTTTTGGGCTACATCCATTTAGGAACATGCTCGATAGATATAATAAAGTCACACATCAATATTATGAAGATTGAGGATATTTTTGGAAATTATAAAAGATTAAGGAACTCAAACAAACATTTGAGGTAATAGGTAGTGAGGAGAAAACTATGTTTGGAGATAAAGAGTTATTGATAGTTTGCTCAATATTTAAATAATATAATATATAGTTTAATAATTTTTATGAAAATTTATTTTGGTTTATATTAGATTTAGCCCTCAATTTTTGTGGGCATGGATTTCTTGAATCAGCAACAATATCCATTTCTATGTGGATTAATATGCCAAAACATTTGCACCGATAAAGAGAATGGCCGGAAAAACGATAATTGGATCACGACGGATTCAAAATAGTTAAGTTATCTTTGCATATAATTTTTAATAAAATAATAAACACGAGCATACCACAAATACAAAGATGAAAAATATTCAAAGATCCCACCTAGCTAACTACACAAATAATATCTCATTTTCAGGTGCAGTGTTTAATGTCGGATTTTAACAACGTCAGGCGGTGCCAAGATCCGATTGGGCAAGAACTTAACAGCGTCTGTCTCCAATGTTCATTTTGTTCACATGGTGTTGCTATTTACGGGCATAGTACGATGACACCCCCTAATCAGGGTCAGCGCCTTTTCAACCATGGTGACTTTTACTTTCCCGATGTACCCGCTTCCCTGCGCTTGGGTGGTACAATAACGAGTATGTCTCTTGTAAGACAGTCTCACGAATTTTTTATCTGTGAGACAGATCAATTCTACCGATATTCAGAATAAAAAGTGGAGTGAGTCTCATGTGAGACCGTACGAATTTTTTATCTGTGAGACAGATCAATCCTACGATATTCAGAATAAAAAGTGGAGTGAGTATCATGTGAGACCGTCTCACGGATCTTAATCTGTGAGACGGGTCAACCCTACCCATATTCACAATAAAAAGTAATACTATTAACATAAAAAATAATATTTTTTCATGGATAACCCCAATAAGATATCGTCTCACGGGTCAATCTGTGAGACGGGTCAACCCTACCCATATTCACAATAAAAAGTAATACTATTAGCATAAAAAATAATATTTTTTCATGGATAACCCAAATAAGATATCTGTCTCACGAATACGACCCGTGAGATTGTCTCACACAAGTTTTTGTCTAAAAAGTAATATTCTTAGGATAAAAAGTAATATTTTTAATGGATGACCCAAATAAGAGATCTGTCTCTAAAAATACGATTCTTGAAACCGTCTTATATAATTTTTTGTCTATAATAACCACCCTAGCGCTACCCACTTTTTTGTGGTTTTTGTTTGATTTTAATGACAGAGTACCAAATTTGGTAATGTTGTGGTCCTCTGACTGTTATTGTATTTCTTGTCACTAATAAAGCTTTTATTTTTTATTTAATACATTGGAAGTCCTTTAATTTATTAAGTAACTAATAATTAACTATTTGGTTAGTCAGTTGTAGACTAACCATTATTATGATTTTGTGATGTCTCATTTCTACCTGATCCCCCAATATGATAGGGCAAACTTGTATATTATTTTCATTCTTATTATTTGTGATCCGAGTAATTTTATTGTCAGATGATATAAAAAATCTTTATTTTTGAGACGAGTCAACTTTGCTCGTATTTACAACGAAAAGTAGTATATTTGGTATAAAAAAGTAATATTTTTTTCATTAGTGTCCCCATAAAATATACGTCTCATAAAATTGACTTGTGAGGCAATCTCACAGGAGTTTTTGTATTTCACATGAGAATGACGTGACACCGACATAATGCTGACTTGTGTAATAAGCGGTCTCATTTTAAAATATAGTAAGAGTGAATTTATACAGGTAATTAATATTTCGCAATTCTTTTTGCAAAATGTTCTTGATGATAACATTCTTTTATCAAATAAGTATAACTTTTTAAGGATAAGTTCGATCTTAATTGTAAAAATTCTTATTTTAATTTTCATTAATAAATTTGTTTATTTAATTTAAGGCAACACTAATATATTTAATTATATTTTCTTGACAATGTTGTATGAAAAATTGATCACATTTAATTTGCGTGCAGAACGAACACGTGTGCTTTCTCCCTTTCATAAGCTAGGTAAATATAGCTGCTGCCTCTATACGCAGTAACTGATTCAAAATATGTTCAAGTAGACATTTTAAATCATAATACCGTGCCCAAAAAAAAAAAAGAAAAAGAGAAAAGACCATATGCTTAACTCGTATTCGAGTCGAATTCGAATGTGTGATACCATTGTCCCACATTTTAAAAATGAAAGATTTAAAATGAGTTTATTATGGCTTACAATGGACTTCTATAGCAACTTGGGTTAATCATTTTCGTAAAGCGAGGACGAATACGAAGTAGTTGCTATATGGGCTCATTATACAGTCACGCAGGCGCGGGCCCGGGCTCGGGATGTGACAGAATGGCATCAGAGCCGGTCACTGACATGGAACATCGAGAAATAAGTGCTATGTGGGGCAAAGTGCTATGTGCATGAGAGCCACCTCTTGAACTTGCGGGACAAAGTGCTACATGACGGGAGCCACCTCTAGATTCTCGGTGCTGGTGGATCGAGGGGTCAGGCCGCGACGAGTACGTCGCGTTCTGAAGGAGGGGTGATTGTGATACCCTTGTCCAACATTTTAAAAATGAAAGATTTAAAATGAGTTTATTATGGCTTACAATGGACTTCTATAACAACTTGGGTTAATCATTTTCGTAAAACAAAGATGAATACGAAGCAGTTGCTATAGGGGCTCATTGTGCATTCACGCAAGTGCGGGCCCGGGCTCGGGGCGTGACAGAATGCGTTAACTAAGCTTAGGAGTTATTTCTTCAACAAATTAGTGCTGGTTATTTTGTGTGTGTGTGTATATATATATATATATATATATATATATATATATATATATATATATATATATATATATGTATGTATGTAGCTAGTTTTTTAATTAATTAAAATTAGTGAAATATTTAAAATTTTGATTATTCAACCGTTGCTTAAATTGGATCGGTCCTAAATTCGATTGGGTGGATTCGAAGGCCTAACTTATAATAAGGCTGTGTCCCGAAGGGTCCCAACCAAATTGTCCACTAGCAGTTCTATGAGGTCTGAAAGTTGCTAGTGGATGAAGGAATCTAGCACGCATGTATATATATTAATTACATTTTAATGGTTTTCTTTAAATAAGAAAATAATATATTTGTGAAAAAAGTGTATGTTTGATGACAAAGCATGTGTCTTGCATTGAGCAAGTATATTAAAAAAAGGGTGACTCCATATGATAACTTAAGTTGGTCGAGTACGTGAAGTTTGAGGTTAAGGTCTCAAGTTCGAGTCCATATGTTTGAGTATATTTGCAATCTTTTGTAGGTCTATGTGATGTTTATGGTTTACAGATTATTGACATATCTGAGGTTTTATCCGGTGCATACTATAAAAGTAGTGAACTCAGGTCCTAGTCCTAAAATAATTAATTGGTCTTGTTTTTTTATTTTAAATAATGTTTACACTATATTTTAGGCTTATGAAATGGTAATATCGATAACAATTTGGGTTAATCATTTTCGCAAAACGATATTGGATACAAAAGTATTACTATAATAACTTACTGTATAGTCCCATTTGCGTAGATTCGTTACAACTAAAAAAAATGAAATTTTATATATAAAAAATATCAAACTTTAAACTCCTTAGTTTCATAGAGTTGTCGCTAAGTTTTGGTATCACCTCAAAAATCTTAGGTGAAAGAATCAAGGGGAAGTGTTATGGTGAATATTTTTGAAGAATTCCAAATTTATGTTGTAGCTATATGTATGTATATCGAATTATACATAATTTATTATATAAAATTCTAAAACTTCAAGATTTTTTTTTGAAGATATTGATCGATGATATGTGGGGGGTCTAATAATGGAGAAATGAGATGTTATTATTATAGTATTAAATATTGTAAAAGTGTATATAAATGTGAATATTTATCTATATATGTGTGATCTAATGATTTATCGAACTTACCTTTTAGAGTTTATTTATTCAATCAATCATCGGCATGTTAAAATTCATGCAATGTCCGATTAGTGCAGCGAATTAAAGACATTTATTCTTAAACGTCGGAATTTCAAATGGGTTAATTCTACCGTAGCGACGAGGTTTTGCCTTAATGACTACGTCGGATCGTATTTCAACCGATGTTTGCAGGGCTGTGCCTATCATGTAGAGGCATGAGAGTCCATTGACTCAAGCCCGTTTATTTTATGTGGCCATAATTTTTTGAAAATTTTATTATATATTAGTGTATGTTTTTCCAACAAAAATATATTATTTTGAGTTTTTTCATAACAAAGTCATTATCTTCCCCAGACTTTATTCCACAAATTCCAATATTCAATATTTCTTACAATTATATTATTAAAAATATGAATATTATAATAACTAACTTTGGTAGGTTGGTATCTCCATATTTTTATTACAAAAATAAATTCTTTTTGTTAATCTCAATTTAATATTTCATGTATTTATTCTATTTTATAAAGTTGAGGATATGATAGTAACCGCCTAAGAAGGACACCAACTTTTTTTCCAATTTTACTCTTATATGATAATAATATTATACTTTTGTTTTTTTATCAACAATCCATTGAGTCCCTCCATAATTTGTCAAATTTCACTTTAGTCCATCGATAATGATAAAAAAGACTGTACACACAGATCGCGTGTGCAAAATAGCTAGTATTTCTTAAGTCTTAACACGCATAAAAGAAAAAAATTGCTTTGCCTACTCAATGTTTAATTAGTGGACAAAATATTTTGACTCTATTTTTTAACTCGCTCAATCCTCATGCCCAAACGCTACTAGTTCGTGTAAAATATTTGACTACAAAGAACCTATTGAAAAAAACGTTCGCCACCGCTTCTTGTCGCCAGCAAGCGGCACAGTCGCGCCTAGAATCGAGATTCATTTGGTGTTATTCGATTAATAGTGAATTCCCTTAAAATCTAAACCATGAACTTTCTCGTACAAGATTGTTTTGCTTCGTCGAGCACTAAAATTTTGTATCATAGCACTAGACCAGTAGTATTGCTATAGTATCCGACAATTCCATCTGTTATCTACAATCTGTTCGGCGAAATGTATAAATCTGCTTTATAAGGTGATTTTATTTATTTATCATTTTGGATATGTTTGATCTTTTTATTCGTTTATTTTTTATATTAATTCTATTATATTGATTTTATTCGAAAAAGTTGTTTTTGAACTAAAAAATATGAACACACGATGAGAGAATTTTTTAAAAAAATTAGTCTCGGGCCCAAAAATTGCTAAGATCGGCCTTGGATGCATGTAAATAGATGTTATATTTTAAACTGAGTCGAACTTAAAAAGGGCTAAAACTTGTGTGAGACGGTTTTACGGGTCGTATTCGTGAGACATATATCTTACTTGGGTCATCCATGAAAAATTATTACTTTTTATACTAAGAGTATTACTTTTTATTGTGAATATCGGTAGGGTTGACCTGTCTCACATATTAAGATTCGTGAGACGGTCTCACATGAGACCCACTCCTTAAAAAGTTAGGCCGCTTTCAAATTTTTTAGTTGGAATATATATGCACGAAATATAATTGATAATCATATAATTTTCATAATATTCCAAACGATATATAAATTAACTTATATCCTCGATTTACTTATCTTTTTCAAGATGGAAAATCAGCTATTACTTCAATAATATTACAATAGTCACTCAACTGTAGATTGGCTCTCGTATAAGGAGAATGCAACGAGGTACTGATAAACGCTTGCTCGCAAGACATAGCTCCCTGATCTGCGTCGTCTGCATGTCGATAAAGGTCCATGTAATGCCCTTTTCTCACATCGACTAGTGCCATTCGTAGAGCAGCCAATGCGTCATTGTACGCTTGCGCGCATCGGGTTAGCACATCTTTTAGTTTCGGATCCGATGCAAAGGATAATCGTTTGTTAATATCTGCCTTGGTTCTCGCAGATTTATGTATGGCTCGAGAGATGGCCATTTTCCCTAGTAAGGGCATGGAAGCGGTTCGGGTGGCGGGATCGGACCCGAACACTTTCAAGCAAAAGTTTGGGTCTGTAGTTTTATCGCATACCTTTTCGAGAGGTGTAGGCGTAGCATGTGTTGTTAGAAATAAACATCCATTGACAACAAGGAGAAAGATCGCCTTGTAATTAAGTGAGGATCCCATTTTTTCTTTTCTCAACTTTTTTTTTTTGTTGATTTGAGGTTTGTGGGATTTAAAATTTTTGAATTCGGATATATATAATTAGGCAAATCTTTCTATCAAGGTAAGTGGATTAATGTGTGAAACAGGCAAATAAATTAATGGGATTTTCTCGATATATCTAGACCAATCAGCTCCAAATCATAGTTATTAATCAAGATTTATTGCAAAATTATAGGTTGGATACTTGTTTATTGAATAAGATATGGATAGTTCGATCCTACCCCATAGGATTTAGATGGTCCAGATTTAGCCACATTTGTGATTTAAAAAAAAAATAGTGAACCCCATGTACTTGTGGTTAAATCTGGACCCTAGATCTACACATGGGGCACTGCCCCCACAGGTAGGGTGAAATATTCCATAAGATATGGGTGTTTTATTCATTCATGACATTTCAAATATGAGATTAGATTCTAACAACACGATTGAAATTAGAAATAGGAAAATATTTTTTTTCCCAATAACTTTTTGTATTTTGAATTTTAGTCTATTAAGTTTTCGAAATTTGGTTTTGTTGCACGAACTTTGATATTTTTTTTTGCTTTTGATGTGATACAAAAAAATGCTGACGTGACGGTAGAAAAACGTAACATGACATTAAAAAATACCGATGTGGTATCAGAAATTACTTAATATCCCGATTTCACATAAACAATTGGACTAAAATAGTTAAAAATTAATTTACTAAAACAAAACTTTGAAAACTTAATAAAACAAAACCCAAAATTGGACAAGTTAGACTTTTGACAGAAATTGGACAAGTCATTAAACCAAAATTTTTTTTCACAATCAAAAAATATGTGAATTTTAAAGTATAAAAATGTAAAATTATATCATTTCATTAAAAATTACAATCACTTAATTTTTTTTTTTAAATGGAGCATTATCAATCCCTTCCGAGAGCTTCTCCCCCCATACTTTACATTATATATCTTCTTAGTACTAGTACACTGACGCACGCGTTGCGTACTTGTACGATATTTTTTATAATTTATTTGCTTTATATTTAAATGAGGATCAAAATATATTTATAAGAAATAGTGAGTTGCTACACTGTAATTTTGATATATGAACTAAAAAAATAAATAGAAAAAAAAGAATAAAAAAACTCAGGTAGGAATTGTACCTACAACCTCATGACTAAGAAACAAATACTTTATCTGTTAAACTACATGTAACTTGCATTAATTTTTAATACTTTATTAATATATATATAATTAGTAAACCAGACCATGATACCAAAAGTTAGTTACTCTAAATGTCTTTTACTTAATAATATAGTATAAATATAGTATAGATGGGAACTAACAAGAAAAGGACATTAGGTATATAATATTTGTCTAAACCAATCTGGGTTTTTTTTTTTTAAAAAAATATGTAGATTAGCTCTTGGAGAAGGCAACGAGATATTGATAAATGCCCGCACGCAAAGAAACAACTTCCCCACTTGCGTCATCTACATGCCCTAAAAATAGTAAAAATAAATTTTAATTTTTTTATAAATATTTATAATAGATTCGTATAACACCTTTAATTAATCATTTTTGTAAAGCGATGACATATACCAAATAGCTTCTATATGGTTCTATTGTGCAATCGCAGGCCTGGACCCAAGCCGTGACAGAATGATATCAAATATGGTCACTAGCAGAAACACCGATAAATAAATGTTATGCAAGTCAAAGTGTTAATTATGTGGGTGAGAGTCACCCCTTGAACCTGCATGACAAAGTTTTACATTATGAGAGCCATCTTTTGAACTTGTAGGAGTAATATCTAGATTTCCGCTGCTGGTGGGTCTAGGGATAGGCCATGAAGAAGACGTCATGTTCTGTAAGATAGGTTATTTTTGTAATACTCTTGTCTCACATTGGTTGGAATGCTTTATAAAAGCTTACAATGCACTCATATAATATCTTTGGTTAATCGTTTTCGTAAACAAAGATAAATACGAAGTAATTTCTATATGTACTTATTGAATAGTCGTGCAGGTGTGAACTTGAGCCTGGAGCGTGACACATATAACACCCTTTTCTCATATCAATTGTCTCTATTCGTAGAGCACCCAATGCATAGCACGCACAACTTTTAGTTTGGAATCCTATGCGAAAAATAATCATTTGCTAATATCAAACTTGGTTTTCGTAGCTTTATTGTGGCTTGAGCGATGGTGATTTGCCCTAGCCCGGGCAGGGAAGCGGTTCGGGCCGGGTGGCCTGATCGGACCCCAACACTTTCAAGCAAAAGTCTATATCTATGGTCTAATATTGTATATTTTTGGAGAAGTGTTGGCGTACGTAGCATATATTGTTACAAATAAATATCAATTGACAAGAAGGAGAAATATCACATTGTAATATTTAAGGAAGATCACATGGTTCTTTTCTCAATAATTTTTTTTTAATTAATTTGTAGTTCAATATTTATTGCAAATTATAGGTTGACTACTTGTCTAATGATTAAGTTTTGGGTGTTTCATTAATTTATGACATTTGTCGTCAAAGATGAGATTAGATACTATCAACATTAATGAAACTAGAAATGGGAAAAAATAAGTTTTTTTCCACAAACTTTTTCTATTTTGGATCTGAGTGAAGAGTGAGTCTCATGTGAGACCGTCTCACGGATCATAATCTGTGAGACGGGTCAACCCTACCCATATTCACACTAAAAAGTAATACTCTTAGCATAAAAAGTGATACTTTTTCATGGGTGACCCAAATAAGAGATCCGTCTCACAAATAATACCCGTGAGACCGTCTCACACAAGTTTTTGCCCTGAGTGAATTAAGTTTTCAAAGTTTAGTTTCACTGCACTAATATGATTTTTTTTTTCTTTCATTGCTATTTTTTTCAGAGTATTGACGTGACACAAAAAAATGTTAATGTTACACCAAAAATAGTAACATGACATTGAAAAATATTGACTTGACATCGTAAATTACCGAATTGTAGGTGTGTCAACCGGGTGGGTTGGGTCGGGTTTCGGGTCAAACCGTGAATTTTTTTTCAACCCGAACCCAACCCGAAGCAACCCGAAAACCTCCAACCCGAACACGAACCCGTATAATCCGACTCAACCCGTCTAACCCGCCTAACCCGAATTTTATTTATTTATTTTAAATTTTTTTAAAAAAATTAATGAAAAAAATTTAAAACAATAAAAAATAATAATAACATTTTAATTTAAACACATAATAACAAAATTTCCGATTTAAATTTGAAAGTCTAATCATAGAAAATTTAAAGTATATTTACTAAATCAAATAAAAAATTGTTAAAAAAATAAAAATATGCAAAATAAATATTAAATGATGAAAATTTATCATATAAATATACAATAAATTTTGTTCAAACATACAATATATAAAAATATAGGTACTATTTCAAAAAAAAAAATTCGCGGGTCAACCTGCGACCCAAACCGAAACCCGCCTAACATGGCACTAACCCGAATCCACCCAACCCGAACCCGAAAAAACCCAACCCCAACCTGATCTTTTTCGTGTTGGGTCGTGTTGGGTTGACGGGTCGTATTGCATTTTGACACCCCTACCGAATTGTCCGATTTCACATAATAAGAAATTAAACCAAAATAGTTAAAAAAATAAAAGTTATTGCAGCAAAACCAAATTTTAAAAATGTAATGAAACAAAACCCAAAATCGGACAAGTTAATGAACACAAAAAATTATTTTTCCCAATTAGAAATATAAATACGAAAATATAAAATTATATTGTTTCATTAAAAATTACAATCATATAATTTTTAAAAGGAATAAGATTTCTGACCAATCAACTATCGCCCCGTGGGCTTTGACATATAATAACTTACATTCTGGATATGTATTATTTTTAAAAAGATGAAGCAATAATAGCTATAAATTCAACAATATTACAGTAGTTACCCAAACGTAAATTAGCTGTCGTAAGAGGAGAAGGCAACTTGGTTTTGATAAACGCCTGCTGGCAAGAATTAAATTCTTCAGTTGCGATGTCTGCATGCCGATAAACGACCATGTAACGCCCTTTTCTCAGATCGACGGGCGCTATTTCTAGAGCAGCCAATGCCTTATCGTAGGTATGCAGGCAATAGGTTAGCACAACTTTGATTCTACGATCCGATGCGAAAAATAATCGTTTTTTGATATCTGCCTTGGTTTGTACAGCTTCAGGTATGGCTTTTGCAATGGCGATTTGCCCTAGCCCGGGCAGGGAAGCGGTTCGAGCGGCCGGATCCGACCTGAACACGGTCAAGCAAAAGTTTTTGTCTATGGTTTTATTGCATACCTTTTCGACGAGAGTGAGCGTAGCATGTGCTGTTACAAATAAATATCCATTGACAACAAAGATAAATATCATGACCATGTAATTAAGTGAGGATGCCATTGTTCTTTTCTCAAGGAAAAAAAAATTTGTTGACTGTGGTTTGTGGGATTTTTTATTTTTAAATTCAGATATATTATTAGACAAATCGTTCTATCAAGGTAAGTGGATTAATGCGCGAAAGAGGCAATTAAATTAATGGGATTTTCTCGATATTTCTAGAGCAATCAGATCCAGATCATAATTATTTTTTCAAGATTTATTGCAAATTATATGTTGAAATTTGACTACTTGTTAAATGAATAAGAGATGGAATACTAACAACATGCATGAATGAAATTATAAATAAGAAAATAATTTTCCCCCTAATTTTTCTATTTTTTATTTTAGTCCACTTAGTTTTCAAAGTTTGATTTTAGTATAGTAACTTTGATTTTTTTTTTCAGTCTTATTTTACAAAGTGTTGACGTGGTATCAATTGCGCTTAACTTTATGATGCAACATCAGCAATTAAATCAAAATACCAAAAAATCAAATGTATTAAGTAGCAAAACCAGACTTAAAACTTTATGAAACAAAACTCAAATGATGTTAGTTAGTTGAAAAAAAATTATTTTCTCAATTAAAATACAAAAAATTTAAAAATTAAAAATAAAAAATATATTGGTATTTTTTAATAAAAAAATTACACTAATAATATCAACTTTTTTTTAAAATAGAGCAATATCGATGCTGACAATATGGCCCTAGGAATAAAACCCTACATTATATTAAACTAGTTTTAATAACCTCAATTTTTGAGGTATTTTCCCAAGTTTGTTATGCAGCATATGATTTTTTTTTCCATATGAAAGATATTTTTTTATATTTGTATAAGGATTTTACTATCAGATGAGAACTTTTTCAGGAAGTTATTGGATATTTTATATTGATTATATTAATGGATTTATTAATTTGTTAAGCCTAATTTTTTTAGTATTTTAGAGTTTTAATGGTAATGTGATAATTGAACAATTGATGAGAATACTTAAAGTAAATATTACTAAAAGATGTTTGAGGATTCTTTACTTCATATTAAAGTGCTTAGGTGATATATTTATTAGTCTTGCCACTCTATTTTTTGAAGATATGAAAATATAGACTTTTATTGAATTTGTAGAACCATCAATAACAACAGTGTAACAAGAGACTAATTTAAAAAAACTAAAAGATATGAATATAATTATCTTAACTCTCATGGCAAGGAAAAAGCAAATTTTAGTATGCTATATGTAAAATGGATTTACAGAGGTGGTAAAAATGTATTACAAGGCAAAACAAATTCATAGAAATAAGAAATGAAAAACAACTTTTATATATGTAGATTAGATATAGTACAAACTAAAATTCTTAATAGGTAGATACAAACAATTTATAACTAAGCATTTTATACAGCACAAGGAAAACATTTGCTTATTTATTTAGTGGACAATCAGTTGATGTTGATGCATGCATATCTTTGATATATAATTCTTTTTCAATATCAGTTGCATATTCTAGCAAAAGAGAAAGCTTTGCTTCCATTGTAAGCACTCGCCGGAAGATGATCGTCCATACTGAGTTAGAGTAAAAAAATTTCATCATAACTTCAATTTCTTTTCGAAATAGATAGCTGTAGTAACATTGTTCACAGTCGATACAAGTACAATATGGGTTGTTTTCCATTAGATTTGATGATGAAAAAAAGATATACACTACAAGAAAAATGATTTCCCGCAGCACGTCATCAACAGCGTGCATTAAAAGCACGCTGCGAATACTACTTTTCACGGCATGCATCCATATGTGCGCTGTTAATAGTGTTTCACTTGATACTATTAACGGCATGTATTAAAAGCACGCTGCGGATAGTAGTATCCGCATCATGAATTTATGTGTGCTGTTAATAAATTATATAAACGACAGCGTGCAGTTATATGTGAGCTGTTAATAAATAACCTATGCAATTTTCGCAGCGTACAATAAAGGCATGCCGTTAATAGTATTATTAACAGCGTGCATGTTTATGTACGCTGTTAAAAGTAAATCATTTTTTAAAAAAATAAAATTATGTTTAGACATTAACGGCGTACATTAATCGCACGACGTCAATAGTATTATTCACGGCATGCATATTATTAGCACGCTGCAGAAAATTGTTTTGAATTTTTAAATTAGCGACGATGTCAACAAAACCGTCGCTAATTTAAAGGTTGCGATAGTATACAAACCGTCGCTATCATTAGCGACAGTTTACATGGAACTGTCGCTGATTTAAGATCGGCGATAGTTCAATAGAAAACCGTCGCTAATAATACAACTTGCTCAAATCAGCAACGATTTTTAGACAACCGTCGCCAATAGCGACATTTTAGTGGACAATCATCGCTAATAGGCGCAAATTATCTATAAATATCCGATTTCCGTTCCATTTTCCTCCACACCACATTACACAATTTATGGTCCGTCGCCAATTAGCGACGGTTGTGTCACAAACCGAAATTTTAAATTTTCTATGAATATTAACGGCGTGCATTGCACGCTGCGGATAGTTGTATTAACAGTGTACATATGCACACCGTGAATAATAGTATTAACAACGTGCACATGTACGTCGCAGATAATTTTTAACTTTCAACAGCTTGCAACTTTGCAGCGTTCAATGCGCGCTGCAGAAAGCCTATATGTGCGCTGCGGAAAGCCATTTTTGTTGTAGTGATAGCTAATAAAGAGAGTGAAAGTATGGTAAAATAATTAACTAACTTTAAAGCAATAAATAAGGTAAGTAGATATCTATATATGGCAAAAGAGGTGGTTTTTTTAGATGAGTCATTAACAACTACTGATATGTATTGGATTAAAAGCTACTATTTTCAATAAAAAAAAGCTAGTCATCACATGGTTTATTTTTGACATTTGTAACGTTGAAGCAAGCTTAGTCATCATTTTTTTGTGTTGTGTGTCAAAAAAAATTAACATTGTTACAAACAATAAAACAATTTTCAAATTGGAAGGAATTCAATTTTTTTTTTTGTCGAGCAAGGGTTTGTACTGCATATCGTAACGTAAAACTAAACATATAATAACATTTGGTTGATAAAAAAGTGAGATAAGATATAGCTAATATGATTAAGATTTGAGAATTTTAAAATTTTGAGTAGGAAAAAACGAAGTTTAATGAAAGAAATAAATATTGTATATGAAGTTATACCTGAAAAAAGACAGTAGGGAAATTGATTTCATTATTTAAATGAATAACTTTAAAGCATATTTCAATTAATTTATGTGGGTAGTTTTAACTATATGGTTCATGGTGATGTTCATTATAGTTCTAATTTTGTATGTTCTCGTATTATTTGGTAGAGTTTTTAACATATTCATACAACCATAAGAAAAATTGAGGTAGAAAAGGTTGTGTTGAAGATAACTTGTCATTTAAGAGATTGGATGGCAGAATATTTTTTTTTATCTAAATAAACTTTTATTAAACGAGTCTTTTTCTTCTAATTTTTATTGAGTAGTGAGTTTTTTTTGGCTAAAACTAAACGATTAAGATATAATCAAGTTACCTGAAATTAAATTTCTTTTCAATTGTGCATTGCAGCAGCTGAATATAGAAAACAATAGCATATTAACTCAGCAAGTATAACATCAATGCAAATCATAGTGATAACATGTGCATAGTATTGGTCTGCTGATTATTTTGTATATAGTTTTGCATTCAGCCTAAAGTTTATGAGTTAGCGTAGCATTGGCTTGTTACAAAGAGAATATTACATGAAGCACATTATATCTGGCAGTGCGCTAATTGGAGGCGAACCGTTGTCTTGAAAATTCATTCATAGTTTGAAATATACAGAATTCACAAAATACAACAATTTAACTTATTTGAGGAAACTTCATTTCTGGCAAAAATCTATAGATATACCAAGAGGCTTAAAAGCAACAACCTAGAAAACTAATTGCAATGGGCATAAGAATCTGAATTAATTGAAGCATGCAAATCATCTAATATTCGAGAACATCAACTGTTAGCCGGAAGTGAGTGCATTTTAGTAAAGGGTTGTACCTCATAAACAATGGATGGCTTTGAAGCTGCAGAAAGGCTAGAGCTCTTGTTTCCCAATTTATTGTTGCAAATTTTCCTTTGTTGCTTGAACTGCGTAGCAAGAAGGTTATGGTATTTATCGACTCCGAGTTAAATGGATGAATACTGTGGAAATAACTGTAGTCTTCAACATAAATAAGATACAACGTTCTGTAATAGCATTTATGGCATGGTTAGCAGTAGAAGAATATCACATATACATAAGAGTTTCTAGAGGGATTCTATACGTATGTACATTTCAAAAAATTTTCCTATCCTGTTTACGTCAAAACATTTATAAGAAACTTGCTGTGTAGTAGTCGTAGTAGTTTTAAAAACTGAGTACATTATAAGTATCTCAGTCTTCTTTAGCATATTTCAGATCTCTCTGTGCTATATCTTCTTTGGAATTGAGTTCTCTTTTAACACTTGTAATGGGATGATATTCAATCTGATTTGTTGGAAGAGGTGCTTCCTTTACTGTTGAGGAGCTTTCTTGAGAATCAAGTGTGGTAACATCTGGCAGCAACTCTTTGTGCACATGTAAAGATAAGCTCTTTTCTTCAGAAGTGTGCGATGTTGATGATGGTTCAATATAACTGTGTTCCTGACAAAACTTCTACCCCTTGATTCATTTCTAGATGTTATAATTTGGAAGAGAAATTGCAAATCTTTGATTTTTTCATTGATTTCGTAAGATTTAAGTTGTCTTTTCTGTTGTATGTAAGTTAAATTAAATATAAAAGATATGGAAAGTTTTGTGTTGAAGAAAACTCTGTCTTAATCAATTTTACCTCGTGTTCAGTTGTAATGATCTCTTCTACTGACATGCCTAACAAGATTATTGCTTCCTTGTGTTCCACGTAGGCATTCAGACTCTCAGTCCCGTCGAATAATTCTGCCTGAAAACGTAATCTGTATGGAAATAGTTGATGACAATGTAAGGTTTTTACTATTTGGAATAAAATTATTAGATATTATTATGTTAATATCTTAGGTATTTAAACTAACAGTGGTTTTGGACTTGGAAAATCATGATTGCAGTAGAAACACGTGAATTCGTATGTATACGCAGATCCAAAAGGTCTAGAACAGCTTGGGCATGCTAAAAAATATAGACTGCGCTCTAGATCAGTAATATTTAGTCTAGCCCTAACCCATAAAGATTTAACCGATGAGTAAAAATCTAGTGATATTAGGGTGTACTCATGAAATTTATAGAAATGCAAAGTAGTGTTTGAATGAGTAAGATATTACCATTTCAGTCAGGCTTAGAATTTGACTGATTCTGCGAATCTGATATTCAAATGGTTGGTATATGCTCTGATTTTCTTTCTCATACAGCCTTTGGGAAATAACAGCCTCTACATATTCTTTGTTAGATTTCATCCTATGAAAGTTTTGGTGTGTAAGTTACTTTTTTTTTGTATTTATAGAAAGCTAGCATACTTAAAGATAAACATAAACACTTTTATTTCGGGCCAATTTGGATTCGAAGTTATTGTTAAGAAAATATCAGGTTTTCCATAACGTTGAACTAAAGTTATAGTATCCATATATCTTCTACGCATATCTATAGGTCCTCCAATAAATGACGTAGGTAAGATTATGTGTTTTCCAACATCAAGGCCCGTTTGGCAACCTTGTGTAATACTATAGTAAACCACGATATACCTTATTTCGTAAACGGTTTTGTATGTCTGTAGTCCTGAAAAATCTCACCTCGATGTTTCAATTTTGAAGTACATATCAACTATATATTGTTGAAGAAGCCTTCCAATATGTAATAGAAAAGATTTATCATATTTTCTTATTTGTAACTTATAACAGTAATACTCACGACATGATACCGTTGACCTTTGAGTATTGCGCTTGCTCAAATCTACATGAATAAAAAAACAACTTCATAACATAAGTAAATGTACACATTGGAGTACTAAAGTTTAATTTTATGATTAAAAAAATTGCAACCTAGAGTCACCTTTATTTTCAGTTTGTATGACATGTTCAACATTTGTGAAACTTTGGATGTCGTAAATGGTTTTGGCTTCTGCATGTCGGTTTAGGGCGCATTTTTTTTTTTTTTGCATTTGATTCAATCTTGCAATTTTATGATGCCAACCAGATTCCCCATTTGGAAATATGAGAGGATATTGCATAAGATCATAACAAGCAAAGTAGTGTTTGATTATCTGAGGGTGATTATCTTTTGGATAAACTTGTATATGATGGCTTGTACATTGTTCATGTTCATTAGATTCTAGCCATATTCCATCAACTTGAGACACTATAGGCTTATTAAGAGTTCGCTGGTCAATAATAAGGTCAGCTTGCAAGGAAATTTTATATTCGCTCAGATTTTTTTAATGCTATTAAGGCTCCAGAAGAAACTTGCATATGGACTCAGTGATAAACTATGAATCAGTTTTTGTATAAGATTTTCTTTAAACTTTGAGCTTACACACATTCGATTCGATATTTCATGTTCAGTGTCAAAAAAGTACAATTGTAAGTTTTTAGGATTTTCGTTATTTGATGGTATTAATTGATCCATGAATTGATAAAGTTGACCTTGTACACAAATGTGTAAATGCCATCATTTTTTCTAGCTAAAGATTGTCGCAATGGACTCCAAGTGATGTAAACGCAAACATATTATTGTAACTACGAACACAATTATTGAATTCTCTAGCATCTTCAGCACTACCACAATATAATTGTACTAAATCGGAAGGCATTTCTGTAAGTAAAATATTTATTTATCCCGAGGCACAACAGAATGTCGGTGGTTCTAAGTAAATACGCTTTGCATCACAAAATTCACAGTTAGGCACATCAGGTAGCAGGTCTGGGCAGTTGACTATAGATTGCAACAAGTCTGCCTCAACACAATTTGTATCACCGCAGTAGATATTTGTAATTGGTTTTTTGTATTTCGCCGACTATTTTTTGCCATTCTACATATTCCAAACAAGCATATCTTCTTTTAGGCGTGTTTTTTTTCCATATTGGCATCTAAGGAATTTTGTTTGTGTGAGTGTGACGTTATTGCGAAATTGACTCACTAAATGAAAATTTTATAGTGTAAATAGGACAAACGTTTATGTATTTTAAAAAAGCGAATTAAAGCGCAATATGACACATATGCAAGGTGAGTAATTTCTAAAATGTTGCAAGCCAAACATGAAACTGACGCAACACAAACATGTATAAATAAACCTTATGCAATAAAATTTTTTAACCAAGAACCAAACCTATATCCTGCTCGGGTTGAAGAACCTAGCATTTTTTCCGTACGCAACTCTTCAACGAGGGTGGGCTGCACCTTTAATTGGCTGCAATAGTGTCCACACAATTCTACAGGGGAAGTTATATAAAAAAAATACAAATTACAAGAACACTTACACTCATACTCATATTTTCAATCTAAGAACTGGTATATTTCAAAGCAATTCACACATTAATTATTTTAGGTATTCTTAAGCACGTTAACACACAAATTCATGTATAACAGAAGACAAAAAACCGTACAACCATGGGGATTTTGTCGTTAGGCGACTGATTGCACAGAGCGTGCCAATCCAATGCATTGACAAAAGCAAATAAGCAAACAAAATCCAAAGAAAATGAGACGAACAACAATGATAAGACTAACTGAGGCAAAACGAAGCTCCAAGAAGAACACAACAAAAAAAGAAAATTGACCCAGCAACACTTTTGAGTCCCAAACCAAAGAGGCAACACTCGAGAATGAGGATGATGAACTTGTGTGCAGGTGAGTAAACATAAAATTAAACAGTCAGAGGCTAATAATCGGTTAACTCGACCCTACCCCTGCGGGCAGTGCCCTCCCAGGATCTCAGCCATTGATTTTACATGGTGATTAAATTTAGGCCTTTGATTACCTCATGGGGTGTATGTGTGTTTAAATTTGGACCTTTGATCACCTCATGAGAGCAGTGCCTCACAAGGTAGGGTGAAATGAACCCTAATAATCGTAGCCCAAGCAAACAGAGAATCACTACAAGAATTCTTTTGTTTTTATTTATGCCTTTAGGTTTTTAAATAATCTTATAATACTTAATTATAAAAAATATTTTTTTAAAAAATAATTTTCATTTTTTATATTCTGTATATTTTTAAACAAAAAAAATTAACATAAAATTTTTAATATGTGTGTATATACATATGGAGTGCTAATGAATACTAATAAATAAATAATTTAGAATATATGCTTCTATAGTAATTTATTTCCAATTGTTTAATTTCAAAATTAAGGCATATCCATTCGGCAACATCATTTACGGTGGCCAAATTAAGCCAAGTCAACCTTTCAAGGTGATCTACGGCCCTCCTACATATAGTTAGAATGCCTAGTACATGACAATTATAGGTTCTTTAAGGAGTAGTTGCTTGGCTTTAATCTTTTCTCCCACACACACCATTGCCATAATCAGGGACGTAGCCAGGAAATAATTTGAGACTGGGCCAATCGTGGCACAAGTCCCAACGAGAAGAGGAAACCCCTGACGACTACAGGGGAAGCGGCTGACAGCTTTTTCGTACACGTTCACTTGCATCACATACCCAAATGATCTCTGGATTGATCAGAAGATCCCTTCGGTTGGCTAGAATCCGATTCCAACTAATTAGATATAATAATCTTTGATCCTTGTCTACAGCCAACTCGATTGCATCAACAGATCCGGGGGAAAAAGCGTTGCTAAATTAATACCGTCCCGACAAGGAATTTCGCTACCTTAGGACCATTATAGTTACGGCCGCCGTTCTTGCCCCCCCCCCCCCCCCCCCCGTCTTACCGCGGCTGCTGGCAAGGAGATGCGTCACCGGAAGCACTTGCTCCTGTCCGCTCTTTGGTTGCACGCCTTAGGATACATCCTGAAGGGAGCTACGACACTGACGATGAACGAAGTGAAGAGTACAGTGGAATGCAAGTTGCGACGGACAGATATCTAAGCGTCCTTACTAGCGATGGCTATTCCAACATCGGCGACGGTTTTATTAAACCGTCGCCGATCTAGATTGGCGACGGGTTGTATGTAACCGTCGCTATATAGCGACGATTAGAACTACACCGTCGTAATTTTAGCGACGGATTTATTAAAACCGTCGCTAATCCATCCGTTTTTTTTGTGTGGGCTATGGGCTAAAATTTTTAATAAATTCAAAAATTTTAGCGACGGATGTAGTAAAACCGTCGCTAATCCATCCATATTTTTTAGTAGGCCCAAAAATCTAGCCTAGGCTGGAGCCCACCCCAGCCTTTGGGGTGGCTCCGTCCCTGGCCATAATGGTGTTCCAGTTTTTTTTACCCAGAGAACAAACCAATCTCCATGTTAGTCATTCAATACATAACCTTTGGTCACAAAGTTATCTGAATTTTTTTTTGCATATGTGGCTATCATCATTATCAACGTTTGTTGCTGTCTTTGAATGGACCGTTATGGGATCTAAAACCCGGGAAGTGTATCCACCTTACATGACATTCATAATTTTCATAAGGCCATTAAGGTACTTTCCACAAACTGCGCAACCAACTTGTCTAAACTGGAAACAGCTGGTATCCGATACACTTATATATATCATACCTTAGGCGATGTCTGTGGCATGCAGTGAAAAAGGCCACTAAACCGTTCAGATACTTCACAGAGCACGAGAAAACTGAAATGAAAAAATAGATGAGTAGGCAAGCATATATGTGACTGTAATTAGCTGGTGAAATTTTACAATAAGCATTGAAACCTGGGAGAAAATGTCAGTAGATGCAACACCTGAGTTCATCATACTTAGTCCAAGTATTCACAATACAAGATAGACCAGGTCATCCGAGCTCATCCTACTCGGTCAAGAGTACTCACAGTACAGGCCAAATCAGGCCACCCGAGCTCATCTCATCAGGTCAAAAAATTTCACACGAAAAATTCACATCTCTGCATGGTAGATTACTCACCCAGCTCACCCAATCGATCTGAATACCATCAAATAATTTATAATTTTCTATAATAAAACTTTATTATCGAGTATTCTTTTATCACTAAACTGGCGATAAGAAATTAATTGTTCTTGATTCTCAACGCGAAACATATCTTCATGTATACTACAACGCACCTCTCTAGATAACTTTGTTTATACATTTTTTTCAATATATTATATGTACATGATAAGAAATCTACCTAGATGCTGATTTTATGCATCTACCCTAATCTTAAGCAATATAATAATTTGATAAAGAACCGGAATGAGAACAAAAACAAGATCTCGAATTTAATTAAAGTACCTATTTTTATGATTTTTTATTATATAATTTTTTTTCCTTTCCACTTCTATTAATTGTTTATAATTTTATATAATAATTTAAGAATCGAACTGAACTTCTTTAGATTGTATGAAGTTAGAGGATATTTATTTAATAATAATATCATATTTGGTGCAGATGATTTGACTTGGAAGTTGTAACAAAGTAAATTGGTGTGATTAAATAATGTCAAATCTGGGTGAGTTCAAGGTTACCAAAAGGATATCATCCTAAATTCCTAATCTTAAATTTAATGAATAATATTTTGATACATCACCAATATTAACATTAATGTTACTCGTGTTGATACATGAACATAGGGATGAGAAAAATATCAAATTTTCGTTTTACCGAGATTACCGTATCGAAAAAATGTCGAATTTACCAAATTTTCGATATACCGAAGATTTTAGTACGGTACGGTAACAATACCGAATATTTTGGTATAGTAACAATATGCAATTTGAAAATTTTGGTATATACCGGAATACCGAAATAATATATAAAACTTTAAAATATATAATATTTTAAAACAATATATTTATAAAATTTTAAAAATATAACATCTTTTCGGTATAAAACGGTATATATCGATATCGTACCGAAATTTTCAGTATAATGTACAATTTCAGTATAATCGGTATGCTAATTATATGTATCGAATACCGAAAATTTCGGTACGATATCGGTATGAATTTTCTTATACTATACGGTATCGGTATGAATTTTCTTATACTATAATTTTAGATACGATATACGATATATAATTTTCGGTATAGTACGGTAGGTATACACCTCTATATGAACCTTTGGATGTCGTGTACAACCCTTAGGGTAAGTAACATCTTTTAGTTTTTTTGTGTTGTCAAATTTCGTTCTAGTATAGCTATTAAAAACACTATATAATCATTAGCCACCGCCTGAATAATATCACCAAAGTCCTTCAACTGAACGTTATCCCTGATAAACGGAGATGGCAATCACCGGCGGAGCTATTTTTGGCCCGGATATAGTCCAATTTTTTTTAAAAATTTTTTATGTATTAATTTAAAAATTTTGGAAAAATTTCATACTAGTTGGGATAACTATTTAAAACATTAAATTATTACAGAGTTTAAAATTTTAGTTCGAGTAACCCAATATATCTGACTTCGGCATTGATGGCAATGAGTGATTAATAAACGTATGCTAGAAACGAGTTGTCGCCGTTTCTGCCGATGCATTATCGTACTCATGCACGCTGATGCGATCCTAATGAAATGGATGAGCAGGGTCGGGTGCTCCACCAGATGGAATCAATAATGTTGTTCAGGAAAATGAGAAAAGTAGATGAATCTGTGAGCTATAGCTTTCACTGTGACCTGCAGACAAAGAGATGAACTCGTGAATGGGCGCCGGAGGGGTGTCCGGCGTGACCACTCCGATGCTTAAGTCAGCAGGTTGAAGATGAACACAAGCGATATATGTGAGTGCTTGAGAGTTCAAAAATTTCAGAATAGCTCTAAATGAGATGCATACCTGCTATTTATAGGAAAGAAAATCCAGGATTACCTCGATTTGCGTGTACACCTACAACTCATAGCTTTTGATGTTGACTTCCTGTCAAGCCACCCTACCTCTGATAGCTTATCTGACACGCCAAACCCCTGTAGTTCTGACAGATAAGATAACACTCGAGTGCGATACTGTTATCGAGGTAGCCCGAGTGGTAAGCTTCTCGGGAGATGGCTCGAGAGCCCGAGCATCTGCTTGCTCGGGGAGAATATGTCCCGGTCATTCACATGTCCAGTTTCTAAAGAATCCATCCTGCAGATTAACCCAGATTTGGGCTATCCATTTAGCATCCATGACCCGGGCTATCCCAAGGGTATCACACGCATAAGCTCATACACACTTTTTTCTTTTGGTCGAGAAAAATAATCGTTTGTTGATATTTGTTCTTGTTTTCGTGGTGAGACTTGTGACTTTGACTAAGCCAATATGAGCCAGCCCGGTCAAGGAATTGGTGGCCGATGGCTGGATCGGACCGAACACATGCAGGCAGAACTCTGGATCTCTAGCTTTGTTGCATTTTTTTTTTCAGGAAATGTGGCATATGTTGTTGTAAATAAGCATGCATGGAGAAAGATCATCTTGTAATTAAGTGAAATGCCATTTTTTTTCTTTTTTTTACTTCTTTGAAAAAAATAAGCTCTCGATTTTCGATATTTTTCCAGATATATATAAATAGAAAACGATTTTACCAAGGCAAAATTGTATTATAGGGAACAGCTGATCAATGGGATTTGCTCGATCATTCAAGCTAATTATTCAAAAAGTAGTTGTAATTTATACGTTAAATATTATTTAATGAATAAAATATATGTAATTGACAATAAATTTCTTTAAATTTTAGGTATGGGTCAATCCAATATTAAGTTGTAAGAGTAAGTGTGTTGCAAATCAGCTTGTGATTTGAGCTTTTATTCACTTTTATGTAAATAATCAAGCTTTATTTTATAATATTTTATATTTTAACAAATTGTGACATTTATCTTATCTATATACAAGCTGCATAGATAAATATCTTGAATACGATATAATATAATGAGGTCATACATGTCACATCGATCAAGAAACACATTCAAAAAGGTTACTACATATTTTAAAATCGTTCATAGTCAATTTAGCTACCTAAAATAAAGATAAAGACCGTTCAAGTTTAAAACTAATATCTATGATGTTAAACACCATGTTTCATCGGTAATAGCATAGGTGGGATATGATGAGTCACAAAACAACTCATTCTCGAACTTTTCAAGTGGTTATCTTTTATCAAGTGGATTAGTCTGCGGTTATGGTTGTATACCATTAGTCCTTTGACACCAGACAACATAGAGACTCCACGTACTAGTGTTGTACTTTGACTCGTTTATCGATTTCGTGAGGGTCATCCGGTGGCCAGGTTGGATGTAGTTTCAACCTACGTAGGAGCTGTTGTTTTGTAGTCGAAGATTTACCGTGCACCTACGAGTGTGCATATCATATGCGATCTAATGAGCTAATGCAAGGAATTTTTGGCCAATGTATGAGTCGTACTTTAGGAAAAAATGTTTCCCTATTTGGACATACAATTCCACTATGATTACTCAAAGATACACAACATTGTTATCAAATTCATATGCAACTTTTGATATATAAATTGTTGTATATTTGATCGGGCAATATAAGTTAGAAGGATCGTATTGTACGCTAACCATAGCCTACTAATTTTTGCAGACACTATAAGTGATACCTAGGAAATCATATGGCGATACTACTAGACTCTCTTTCCAGTTTCCAATATTCGATAGATGCAATCACTGACATTCTTGTCATCAAGGGGTTAATGCACATATTGTGGCTAACAATGATAAGCCCGTATAATAGATAAATATTTTTCGAATCACGTGAGTTGTGACTCACAACTAGTTGTATACATGAATTATTGATGATCACACAAATATTGATTTATGTGTTTCAATTAAGATAGTCAAATTCAAAGAGTTGAATTTGATGATCATAGTTTGATGAAGATCAAACATATAACTTATAAATGTGTTTATAAGTGGATTTCATATTTAAAAGTTGTGAGATTTAGCATGAATGCTAATTTTATCAACAGATTGCAACTGCATAAATTTTGAGAATGAATTCTAAACTTGCCAACTACCCAAATTGAATAAGTGGAAGTTTGTTTTTTGAAAATTTGAACATTGCATCATAATAACGAGTTTTGTAATCTCGTAGTATCAGAGATGTCTAATCATCGATCAACATTATGTTGAATACAAAATCATGGATTGTTTGATAATTAAACTTAGGATGCCATAATGAAACTCTAACTAGTATAAGTTCTAGTTAGACTAAAAAACTAGTAGTAATTTTGATTCATTGAACTAGAGTTTTCTAATCAAACTTTAACAAAGAGTTTTGACATGATCAAACATAATTTAGATAAGATCTAGATATTTTACTTTCAAAACTACTAGCAAGAAATCTAATAGGATTCTATCATGTTCCATGATATCTATAAATATAAGATTACTTGTCAAACTTGTCTCTCTCACCTCTACACCTTAATTTAGACCACTAACTTTTTTGACAAGGAACTTTTCGGGTGAATACCTCATACCACCGCTCCGCCGCGAGCCCGCGTCACCGTCGGAACCTTTTCGTCTTCTAGTCGTTGTTATCAAAGAAAATTTTTTCTCTAAATTTCTTGTGTGATATAAACAAATAGCAAAGTTTTCAACCATGGACCTAATTGTTGGAGATTGAAGAATGAAAATTTTAGATGATTGTTTGTAGGGACTTATAACAAGAGCTATCTCCATTTAAAATATAGAATAGTTGGATCCAAGCGTTAAACGCTAAAGTTAAAATTTCAACAAACTTTTATGGACAGATTTAGAATTATACAACACTCAAGCGTGATCTGATTGTCAAATTACAAAAATCTTAAACTTTCACTGTGTCTTTGGTGCGAGAAAGCAATACTCCAATATAAAATAAAATCATTATGAAATGAATGAAATTAGAAACATCAAAATTTGATTGGAAGATGCCGTGTTTGGATAAATTTTGAATATATAAATTGGAAACTGAGTAATGTTATTATATTTATGCTATACACTCCACTTTTATCAATAACTAGTATTTAACTCGTGCGATGCACGGGATGATATTATTAAAAATCAGTGAAAAATGAATAGATATTTAAATTGAAAAATAATATAATTATAAAAACTATTTTTCGCTGATTTTAAAAATCTTTTTTAAATACAACGTATGTCGATTATTTTTTTTTTGGGCTAATAATCACTATCATATATCAATATTTTAGATTGTGTTAGCCTATATCAATGACATGAAGCTTATCGTGTTTAGTGTATTGATGTCGACCACTAACCTTAATACATATTTAATTCTTTAATTTTTGAGAAACTATATATTATTATTTTTTAT